>NW_011499845.1:2331952-2449303 GCF_000495115.2 Populus euphratica | reverse complement strand
TCTTTCCCTCAATTCCTTAACTTGCTCATAAAATCCATCTGACTCAGGTTCTGGAAGAAAATCTTGTGGCTGCCAACATTTCTCAACAGGTTTTAGGAGCGTCAAGAGGTTATCCTCTGCCCAGTTTTCCATGGATTTGAAAATCTCCTTCTTTTGTGGAGGCATGGAATGGGTCACTTGAACATGTACCTCTTGTGGAGGAAAATAGGGCTTCTTTGGGTTCTGAACCTCTCTACAATCAGTAAAAGTAAAGTTACAAACACTTCGATACAGCAAAAACTAACATGGTGGATAATATTAACCATCCTCTGTAATGATACGCAGATAACGTGAGATCACTCCAACTGTTTCTTTAGATGACATGAAAAAATTTGACATAGGTACAAGTATCCAACTTTTACATCCTGAGGTAATCCCACACTTAGTTGCATAAGAATTGAGTAGCGGTGTAAATTCTGGCACTGTGCATATTTATGGAAAGATGCAAATTCTAAGTGACTAACATCAATTTTTCAATCTCTTATTATTTCTATTATTAATGATGCATGAGGCCAACTGACAAATCATGCTTTAAAGAGCAGTGCTGCAAATGGTTATTCATGTTCAACAGCAGGATTGAGGATGCAATCATTGCAAGAGTGCATCTCTCACTCATTTAGAACTATTTCCACATTTTTATGGCATACTTTCACATGCTATCTTCATGATATTCAAAAAAAAAAAAAATAAGAAGAAGGAGCTGAGAATGCCTACATCTCTATCTATCACTTTTGAAAGAAACAACCAGGCTAATTGAGAAGCATGCCAGTTCTACATTCAACATCTTAGGCTCTGTTTTTCACGTCAAATGACTTGTTTCTCCTAGAAAACATGTTATTTTCACTGTTTGGCCATGTCAAAATTATTTGAAAATAAATGTTTGGTATTTGTTATTTACGAAAAGAAGTGCTGAATAGGAAAAGACAAGAACTAATAAGTTGTGGGGTCCATGATTTAAAGAAAAACATCTCATAAAATATTTTCATCTCCTGAGAACCATGAGTTGTTTTCCATTGTCTTAGGTCGTGCTCCTTCGGCTGTGAAATATTTCCATTGACCGTGTTTTCTTAGGTGAGCCAAACATGGAAAAAAGAGGGAAATGTTTTACAAGAGCATATTTTACATGGAAAAAAGAGAGAGACTGAATTGCACATTGCAATACAGGGCATTCTTCAAAATTTATGATGTCCGGTGAACCCCTTTAAATTATAGTTATACAAGCAACAATATCTATGACATTGGTAAGTGACAAATCTTCTCTTTAAGGCTGGGAAAGAAATTCAAATATTTTTTAAAGGAATAGCCTCCAGACTCCCAGAGGAAAACTATGCAAGCATCTCACGCGTGTGTGTGTGTGTGTTGTGTGTGGTGATGCATTTTATTGGTAAGGTTTTAAGGAAAAAGGACCAAACTTAACCAACCACCGCAATATAGAGAGACAATTGAAGTCAACAATCCAACCAAATCTGTGGAAATGTAACTCAAACAACAACCTAAACACATCATGCATGATAACCATATTCAATCGAAGAAACAGGGGGAACAAATATTAAACGAGAGAAGTTCAAATTCCATGTCAGGAACCCTAACAGTCTTCATATATAATCCTTTGCACAAAATAAACCAACACGGAAAATGAAGGGTTTAAACAGGCATTCATGCAAATTATATTAAGAGCTTGTGCAGAATATGATGGAAACTGAAAGATCAAATCCAAAAGAAGCATTTATTTTTATTTGATTCAGTTATTCCTTTCTATTTGATTCAATTACTTCAACAATTTTTCTACAAAGCCTGATAAACTAAAATAACCAAATTGTGCTTTTAATGTTTTCTTATTAATACAGACCACAAGAGTGCAAGATAAACTAGAAAACCAAAGCATTATATTTTCATTCTATTTAATGCAGCTAAACAAAGCGTCCACTATGAAAATTGCAGCACTATATCTGACCCAGTTTCAATGGTTTCTAGTATTCAATAGCATAGAACAGCTCAAGACAGGGATACAGTCATTCGTTTCCCATCGAGAAGGATGGCATGATTCTTCATGAACAGTAATTGCATCAATCTCAACACTTATAAACTATGAATGAAAACACAATTACAAAAAACAACTGTAGTACTGAGGACAAAGAAACAGCAAGCTAGTACCACCGACGAGGAGAAAAAATGGACAGACATTGAAACCAGTCAACCAACTGACCTAGTTCCAAGGGAACAAGTTAACCCTCAAAATCAGACCTAACTCTCAACAAAGGGACAACATGAAATTAGTACGTAAAGTCAAAACTATAGAGGACAAACAGAAAGCCCCACATGCAGCTCACACGGCATATAGAAGTCCCTTTAGAATATTACCATATGCTATATTAGATAGTAGTGAAAATGATATTAACTATACATAATGTTAGATTTTTTTTATATAAAAAAAATCCCAGATATAAACCAATATTTTTCTTCTTACATGTCTAACTGGGCTTGAATACACAATTTCATGCCTCTTAACTTAAGAAACTGGCTTACAAAATGAGAGAATCACATCATGCACTTAAAATAAAGGAAAAGGAGAAGTATATAATAAAATCAACAAAGATTCGTACCAACCCCAAAAAAGCATTAATTATTAAGAAAAACTAAAATACAACGTGATTTTACAATGCAAATCTCTAGTGTGTTTTTTTTTCTTTTTCTTTTTCTGATATTTTAACATTTTATTTATCATAAATTTACTTTATAGTTTATTGCTACTTACTTATCAATGTTTTTATAACCCATGTTATAAATTTGATTTTATTAAATTAAATTGAGTTTTTTTAATTTTATTATTAAGTTCACTAAAAATTATATTTTATAATTTGTTTTGTATGTTAAATTCTAGTTTCATGACTTCATTTCCAAGTTTAACATATTTTTTTTATTTATATTTTAAAGTTATTTTATTCTTTCTTTAACCATTATTCAAATTAATTTTAAACTCGTTACATCAAAGTAAACCACACCTCGTGGATTAATTTTTTTCTACACAACTTTTTTTATATTAAAAAAAAAAAATTCTGCGTCACAGGCCAACTTTATAACCTTGTATTATTAAATACTGTGTTTTAAAAAATTTAAATATTTTTTTAAATTAATATATTTATGTTTTTTATGTTTTAAAATTAATTTAGTATATTTATTTTAATATACTCCTATCAAAAATAATTTTTAAAAATTAAAAAAAATATTATTAATATATTTTTATACATAAAAAATATTATAAAAAACAATCACAGTCCTAATCGCACTCAAATAAGAGCCCCATGCTTATGCGTGTGTTCAATAGTAAGCCAACCTCTTAAAATGGAAGGCTAGAAATTTTTTGGAGAAAGTTTACAAATAAATTCCATCAACCACGTTTTGATCAAACATACATGCAAAATATTGATTTACAGCGGCATGATTTATTAAATTATTAAAAAAAATGAAAGAGTCCACCGATTTTGAATACGTCAAGAAGAGATGAACATAAATTAACCGCAAAGACAAAACCAAACTCAAGCAACTTTACACAGAAGGACAGAAAGAGCCCACTTTCCAACACTAGGATCCAAAAACTGATGAAAATTACAGGAATCAAAATTCGAAATTAAAACAATATCAAGCTCATTTCTAACAATAATAATAATAAAGAAATCTATCTTTGATCAACTAACCCAGCGCGAACTAAAGAGAGCCCAGATCAAAACAATAAAAAAAGGGCCATTCCGATCACACCATTGGCAAAGAAAGAGAACCCAGGATTCATTTGACAAATGCAATGACAATGGAAAGAAGAAGAAGAGGAAGAAGAAGCAGAGAGAGAAGACAGAGAGGCTCACTTGGTGGAAATGGAATTCAAAGTAGAGGCCATGAGAACTCTATGAGATCTAACGGAGCGACGCTGAGAAGGAAGGTTGTGGATTGATGGGAAGCTTATTTGGTTCAGCTTCAAAGCCATTTTCTTTCGCTTTTCCCTTTCAAAACACACACACACACACACAAAACAAAGAAAAAAAAACACAGAGACAGTAAAACGAGAGAGAGTTGTCGTGCAGTCGTGGTTGTAGTTTCTGTTACGATTTCCAGTGCCTTTTTATGGAACAAGCTTTGTCTCTTTTAACACAACTCAAAATGATAATGGGCCTATTTTCATACTCCTTGAGAGGCTCGGGCAGAACACCTGGTTCCATGTGCTGGACACGCTCGGCATCTTTTTGCGGGCTAGGTTGGGTTCTCGGACGCACCATTCAAGCCCGACTATAAGTGTTGTATTTTGTTAGGTCTTAATTTCCTAAAACATGTTCTAAGTTTTTTTTTTCCTCTCATTAATATATAAGAGTTATTCTCTTTTATTTATTACTTGTATAAAAGATTTTTATTCTCTCTTCATAAAAAATAATTTTAAAGATTATAAGAACTCCTTGACTAATATGTAAAATGTTCAAGTTTTTCTATATAGAAAGATATACTCAACATGGAAACAAGGGGGTTCTTACTTTAACATATTTATTACTGAATAATTTATATGAAAAATTATTATAAAAATCTTATTAGCACATCATCGACATATTTATATCCAATTAAATAATAAAATGAAAATAAATAAATATGGAATTAAAACAATTTAGATTGTTTAAATTTATATCCAATCAAAGAAAAATAATAATTAAATATAAAATAATTATACAAATTTCAAAACTCAAAAAAATTTCTCCTCGTATATATATATATATAAAATATATATATATATATATAAAAAAAAAAAAAAAAAACAGAAACTGGCTAGTACAATTATCATTGCCATCAGCGAGCCAGTGCGTGATTCCCGTAGCAGGGAATTATTGGAAGTCTAATTTGCTTTATCCGTGGATGTATTAAAAAAATGTTTCTAATTAATTTATAATAATATAATTGATTTCACTAAAAGAATCGGATAATTAGTTCATTCTAGTTTAAAAAAGTTAAGAACAACCCAAGGAATTGCTTTCCGTGTAAAACAGTTGGCAATGGGAGAGAGGGTGAAGAAGAAAAGACGGTACTGGCAAATTAACTGAAAGAAAAGGAGGTCGGTGTAATAATATGGTATAAATGTATAATTTATTAATTTTTACCAAAGTTTTGACTCATCATAAGTTATTTCTAAAAATAATATTTGAATTACAATTTAAAATAAAATATCATACAAAGCCAAACCCTGTGATTTATGCAAATTGATTTAAGGTTTTTTATTACCTTTTTATTCAGAAAAATCATAAATTTATTTAATTACAAACTAATATTCTTTACTAAAATTAAAAAAAAAATATAAAATTGAATCAATATTTTGCTTTGAGCAAAAGCTGAACAGTTTTATTTTAACTAATCTTTGTTTATATAAAATTTTTTATAAAAACTTTAGAATTAAAAAATAAATAAATTATCATAATTGGTGTGACTTTTTGCATGATTGGAACCGATGCAACAGTAGATAGTAATGATAAATACTTTTACGTTATGTTAATAAAACTTGTAGTGTCTGGCATTATATTCACGATTTTTTTTTTGCAATAAATTAAAATAATATATATTTTTTAATTTTAAAAAATACACAGAAAAACCTAAAAATAAAAAATCAATTTTTTTTTAAAAAATAAACATTACCACGCCACAGTAACAAACACTATGCAGAGATAACTGAGGAACCCAAAATTAAACTTGACTTCCAATTATAAAATTTTCGTAAATACACCGCTTGAAAAGACACGGTGCAAGACATATTTTAAAAAATTAAATTTTTTTATATATTTAAAATTATTTTAATAAACTGATTTCACAAATAATTTTTTAAAATTAAAAATATATTATTTTAATATAAAAAACACTTTAAAAATCAATTACAACCTCAAACCATGCTTTCACACTTCCAAACAATACTTCAAAACTTCCCAACAGACCAAAAATCTCATCACCTTTTCTACTGACATGCAGAGAAAGAAGGCTCGGGAACTCTGTTGCCACACAAACATCTTTCACGGTTCGAACACCAGCTACTAACGGTCCTCTGCAAACCTTTCATAGCACTCGCTACTTGTCTGGTTTCCAGAGAACGATTGTTTCACGTCAGTATTTTAACCTAATTAAAAATTCATCAAGGTATTGTGGTTTGCTGAAAGTTTATATCGCCTTCGATTCAGCCTTGTGATTTAAAACAGAAACTTCACTAATGTTGAGTTTCTTGAGATAATTTATAATTACATGCCTCGGAATATGGCCAAAAGGATGGGAAGTTTTAGAGAAGAAAAATCTGAAAGGCCAAAGATGATCCGGAAGAGAATGCTATGGATGGCTGTATGTGCAAATTTGGTGGCTCTCTGCAACAGAACCATGTTTCGGCGTAGACGGTGAGGACTCATTAGGATTCGTGCTTTTACCAGCAGGAGGCAGGCACCTCTTGGAGAAAAACGTAGAGATGTTATGCTTCCTTCCGCTGCTCTTTTCTGCTCATTTCAAAGGAGGTGGCGGTGGTTTAGCAATCCATTGTTCTAGAACATGATTAACTAGTTGATGACATGAAAAATACATACCTGGCGAGCTTCTAATGCCAACACAATCCAAAACTTCTTTCTTGACCTGCATTATAAAAGCAGTAGTTAGAACCTTGACTCGACTTTCTAGGGAGGCTGCATGCATAGGTTCTTTCCTCAGTTAATTACTACTACTTTTATTGGATGATCTATTAAATTCAACCTTGCCCAGCAGTTATAACCTTGTAAATCTTGCACATGAAAGTTCTATAATTTCTTGGAATCTCAAACCCTTGACTTGTTCTCCCATTACCATAAAATGCATAAGCTTTCAGCAGTTTGACTTGAAACCTAAATTTGAGGGCATCATGAACCCACCAAACTATAAGGAACCAACTAAAGCCAAAACAGGTATGAATTTATAGATCAGATGAACCAAAATGAATTGGGTGCATGCTGAACTAAGGTCATCTTAAATAAGCAAGGATTTATCCACCAAAAAAATAAACATACTAAAAGATTTGTGTAAATAATCTCATTATCAAACCTTTTATCAATCATCAAAACTTCAATGGTTAGACTCGAATATTTCCTTAACATGTAAATCCTCAAAATGGGAATGATAAAATTTCAGAAAGCCACTAACCTGCCAACGATTATCCACAAAATCTGATATATCTCGAACTTTGTTTCTTAATTGCAACTTTGAGACAGTGGGGAATTTCTGCTGCAGTGATTCAACCACTTTACTCATACTTTGCGAGCATGACTGAATAACAGACACCTGAAAATTCATCAAGATTACAGCGAGCATCAAATCATGGGCTGCATTCATAACAGAATCTAAGGCAAACTATAAACATGCCAGGATTATCATTAGTGCATGCTGCCAGTAACACATGTCAAATGCACAACTTACAACTACAGGCATATCCGAGTCTTGTAAAGTCATCACAGCAGGGATACGTGTAGCACTGGCCTTTGCATTTAACATGCAAGCATCATGATTTTCAGATGACACATCCAAGAACATCTCAATTTGTGGTCCTCCAGGGAATGCTCGCATGCTAAGTGCTTGCAAACACATTTTTTCCACTTTAGAAATGTCACTGAGGTCATCAGCCACTAACAACGCATCCTTCTCATGCATTATATTCAATACAATCATGGGATGATTTTTCCGAAGGGCATTATCAGTTAAACTGTTCAGACATTTCTGCTGTTTCAGCAATGTACAGAACTCCTCGCTCTCTAAGTCTTGCTTGCAACTAGGTGAGCTTCTGGCCTCCTCGACTGAAGGATCAGCATCCATTCTGTGAGGTTGTACTCCCTGCATTTACAGGGCAATTAAAGTTTTTAAAATAAATATTTTGATTGGTTATAATGAAAGTTTATCGTTTTTGGTTCTCCAAGTGGCTTCTAGACATGTGGAGACATGTTTTACTTGCTTCGAAAACCTAAATACCACATAGCAAGGGCACAGATGGTTATGCATGGGTCAGTGCCATAAATGCAAAGTAGCATTAAATGCACTTAAGGAGAGGGAAGGAATTGTTAATATTGACCATTAAACATCCGGTATAACGGGTCATTTACGCATTTATGGATGTGTGGGCCATCAATCCCAGATCTGATGGAAGGAGCACCGAAGGCAGTCCAGAGAAGGGAATGCATTAAGTTATCTCAGTTATTTTCTTTGTTGTCACCAACTCAGACTTATGAATGCATCCGACAACTATAAGACTAGTACAGCAAGGTCTAACTCCAGAATTGCCCCGGGAACTCATTTATTACCTCATTTTCTGAGAGATACCCATCAGGTACAAAAAAACCATCTTCACTCTCTTCTTCATCATCAGCTTTTGAATATTCTTCCTCTAAACTTTCTTCTCCATCATCCTTGTCACAATCTGAGAGGCTTTCACCAGGATCCTCCTATAGAACAACAACATCAGTACATCATAGTTTCAGTTCCAGTTTGTATTTGAATAGAAAACTCATTACCTCTTCCCATTCTTCATCACTGTCAACATCATAATCTAAGTCTGGATCCCTCCTTAATGGATGGCGTGGTCCAACAGCATGACTGAAAAGGTGAAATTACAGTCAATTAGCATACAACCAAATGCAGCCCAAGTCACCCAGCAATACATCAAGGGTGAGGATTGACAAGAAAATGACATTAAACCTACAATTTTACATTAACTAGTGAATCAACACGAGTTCATGATTGGTATGGACCTAAACCTTGCAGACAAGAATAAGCCAGAAAAAACACAAACAAAGCATTGAATTCCCAGCTCTCACACTAAGCCCACTTAAAAATCAGTCTTAATAGCCCAAGATGCACTTAAGCAAAAAGGTAGAGCCTAGGCACAAATAGCAAAGCATGAGTATATCCAAACAAGGTAAACAAGCAGTTTAAAATGCAAGATCTAACTTCAAGAACTCTACAAGATGCAGATAACAAGACCTGAAGAAAAATAAAATAGCTATTGCTTTAGGCAATTAGCTCAAAGGTTAGAGCAGTTGCTAATGACAAGGAACCAGATATAGGGTATGTGGTTTTTACTGGAAAATGGGAAGGGATGGGGGGCAGAGCCTTTAGCATCTGAAGCTTCCAAAAACATCATGCTTTACACCCTTAAACTTCAATTCATCAAACAAGATTCCTTTTTCTTTAAAAGATAAAGCATTTTTCCCTTGAATCTTTAAACTTAAGCACATTAACGCAAAATTTTTGCATAACAATGAGTAGTGCTATAATAAACATATCAAACATTAGGAGCGGAAATTAATGAAATTACTGAATTAACCGATCATGAACTACAACTTGACAAGTAAAATTAAAAAATTACAAAGAAAAACTTTCTAGAAAACTAAGCATATTGGCCTAAACATAAATGCCAGAGAAGATATGTTAAATTATGTAATTATGTCAGCATTTCCAGTAGAAATTACTACACTCCGTAAACCCATCTGCCTCTTTATTGAGTAGCATGATACAATCCTAGGAAAGAGAGGTTACCTTGTCTTAGGCCAGATACCATAAAAAGCAGGTCTATGGCTCTTATCAAACTGCAACAATTGCTTCCTCCGATTGCATTTTCTAACATCTATGCACGATATGTCATCAGAAGTTTGATCTCCCCATCCACTATCAAGCTTCTCTACACTGGAATCATCATCATGAGTTGGGTCCCTGATAGCAGTTAGCTTAAGTTCCTTAAACAGTCCAGTCTTAGGCTTCCTCCGGATACTCCAATGCTGTTTTCTATTGGAACGGATATAGCAACCCAAATGACACCAGGAAGACAAGTGTGACCTGCAAAATGAATAAGTGAGACCAGTCATCACATAATCATCTGGCCAGGAAGGTTAAGTCACTGTAGGAAAATAGACAAGGAGGTGAGGGGGACAGACTGGGGAATGCAAAACATACTTGAGAATGTCATCACTTGTAATGTTATCATTTAACAAAGGAGCACAGTCCATTAACTGAGTAACTGCTTCATCCATCCTTTTACTCTTTTTGCTTGAGGTATCAGAAGTGGTTGCTTTAGTTAAACTCTGGTCATTCTGAGATGGGGAACTACTTTTGCTTCTTTTTAGAAAGCGTTCCATCATTGAAGCTTGCTTCTGTACAGCAACTCGCCTTTTCAACTCAGCTTCTTCCTTCTCTTTGCGCCGCTGTTCCTTCTCAGCTTCCTCTTGCTGCCTTTTCAGTTGTCTCTTCATTTCAAACTCTTCCCTTTCACGACGCCGTTCATCTTTTTCTGCCTCCTCCTGCAGTCGCTTTTGCTCTTTTTCCTGCAACAAATTAAAAGAATAATATGAATACAACAAACTGCAAAAATGTTTCAAAGCTTAGCAAAAACAATGCTCAAGCATAACTTAATGACCCAAGCAACATTGTACCTGTTGCCCCAGAGGCAGAGAAACCATATGGTAGCAGTTTGTACAGGGAAAAAAAAAGAGAGAGGAGAGAGAGAGAGACTTGAACATACAGTTTGTCTCTTTTCCTTTTGAAATTCAAGGTCCATCCTTTTTTTCTCCTTTTCCTCTTCTCGTTTATTTTTCTTCAATTGCTTGATGATCAATTTTTCTTCTCTTTTTACTTGCTTTTCAACCCTGCAATGACATTTCAATATTTAATAAAAAGAAAAATATTATTTAAAGCACAGACAAATTAGAGTCTCTTACTATACATACATCTCTGCTCCATTCTTCTGCAACATGTCATCCACTAACAAACGAATGTCTGCCTCTCTTAAAACTTTGCCAAGCTTCCCTGATGATTTTATTAAATCACTTTTGTAATTTTCATCAGTCTCTGACTTCTGTAATGCAGTTATCATCGCTGAAAAATGAGCCAAGAGTCAGTAATGACATTATAACCTCAAGAAAGTACATAGATTTATATCATCACTGAAATGAACCATCCAGTACAGTTGATAGGCAACATGTCCAGCAGCAATTTTCACTTATCATTCAATTCTGCATGCTTATTTTTGAACTCTAGTAACGAAGACAAAAGATGAGAAAAGCAATGTCTGTTCAGACTCCAGGAGCACTAAAGCACATTTGTTTCATCCAGCTAGACCTTATCTACATTAAAGATAATCGCAGATTCATGAAACTCAAAGTATGGCAGAAGTCCAGGCATTTTTAGTCACAGCTATTGCACAGAGAAATGGAAGCATTATCCATTGACCCAGTTCTAAATAGGTCATTCTGTTAGACATGTACAATTAAACCAACAAAAAGTTCAATTATCAGTCAAGTGCTGGAAAAGATTAAACCGGATGCATCTCATGCTTTTACAGTTAATTACAAACAAACTCAAAGCAGCTACAAAAACTAAATTATACATATATTACCAAAAACAGCAGTAATCCTCTCATGGATCTTTGCTCGGCACATACGCCTGATTTTCAATGCACCACGGACAGATTTCGGCATTAGCTTTAAATCTCGTGTCTACAAACAACATGCACACGAATCAAATGATAAAGCACGAGTAACAAGATAAAGCACCAGCAATAAACACATGAGTTGCTAAAATGGACACAAAATAATCAAGATCTTTTTTAGAAAATTAAGCACGCCCGTAAACGAAAAACAAAAGGAAAAAAAAAAAAAAGAATACCTCCCAGCACCAAAGACAAGTTTGAGTCTCATCCTCCAAAACATCAGCATCTACATTAGGCACACCATATGTTATTCTTTGACCAACAAACAACACAGCACTTTTCACCACTGCAACAGTCAAATTCCCACTCTTTTTCACTAACTTCCCGTATATTTCCTCTACCAGTTTCGAAAACGACATGTCACTCTCTTCCATTAACAGACCCACCACCCCATTCACATTAATACACTCACTTCCACCCAAATCTACACCAAACCCAAAACCCATTTTCTGATTCATCGTTTCTTTGTAATACCCAAATAGCCCTTCCATTTCTCTCTTCAATTCCTCAATCTGGACTTCCTTCTGTTCACCTGTTAGGTTCAAGAGTTGCTGTTGTTGTGTTGGTGTTAAAGTTGCTCGCTTCCTCTTCAGGGTCTTCTTCGGTTGATCTTGGCCGCTCGGTTTTGACTCATCTTCACAGTCGATTGCCATCTTGACCACTTCCGCCATTGCCTTCACTCAAATCGAAACCCTAATTTCACAGAAAAGGGTTTTTTTTTTTTAACTCGGCAGAAAGGATAAAACAGCAGTGTAAAAAAAAACTCGGCAGAAAGGATAAAACAGCAGTGTTTGCTTGTGATCTGTGTTTTTCTTCTTCGATATGCTTCTCGGACAACGAGCCTCAATTAGATATCTCTCTCTCGTTTTTATCTCTTTTGGCCATTTTGTTTCTCTCTCTTGTTTTTTCCCCTCAAATTTTGATTTTTTTATTAATTTATGTTAAAGTAAATGGAGATCTATGAGTGAAAAATCATGTTTTTTCCCGCCAATAGAAACAGCGGTTTGTATTTTTGGCTCCAAAAAAACACCAATCGGAAAGTAAGGCTCCATTTGGCGCCTCTCTTTTCGGATTTGCCGGGCGGCTTTATAAGAAAATGACTCCTGCCCAGTCATGTCTATGAGCCCAGGTCTTTAAAATACTTGTCCAGTGAAGCTTGAGCCCAAAT
Organism: Populus euphratica; assembly: GCF_000495115.2. Classification (NCBI taxonomy): domain Eukaryota; kingdom Viridiplantae; phylum Streptophyta; class Magnoliopsida; order Malpighiales; family Salicaceae; genus Populus; species Populus euphratica. The sequence continues at coordinate 2,436,599 of NW_011499845.1, read as the reverse complement.
CAAATCTGCAGCTCGTCTGGATTTAATTTTTTATTTTTGGACAGGCCTCGGGCCTCGTTTTAAACCTTCCTAAAAAGTGAATTGAAGAGAAATGCTAGAGCATAAATATAAAAAAGCGTTTTTTTTATATTGTAATAGTTGTCTAGTTTAAAATATTTTTTATTTGAAAAAAAATAATCTAGTTTAAAATATTTTTTATTTGAAAATATATTAAAAAAAATTTAAAAAAATATTTTACTATTAATGTATTAAAACAAGCTAAAAATATAAAAATAATCATTTTTATCAAAACAAGATTTAAAATTTAAAGCAATAAGATTTACAACATATTTTCAAATACGTTCTAAATATACAAATATTTAACGTGATTTATAAAGTGAATTGATAGTTTTAGTTTTTTTTTAAAAATCGATAATAAACTGTTATTTTAGAGGTAAAATATTTATTTTTATTCATATAACATTTTAGAGTAATTACAGGGCAATTTATTTTTTTATCATTTTTTATAGTAAAATTATTTTATTATTTTTTAAAATTTTATTTTTCAACGTTAAATTTGTTAGCAATTAAAATTCTTAATTAAACTTGATTTTTTAAATTTTACAGGCTATAAATTTAAAATATCAACATGGATTTAGAGAATTCATGAGAATCATTTAACATGAATTGAAACAATAAATTAATTATTTTTTTCCTATAATGGCTTCCATACCCACTCTATTTCAATTACTGTGTACTAGTTGTTTTTTAATTGATCAAGGTTATTATTGTTAATTTGCTCGTTTTTTTTTATAGAGACAGGCTGCTAAAATGCTTATTGATGCAAAACATCACTTGACTTAGATTTAAGGTTTTTTTTCAAAAAAATTACTTTTAAAGCTAAACTTCGAGAGCCTGGTCATAACCATAAAAGGCATTTTGGCCTTTTACTCAATATTAATAGTGATTAAAAAAATTTATTTTTTATTTAATTTTATTATTTAATATTAAATTAACTATGAAATATACATCATAAATCATCATAATTTCAAATAAATACTTTTTTTAGAATTAATGTTCAAAATAAACAAATAAAAAAGTTATTTAACCTGGCTAAGTTCACGAATTTAGATATATATAGTTAAGATTATTAAATATATTATTATTTTAATATTTAAAAAAATAACTTTTTCATTGTTTTTTTTCTAAAGTTAATCAATATTTTTATTGGTCATTCAGTCTAACTTTAAACCCATTAAAACAACCCATTTATATTAGATTAATTTTTATACGGTTTAATTAGAAAACTGCACTAAATAATAAGATTTTAAGATTTATTTGTTTGGCTGATCCAATACTACTATAAAAAAAAATCCATCACATTTTTAGTATGTTTTTCTTATATTTTTAAAAAATTGATCAAATTCACAACCAACAAAATAGTTTAAGAGTGTATTTGAGAATATAATAATAATAATAGTTACAGTTTAAAATATTTTTTACTCGAAAATGTATTAAAATATATTTTTTAAAATATTTTATATTAGTACATCAAAATAATATGAAAATATTAAAAAAAAATTATTTTTTTAGGAAAGGGATTTTGATTGATTTTAAAAATTAAAAATTTTAAATAAAAATAAAAATTTAGTTTTTGATACAAAATACTACTCTCTGTGATGAAATTCTACTCCCTTGCCTTGCTCGTTCGTTTGATCGACAACAACTCTGTCCCTCCCCCATCAAGAAGTATGCCAGCCTGCAATAAAAGAGATCTTTTATACAGTATACATGGACAGGAAACCAACAATGACGTGTAGTAGTGTATCTCTGTTTTTTGGCGAGGAAGATGAAAAACTGCAGAAAATCAAGCTACTATGCAATGCCTAAACCCAACAGGCCATCTTCATTTGAAAACCAAAAAAAAACTCGAACAGTGACAAATTTCTTCCCAGATATTCATCTGGTGCAAGTTTCCTAGCTCGAGCTTTCACAGCTAGTTGCCTGACCTGAAATTCCAAGCAACCAAAAATAACACAAGCAAAGGAAAACTTTGGTCTCTATATTCAGAAATGTTGACAGTCAATAACAAGCCTGCCCAACAACAGAGAGCAGGGGTGGTGCGCAGTTCAGTAGTTATGGCTCCATGAAATGAAGAAGACGGTACTTTCTATCAAGTAAATATTCAGAAGTAATTACGGCTCGTGAGTACTTGTGACAAACTTGCACCTAATGTTCAAAAAGCACTCTGTTAGAGAAGTTTTAGGAGACATTAACTTATTTTAGCAAAAGAAAACAAGATTCCACACAAAAATAGATGAAAATAAAGATTTTTTGATGAAAATAACACAGCGTAAAACAACATCAACAACGGATTCTTTCAAACCTCACAAACATTCGTTTCTTTTAAAATGTGAGATGAAAGTCACTGAGAAAAATGGAAAAAACACCATGTTTGTCTAGTGGTTATTTTTCAATGCATTTCAACCGAATGAACACAGTGATGCTTAAATTCATGTTTTATTAAATAATCATGAGGAAAGAACATAAGAAAACTTGGCTGCTAAAAAGCTGTTCTGCACAAACAGGCATAAGAAAAAACGCCATATAGTCGCTGGCATGATTCGACTAGATCCAGCCCGCCCTCCTGTATTCTTGTACCGGAATTTCCCTTGAAGAACCATAGCCCCAGGGAAAACTGCCATAAAAACAAAACGAAGGGAAGAAGAAGAAGTGATTTTAGTGGAAAGTCGTCATATTTCGTATATTTATAACGGTTCGATAAAGCCCCGCGTGATTGTTACGCTGACGCGGGCTGGGATTTTACGCTGATTTGAAAATGGGCTTTATGGCCCTGATTAAACCTTAAAGTGAACCGCGTTCACTCCAGGCCCTGAAAGTTTCAACACCAAGAAATACCCGTTCAGCTGTAGAAGGCCCAAATAGAAACAGCCCAGGCCTCAATCTCTCTTTGCATGAAGAAAAATGAAGAAGACGACTTGCATCAAATTCGAAAAATTTGAGCTCAACGAGTACTGGTATTCTTTATCCTTCTTTTGAAATATGGATTGTAAAATTCGTGAAATTTTAGCTAAACCCTCCAAAACAGGCGATTCATAACATTTTCTATCAAAAATAATTATTTACATCATTGTTCTAGGCGTCCGAGGAGATAAGATTTGCAGACAAAAACTCCAAACACCTTTAGGATGGCCTAAACACAGATTCGTTAATAGAAAAGGATGGAGATACATAGTCTCAATTAAGATAATAAAACTGCATGTAACCTCTCTTTCCCTCTTGTTCCAATAATTATTAGTGAATTCGTATAAAACTCGCATGCCCAGAGTATCATCCTCACGGAAATCCCTTTTTTGGTAGGGATTGTTTGTTTACTTAAACGTTTTTTTTTTTGAAAAGTAAATTCTGAAAAAAATAAATTATTTTATAATATTCGGTAATATAATAAAAAATATTAGATAACATTTGTCTTCTGAAAAGTAATTTTCAGGAAACTACTTTTTAAATTTTTGTATATTTGTTTGTCATTAAAAAAGTTGGTTAATAAAAAATACTTTTCAGTAAAAAAAAAATTGACTTGATTTTTTAAAAAATATTTTTCTGAAAAATTTGGACAGAAAATACTTTTCGGAAGTTATGAGAAATTTAGAAATATCATATTATTTGCTGATTATATCAAATTTGGTCATCAAACATTTGATTGCTATATATATTTTGTCTTAAATATTTATTTTTTAATTTTATCTTTTAAAATTTAATTTTTATATTAAATTTGATCTTTATTTTTATAATTGTTTTCTTTTTCGTCGTCTTTTTTTTATTAAAATTTATTTATCTATCACCGTCTTTTTTTATTAAAATTTATTTATCTATCAAATTTGGTACTCGTTCTTTTGATTGTTACTTATTTTATTTGAAATAATTTAGGAAATGTTAATTATTATTATTTTAATTTATTAATCTTTTATTTTTTTATATTTTTTAGATTTGATCTTTATTATTTTGATTATTATTTATTTTTTTGTGATAATTTATGAAATTATATTTTTTTTTAATTTCATTCTCATTCAACTTTTAAATTTATAAGACTTGTTCCTCATTATTTTAATAAACCTCAAAAAAAAAAACATTAATAAGTTATTTTTCAGCTCATTTTCTATGAAATAACCAAATAATAGAAAGTGTTTTCCAACTTATTTTTCATTACACTATCAAACATCAGAAAATAATTCACTTTTCCAAAATTCACTTTTAAAAAAAAACTACTTTCCAACAAACAAACGGGACCTTCGTTAGAAAACACTTTCGAGTGTTTGACTGTGTTATGAAAAATGAGCTGGAAAATAACTTATAAATATTTTATTTTTCCAAGTTTATTAAAATAACGAGGAATAAATCTTACAAATTAAAATTTTAAATAAGAATAAAATTAAAAAAAATATAATTTCATAAATTATCTCAAATAAAATAAATAATAATAATCAAAATAACAATGATCAAATTTAAAAAATAAAAAAATAAAAGATGAAAAAGTTGAAATAATAATAACTAGCATTTTATAAATTATTTCAAATAAAATAAATAACAATAAATAAAATAAGAACCAAATTTGATAGATAAAAAATTTTAATTAAAAAATAATAAGGTAAAAACAAATAAAAATTATAAAAATGAGAACCAAAATTAATATAAAAATTAAATTATGAGGAATGAAATTAAAAAATAAATATTCAAAAAAAAATATATAACAATAAAAAATTTAAAGATCAAATTTGATATAATCAGCAAATAATATGATATTTTTAATTTTTTCATAATTTTTTAAAAAGTATTTTTTATGTAAAATAAAAGGAAAAACACTTTCATGAAAATCAAATTAAATTTTTTATTGGACAAAAAATGTTTTTTATTAATTAATTTTTTAAAAAATTTTAAAAAAATATTCTTGAAGATAGATGATTTAAAGATCAAATTTGATATAATCAGCAAATAATATGATATTTTTAATTTTTTCATAATTTTTTAAAAAGTATTTTTTATGTAAAATAAAAGGAAAAACACTTTCATGAAAATCAAATTAAATTTTTTATTGGACAAAAAATGTTTGTTATTAATTAAAAAATATCTTTTGTTAATTAATTTTTAAAAAAATATTCTTGAAGATAGATGGCAACGGCGTTTGGATCGATGTCATTATGGTCAAGAACATGTGCTCTTTCATGCACAGCGACAGATTCCAGGTCCACTTGACTAGGTCCTGAATCTTGACTCCCGTTTTCACATGCATCGAAAGGAACCTTGCGTTCCTCGTTGGTGGGGTAGCATGGGCAAAGGTTCCTCGAGGACCATCAAGGGGGTTATGCATGTATCATCGTTATGGTCTATCCACGACGGAATCCAATTACAATATCTGCCGGAGAGCTACCCGTAACTACCTGGATAAAGAAAATTTGGTGGGAAGCTAAAATTAACAACAAAACAAGGAACACAGAAAAAATCATGTTGGGCATTGAGAACACGTTAACAGATCCAACCCAATGATATACTTGTAGACCCAAAAGCTATTAATTAAGTTGAACACCAACCTTTACTCATGACTCGGGGCATGATATGTGAAGTTCATGAATGTTTTGATGTCTCTGAAAATTTTTTCCATCGCGCTTATAAACTATAATCAGAGGACTTGCCTGGCCACTCATAGTCTTTTACAAGCTCGTCTATTATGGTGCTGTTATTTGATGAGGTGGCGGGCTTAGTATCTTAATTAGGAAGCAGCTCAGGTTCGAACAATTTTCTACCACGCAGAATGTGTTTTCTTGTCGAAAGCAAGGCTTTTATAGCTGGGGTGTCTGATGAAATGGCACCAAGTTGAACTGAAAGATCTCCATCTTGCATGGGAGCTGAAATTGATATCCTGCTTGAAAATTCTTCTCAATTAATTGGGTTGTTCTGCGATCATAGGCAACGCTATTGACTACACTTATTTCTCTATTATTGTTACAAGCTCGTCTATTATGGTGCTGCTATTGACTACACTTATTTCTCTATTATCGACTTTTCTGGACTCTATCAAGGACATTCTTTTGACCATTGCTACCGGAAAACTGGTTCATTTAGTTTACTCTATGCGCTCACTCCATTTCTTAACAAATTTGCCATCGTTTTTTGGCCCTCTCGGAGGCTTGACAGGATTAACTTATCTTCTTGTCACTGGGTATAATTTTGTATCTGAAAAATCAAAATGTCCAAAGGTTTCCTTTCCTCCTAATGTGATGGATGATTACAGACCAAGATGTAAAAGAAACAGCGGGTACTGTAAATAGCCAATAAGTGTTGAAGCAAGTATTGAAGTCAAATGTATGGAAAATCCATTTTTTTTTTTGGAAAAGAAGAGGAAATAGTGGATGTACGAGGGAAAAAGAAAACAGATAGTGAAGTAGGGAATTAAGCAGCATGCAGCAACAATTCGTAGTTTCATACATGTACTTGACAACTTTGAATTCTATTTGAAGGCTTAAGACATTGAAAAGGATGAGATGAAAATTGAAGGACAAGGGGGGACGATTTTCCGAATGTAGTCGATATCTTAGGTCTCATTTTGAAAGTGAAAAAAACAGAAAAAGCATCACTTATAACAATAATAACATCATATTTTATTGATACCTTGACGTGATCAGGTGTTTTTGCTACAAGTAGGCAGGAATATAATAGGGGAAGCTAGATGATAGGACTGTATATGCAGCAATACCATATTGATGGACTTGTTTTCAGTCTTTTTTCAACATGGGAATATTTAAAGGGATATCTTCCTATTATCGCCTCCTACCACCAGAGCCACTCTCCCTCTGGCAGTTGAAATAAACAGCAGCCACTGGCGATCCAAGATTGTATACCTCAGCAAAGTCTCTGGTGTTGAAGTTCTGGCGCCACCCAGGGGCATACACAGTTTGCCTGCCCAGTTGCCGAAACAAAACGAAAACAAACCGATGAATTCCCATTGTCGGCCTCGGGCTCTCATAGCACACAGTTTCATGGCCTTCGCAAAATGTCGATATAATAGTTAGTTCTGATGCAAACAAGCAAGAACATATCTAAAAAATCAAGATTTCCCTGTCATGCATGAGGTATTTCAGGATCAACGTATACATATGTGGAGGTTTTATTAATTTCCTATTTCACAAAGACAGTTCACCAATCAGAACACATAATTGATATGGCCACGTACCCAGCAACCCTCAGGCGTTAAAGCAATAAAAAGCAAGCATATTATTTTATCTTCACTGTCCTTGTCCGCCCACAATCCCCATCCACTCTTTTGTTTGCTTTTCTACGAGCCCGCAGGTGGAAATGGAAAAGACCTGGCTATTTGGCCTAGAAACTTTTGGTGTCTCATCGTTGCCTCAAACGTCATATCTCGTAGGTAGTGGGAATATATTACCTTTCGAGAATCAGCACTCTCATCATTTGAGCTTTTAAAAAATCATAAAAAATATTTTTTTCATTAATATATCACTTTATATATAAATGGCATGCTTAATTCTTGTTTAACCCTTTATTACATAAAAGTTAAACTAAAAAACACCCCGTTGATTAAACCGAAAAAACATATCATGGGACATTGTTGATAAGATAAAAGAGACCGGTGAAAAGGAATAATTCTTCAGTTCCCCTCCTTGATTGGCTATTATCAAATCCCAGGTTTCTTAAATTGGATTCTTCAATTCCAAGTTGCTAAAAACACAACCAATAAACCCCACGAGAAAAACTAATTATAATTAGAAATTTCTTGCACTTCAGAAATCTAGCGGCTTAATTTCCAAGACCTTTTTTTTATATATATTGTTAATGAAAATTATTTGAGATTTGATTACTTAAAAAATATATATATTACAGAAATGACTTTTTTTCCCTTTCAAATGCTGTTTTTTTTAATTATTTAAATGCTATTTAGAAATGAATTTTTTTGCACGTATAGCTAAAAAAAAAAAATCTAAAACGGCTTTGGTGGAGAACCCCTGGACAACTAAATTTCGATCCAATCATATGCCAGCAAAACTGCCATAATTGATTTTTTCCTAATCAGAATATTCACTGAAATAGAATCATGACGAGAGATCATATTTCGAAGGATCGATAATGGTGTCCCGACAAACAATATGCTTTATAAATAAAACCAGAACATCACATATATATATATATAACCCAGCGGTTGTATACTAGATCGATAGCTTCTTTGAATAAATGAGGTTTGAGTCTCAATAACTCAATTTCACTCTAGTAATTATTATATCACAGGAAAGGGTTATATGACGGGAAAAAGCAAACAAACTAGCATAATTCCTAGACTGAGTACGTAGGAGTATAGACAAGTATACAAGTAAAATTAGAAGTTCCTAAATCCTAATGGAATTCTTGAGTCTTTTAAGAAAATATTAATGTAAATATACTCACCAAAGCTTGCCCCAGTTGTTGCTGGAATATCAGTCACCAACCTGCGAGTTCATGTGACAAGAAGTTCATATCAGCTGAAGTTCAAACAAACAGAGCATAGTCGACTTGCGGTATCATGCGTTGGATATATATGCAAGATAAGGTTCTGTTTCTACTTTCTATTATATTTATTTTCTACACACGACAATATATAACTAACTAAACTGGGTTGATCATCAGTTTTGCCGATTAGAAATTCGTTCAATATCGATTACTACACTACTTGGATATTATATTATATGGAGTAGAAAATTGTGTGGGCCCTTATGTATCATTGTTTGTGATTTATTTTTGTGTTTTTTAATTTGTTTTGTGGAGATTTTTTTAATAATAACCGTTTTCAAAGTTTTGATTTGATTCCTAAATCTTTTTTATTTATTTATTTAACTGAATATTCTATCCAATAATTTTATAATTTAAAAGAGTCACGATAACACTTACAATTCTTGAATTATAGACGTAGTTTGTAACTCTTTAAACTATAAACTATGTTATTTTATTAAATATTATTTTATATAAAAGAAATTCAGAATCCCAAAAAAAAAAAAAGAGTCTGGATATAGGTACCCAATATCATCGTACGTGACTAAATATAGACCCGGCATCTCTAAACGAACCCTAGTCAATCTGCTCCCTGTTTGGTTGACCCACTGAGCAACAAAGGAATTAAAAAAACAAAGAAATGAAAGAGAAAGAAAACAATGAAAGGAACATGCTGCAAATCAGACAAGAAAACAGAAACAGAGAGGGTCATGGAAACTCTTCCCTTGCTTTCAACGTACGTACTGTACTTAGTGACCAATCCAGACCAACAATTCTACAAGAGTAATATCAGCTGTGATCAATGTGTGTGTGTGTGTGTGTGTATAGAGCCACGTAAATCTACGTACATATGCAGTTATTATTTTTTATAGAGCACTTAACTCAGTAGTTTCATTGTTAATTAAAATGTAATTATAGCAATAATTAAAGCATATTCTTGATCTTTTAACCCTGTTTATATCACATATTTACGATAGATCCATCATAACACCAAGATCGAAATAGAGCGTTGAGAGAGAGGGAGGCATTTTGCCATTTACCAATGCAAATATTCTCTTAGGCTGGGGTCACTTGGGCTGGGTGCGTCAGGGTCCACCATAACCTACGATGGAAGTGAGTTCACTCGTAAGATTGTCAAATAATCTAGAGAATAAAAAATATGCACGTTTGGCTGCAGTAAATACTGTACTTAATGAAGTCACCGGAAAACATAAGAAATAAATAAACGAAAGACTGCTACTTAAAGGAGGAGCTGACACGTACCAGAGTGTAGAAGGTCCTTAGATCTTCCCCTCCAATATCAACCCTAGGCTGGTTGGCAACCTGAGAGGGCTTGAGCTCGCAACCGTTGTTGACCTCTCTGGAATTGTAAGTGACCCTGAGGGGGATAGACTTTGTGAAGGGGTCCAGCACGTCCCCTATAACACGGCCAACGCTCAGAGGATCTCTATCCCTTGACATTTTTTCACAGTAAATCCACTCGTAAGCAGGTACAGTCTGAGTCGTGCAAATGAATGCTGATTAATTTTTTATGGCTTCCATGGAAGGAGATACGTCGGGTATTTATAGCACTCTCTTGTGGCATCAATTTTTCACTGCTCTGCCATTAACAGAATACACCTTGCTTTATTGTTTTTTTTTTTCTTTTCTTTTGTGGATTCCTAGATCACGTTATGGTGATATATCATTGTCCGAAACTCAAACTCTATTTCATTCGGAGTCCGAAAGGAATAAAATAAAGGCGGCTACCCTTTTTATTTGTTCAAAAATTAAAGAGAGCCATTTTCATCTTTCAGTTTGTTTCGATCTCCAATGAAAGGGCCAGATTCATTTCTTCTCTTCCCCTCCTCCTAGTTCCTAGGACGGTAAAAGCAAGATTGATTGGAACTCGAAGAAGACTTTCTACAGTTGTAAACATATCCAACATATATAACCAGTTAGATCATGGAATATATCATTGTCTCGAGAGATATTTACGAAAAAATAAGTATTTTTCTAATAAATTATAATAAGAGTTAGATTAAATATTTTTACATTTGATAATATCCTAACACTGTAAATAGCACTACACTAATGCCCGTTTTAAAAATATATGTATCTTAAGTGAATAAAAATTATATCCTCATTTTTTTAAAAAAAAAACATCATTGAGAGTCTTTAATAGCTCAAGAAATATATTTTAAAAGGTGGAGTTTTGAGCTCACTCAGTTGAAGTCAAACTTTTATATCTTAGAGGAAACAAGTCATTAATTGACGTTTGGTATGATCATATATAATTTATATGAACTTGAATCTTGCAGGCTCATATGCATGATTAATAAAGTGCTGTTTGGTACGATTATATATAATTTTTGTGTTATGTGAGTAGAGAAGAAAGAAATGAAAAGTGTTTTGCCCTGCTGTTGCATGTGTTTTTTTTTTATGCCAACATATTAATAAAAACTATATATATATATATATATATATAAGAAAAATGGTTTTCAATTTTCAGTTTTTGATTTCTATTTGCAAGACAATACATTTTGATACTGCCACAAACAAACAACAAGGATTTTAGGATTGGAGTGCTAATGTGAAGAAATTAAAATAATTTTGAATCTAAAACAACACAAGGAAAGTTATGGATATAATATCTTGATGCTGGGGTTGCGAAATATAACTAAAAATATATACTTCTAAGTTTTAGGACTTAGAACGTGAAATTTCTCAAAGTTTGAAGGTTATACAACAACCTTAACCTTCTGGAGGAACCACATACGAACCAGTCACAAACCATGTCTTGTCGTGGTCACTTGATTTGGTTTTTGTTTATTTGATAATGCATTTCTATTTTATTATATATTTTTTAAATAAAAAACAAGATTTAGTTATATATATACGAAACCTCACTCGTCTGATTACAATTTTCTTTTTAATACAAGAACCCAATTGCACCTAAAAAATTATAGACCGTTCAAAATAACAGAGAAAAGTATAAAATACCTCAGTTTTTCAATGATTGAGAAACATTTTCGTTTGCCTTTTGAAATTTCTCTTGACATCGATCTAAGTTAGCAATTCACTTAGATCAATGCCCTCCAAATCCATCCTCATTGTAAGTTTAAATTATTGCATGATTAAAGGTAAAAAAGTAGGTTTATATCAACTCCATTAAGTACTAATCAAATTATTTAAACTTGAAATTTATACAAATTCATCATTATTATGCCAAAAAAATCTAATTTAACCAGAAGAACGAGAGTGGTGACATCTTAACTTGCAATTCTATGTTAAATAATTATTTTAATTTAAGAATTTAAATTATTGGGTGATACTCTAAAAATTGTTTTGTATTTATTTTTAAAATTGCCATCAATTGTTTCCCAACTAACACGCATGATATCCTCACAGCACCTCGAACAAAAATCACAATCCACAAGTGGTTACACCAAAATAAAAACCTTCCAATTGATTTGCAAATAGCCAATTGATCATGAGTTATTGGGTCAAAGTGCTGAAGTTTTATTGGCCAAGAGGGATATTCTAGAAACAAGGAGGACTAATTGAATATATAATTAATGACATCATCACAACTAAGCTCGCTTGTTTGGGAATCGGTAAATCTTGCATGGCCGATACCGGCCACTGGTCATCGATCACAGTGGTGCGGTGGCCAGTATGATTCCCAACCGCTATCCATTTTAAATTTATTTTTCAATTAAATAGACGAAATGCAAACTATTTTTTTTTAGAATATTAAGTTTATCCAGAAACTGATACGCTATTAAGTTAACTTAATCGATGGAGTTTACTAATCACTACAAAGCCAGTCGATCTTTGTTAAGCGAGATTTGTTATATTTATTTACATATCCATTGATAATCAGTGGTAATTAAACGGTAAACAGTAAAGCGATGATGTGATGTCTAATTTTCGAATCATATCGGTTCTGATTCTAGATGTACAGATAAAAAGAGTTTAGTCTTTCTTTGCTTTTCAAAAAAAAAAAAAACCTTTCTTTGCTTTCACCAAGTGATGATATGCTAGCTCCTTCTTCAGGCACAGCTACATCAGTAACAGAGGTGGTGAAGTCTGGTTGTCTTCACGTTTGCTTCTATTGATGCTCAAGCAGCTGTCAGTCTTCTCGAGGATTGCATCATACAGGAACCTGTACGATGCCAGCACCACCCCCCAAAAACGTACTGCATCTGTTCAAGTCTCGCATGAAAGATTCTCCGCAATCCATATCGTTCCAAATAATTTGAAAGTCTTTTTCTCTGTTCACCAGCAGAAAGAGGAAAAGAAAGACAGAGTTCCCATCGTACTGATCTGGGATCGGGATTTTTCTTTCGAGGAGTGTCGAGTTCAAACTATACAGAAGGACAGGAACGGGAACCTAGAGTTTGAATGATGTAACTTCTCTTTCTTAATATATCTGCCGAGCGGTTGATATCAGTCCTCTGTCAATATTTGGCATTTGTGCTGTTGACTGGATGGCTATCCACATCTCATTCTTTGAATTTGGGTGTTCCGCATTTGCCATCCTTCCAATCCAAAAAGATGAAATGTTTTCGCTTATTTAAAATCTTTTCTTTTTTCTGGATAAATTCAATTCAATCAGAAAATGTTAGTCTCTTGAGCGAGCAGAGACGCAAGATATAATTTGGCTGCAAAGGTCCAGAATGATTTGTTTTCTTTCCTTTTGTTTTTTTTTAAACCTGCATGATTTGTTTGCATCAAAGACCTAATTTATAAGCGCTCGAAAGACACAAGTAGCTGGCGCTCGCGATAAAAAGAGACGTGACTCGCTCCCTCGAACATGAAACAGCCGAGGACAGTTGACTCGACCTCCCTCGGATGTTTCAGGCCACAGCACTCAGAGCGGAGGGACCCAGTCATAAAGCATGGGCCCAGTATTCGGAAATCAAAAGGTGGATTGGATTGGCTGCTTTTTCTTTGTCAACTTTCACTCAGTTTTTCATCCTTGATGGGAAAAGAAGAAAGGATACGATTATAATGCGGCCGGCAAAGAACTATCCTAAAATGGAAATAAATTTGTTTGGCCGGCGATTCATGCATGGCACTACTTTCCATCTCACTAAAGTAGCTACTACCTTTCTCCACCATCTTCTTCCCAACCTTTCGCTAAACACGTGAGCTTCATACTCTAGTTTGTCTGGGCAGCGTAATTATAGTTATTTTTTATATTAAAAGAAATATTAATAATATTTTTTTATTTTTTAAAAATTATTTTAAATATCAATACATCAAAATAATTAATAAAAATATTAATTTAAAATTAATAAAAAAAGAAAAATTTTAAATTTTTTTAAAAACACTTTTAAAATACAAATAAAAGCATGCTCTAAATAGTTAGATCAGCCTTATCAGCTATCTTTTACCATGTCTAACTTTTATGATAATTAAGCTAAAATTCATTTCCTAGAACATCTTAAAATGGCGGAAATAAGAGCGGCAGCTAGAAACTTACCATAACGAGTTCACACATAAACCTCCTTAACCAGGTGTAAAAAGGTCTTTTCCTAGCTCTCTTTTCTTTATACATGAAAACCAGGTATGCAAAAGTCTTTTCATGCTGTCTTTTCTTACAATATCCCTTTTCTTACGAAAAGACCTTTTTACACCCGGTTTAGGAGGGAAAATGCCCGAGGAAAAGACTTCTCGGAGTTTCTATGGGATATTGTAACAAATGTGCAAATTTAGAAGAAAAGTTTGGGACAATATAAAAGAAAAATTGAAGGAGAAAGATGGAGAAAACTTACCAAATCGTAATCGTAATCTTCGTTAGCAAATATAATTTAAGGGATGCCATACTTACTATTTTTCAAAATATTTTTTATTTATAAATATATTAAAATATTTTTTGTTTATTTTTGTTAAAAAACATTTTTAACAATATAATATCAAAATACATAAAATAAAATTATTTTTAAACAAAAAAAATTCAAATTTTGTTGAGATTCCAATGTAAACGCAGCCCCAAAGAGGGTCTTAATTAGAGGAATATTTTGTAATTTTTCAAAAACAAAAAAGAAATACCTATAGAAATATTAAAATATTTTTAATATTGTAACATCAAAACAATAAAAATACGTAAAATAAAATTATTTTTAAACAAAACAAATTCACATTTTGTTGAGATTCCGGTGCAAACGTAGCCACAGACAGGGTCTTCATTAGAAGAGTATTTTGTAATTTTTCAAAAACAAAAAAGAAATACCTATAGATATATTTGGTAGAGGCCTCGAGAAAGATTATCAAAAATATATTTTTTACATGTCACAAAAAAATACAATATAAACTTGGATTGTAAACGTCACAACAACAAAATACAATATAAACTCGGATTGTAAAATTATAAAATCATAACTAAATTTTTTCCTTATATAGTTCAAGTTAGCACCTTAAATTACATAGGTTAATTAAAAATTTATGCATAAGTAACTTAAAAACACAATATAATTATTCATGTACATAGTTTTTCATCCCATGAAAAGAATATGGGGATGCAGAGACCGTAATGGTCAAAGACTCAAAATGAAAGAAATTTAAGAATAGCATGTTATAATGTATACAACTGTACATTTTCATCATGCAAATAGAGAGTAGCCAAATTGTTGACTCAGCACAATTCCTCACTATCACACATTTTTGTCCAGCTAGCACAACAATTAACACAATTATCCAAGTATTTTACAATATAAAAGTCTTGTACAATGAAACTAAAATTGATAGTAAAAAGAAGGTAGATTTTGCTATTATTCCCACCTTTGGTCATCAACCAAACGGAGAAATAAAACTAAGAAAAACAATGTTTTCTTACCCCTTGTATACATTTTCCATAATTTATCAGCGACCAGACAAAGAAATAACATGGAAATAATCCAAAGTTTATAAGCCCATCTACAAAAATTTCAGTTCCTAGAAATACAACATTAAAGAAACCATTTTGAAACCAGAGTTGAATACCCGAAAAAAAACAAAATGATAACAACAAAAAGAAGCAAAAAAGGATAATATTTGCATGTAATTGAGGTCCATGAATCAGATTAGAAATAAGAAAAGCACCTGTAAGCGAAGTGGGCAGATCTCAAAGACTTTGTTTGTTGAAATCACAGAGGGGTCTCCCTCTATCTTCTTTTTTCTTTCTACAGAGTACTACATAACAAAAGGGATTAAGATGGGGAAATTGAAAAGCATAGATGTTTTCTTGAATGAAAAGGAGAAGTTAAAGGAGAGAAAAATAGTTGTTGAAATCACAGATGGGTCTCCCTCTATCTTCTTTTTTCTTTCTACAGAGTACTACAAAACAAAAGGGATTACGATGGGGAGATTGTAAGATGAGGGAATTGAAAAGCATAGATGTTTTCTTGAATGAAAAGGAGAAGTTAAAGGAGAGAGTAAGAGTGAAGAAGACAGCTGGTAAATCACCAGAATGAAATTAGTCATAGAAACAAGACAAGGAAATCACACTTGATGATTTCACTTTCACATTCACATCCACGAAAATGTAAACTCGGTATTAAAATCGCGAGTTTACCGATTTTCAACTTATGATTTCATTCAATTTTCTCAGTTTTGGAGTTTTAAAGCGATTTCCACGATAACATGATAAGTATATGTTAATTTTACAAATTAAATCGTGGCCCGGCCTGGAGAGTAAAAGGTGGGGTAAAACATTGCCGCTTGAAATTAGGGTAAATCCCCCTTAAAAATTTTGGATGCTGTTCCCACACTAACAGCGTGACGCCACTCCACTTTTACCAAAATTTATTATTTACACTTTAATATTAAACTTATACATCTCTTTTTTCTAGCAACTGATCATAATTTAGTTCATCTTAGATGATATTATGATTACAATATATTAGGATCTACTGTTGGCTATAATTTTATTTTTTTTCCAAATTCCACCAAGCATGCTTGATATTTGATCTTTCAATATTTGTTACAGTAATCTTAACAGTCCATTTTCAAATCCTACTTCCATAACATATTCCTTTCAAACTTTTTTCTTATATCAAAGGTAGAAACACGCTGGTAATCCCCAAAAATTACAAACTTAACAATCCAATACACAATCTGAATTTTTTCAAAACATCCCCTAAAATCTTGTAACAACTACTAAGAAAATTAGCAATTCGAAGCTCATACCCTTTTTTTCGTCTGAACAGAGAAGAAATAAACTCAGACCCTCTTTTTATCGATTATTTACAACCCGATTTTGTAATTCAAACTCTCCCTCCTCATGTTCATCTTTGATTTTAAATGATATGAAAATGAAAAATATTTACTATTAATAATTAAGTTAGGTGTACAGAAATACTTGGGTACTCAGATTACTGTTGATAAAAAAATACCTGGTCCGGAGACCGCACCTTGAAGCTTGGACGGAGACCGCGACTTGAAGCTTTGATGGTGGTGGCTGATGGGCGTTGGGCGGTGCCCGGGGGTGCTTGGTGGCTGATGACGAGGATTGTGGAGCGGGAGGTGAATTAGAAAAAGAAAGGGAGGAGGCGGTGTGTTTTGCTTTTGTGTTGGGCAAGTTAATTAGTTTGAAGTATAATATCTACATTTTATAAATATCTATAGTCTAGTCCCTATACTTAGTCATAGTTCCAACTAAATCCCTGAAAATTTGTTAAAAGGGAGGAGGCAGCAGGGATGAGAAAAAAACCCAAAAAACTGATTAAACTAAAAAAACAAAAACAAATAATTAAAAAATCAAACTGAAAAAAATCAATTAAAATTAAAAAATCAGCTGGTTCAGTTTTATAAAAAACCCGAACCAAACCCAACAGCTGGTTCGGTTTTATAAAAAACCCGAACCAAACCCAAATGGAAAAAGCCCTGAAAAAAAACCAAGTCAAATAGAAAAAACTAAGCTAAAATCAAGTCAAATCGGTTTAAACCAATTTTTATTTAAAAAACCTAATCAAGCTTAATCAAAATTGATTTATTTGAGATAGTTTCGGTTTTTTTTCAAAAAATTTTAATTTAGTTATTTTTTTAATAAAAACTAAATCAAATTAAAAATAACCGGAAAGCATGTGTTTTGCTTTTGTGCGGGGCAAGTTAATTAGTTTGAAGTATTGTAATATCTATATTTTATAAATATCTATAGTCTAGTCCCTATACTTAGTCATAGTTACAACTAAATCCCTGAAAATTTGTTAAAAGGGAGGAGGCAGCAGGGATAAGAAAAAAACCCGAAAAACTGATTAAACTGAAAAAACAAAAAAAAATAATTAAAAAATCAAATTGAAAAAAATCAATTAAAATTAAAAAATCAGCTGGTTCGGTTTTATAAAAAACCCGAACCAAACCCAAATGAAAAAAGTCTGAAAAAAAACCAAGTCAAATAGAAAAAATTAAGCCAAAATCAAGTCAAATCGGTTTAAACCAATTTTTATTTAAAAAACCTAATCAAACTTAATCAAAATTGATTTATTTGAGTTAGTTTCGGATTTTTTTCAAAAAATTTTAATTTATTTATTTTTTTAATAAAAACTAAATCAAATTAAAAATAACCGGAAAGCATGTGTTTTGCTTTTGTGCGGGGCAAGTTAATTAGTTTGAAGTATTGTAATATCTATATTTTATAAATATCTATAGTCTAGTCCCTATACTTAGTCATAGTTCCAACTAAATCCCTGAAAATTTGTTAAAAGGGAGGAGGCAGCAGGGGTGAGAAAAAAACCCAAAAAACTGATTAAACTAAAAAAACAAAAACAAATAATTAAAAAATCAAACTGAAAAAAATCAATTAAAATTAAAAAATCAGCTGGTTCGGTTTTATAAAAAACCCGAACCAAACCCAAATGAAAAAAGTCTGAAAAAAAACCAAGTCAAATAGAAAAAATTAAGCCAAAATCAAGTCAAATCGGTTTAAACCAATTTTTATTTAAAAAACCTAATCAAACTTAATCAAAATTGATTTATTTGAGTTAGTTTCGGATTTTTTTCAAAAAATTTTAATTTATTTATTTTTTTAATAAAAACTAAATCAAATTAAAAATAACCGGAAAGCATGTGTTTTGCTTTTGTGCGGGGCAAGTTAATTAGTTTGAAGTATTGTAATATCTATATTTTATAAATATCTATAGTCTAGTCCCTATACTTAGTCATAGTTACAACTAAATCCCTGTAAATTCGTTCTGCATTGAGAATTGAATAAAGATTTTTTATAACCGTACAGAAAACCGAATAGCCGAATTTTTAATTTGGCTTGATTAGGAAAATAGAAATTTCATTCAAAAACAAAAAAAAAAAAGTAATAATTCAATTTCAACTTGGTTTGTTTTTTCTATTGGTCATGAGTACGGTCCACTCCTATCCTAAATTAACGTGTCCATGGATTTCCACAATATAAACAGGGCGATGAAGAAAAGAACGGGATATATATAC
The DNA here is from genome assembly GCF_000495115.2 of Populus euphratica. Classification (NCBI taxonomy): domain Eukaryota; kingdom Viridiplantae; phylum Streptophyta; class Magnoliopsida; order Malpighiales; family Salicaceae; genus Populus; species Populus euphratica. Next base: position 2,417,660 of record NW_011499845.1, on the reverse strand, counting down.
ATACATACATATATATACATATATATATATTGCTGATTAAAACGCGTGATACTGTTCATAAATAGCGAACAACCGTTGGCTAAAATCTTACGAACTAGAAGGATGAAAAGTTTCAAATGTAAGCTTCACGGTGATGCATATAACGGAAAAGATATTTTTTTAATAATTTATATTATCTAGTCTAGCCATATAAGAATAATTTTATATATATATATATATATATTATTTTAAACGCGATAAAATAATTAACAATTTTATATTTTCATCTAGAAAATTCAATCTAAAAATATTGAATTCTTTTCACATAACTTACTACTAAAATAATAATAAAACACACAAACATGTAAAATAATAAATGAAAAAAAAAATCAAAACTTTACATAATATCTTTTAACAAGAATCTCTCAATATTTATGATAAGAAAATAAAATAATAATACTTTTTCAAATTAGACACTTACGAATCATAATTATGACTTCTCAATAGATGGAACAACGCAACTTTTCATCTCAAATTAAACCTATCTGTGTACAGGACAGTAGAAATGCAAGGACAACGCCAGCATTAAGGCAAACTATACTAGATGTATTTTTACAATTTTAAAATATTTTTTATTTTAAAATAAAATAAGCAACTTTTCATTTCAATAAACATCACTTCTTCATAAATTACTGAAGTGAAAAGTAATTTACTTTTGACATGGTTTTATAAAATTACCTTTCACTGTAAAAAAATAAGCAGCTGAATTTTAAAATCTTTAAATGCTTCCTTTGATATTTTAAGATATTCTTAAAATCTTTACTAAATGCTTCCTTTGATATTTTAAGATATTTTATTTTAAAACGAGATTATAAAAGTTAGAAAAATAGAGGGGCCAAGACCCTTCTTAAAAACAGAGCCTGGCAAGCTTGTCGTGTCCTCTGTTTTTTACCCCAGTAACTCCTCTTACGCGGTCCTCGTCACTAGACTTCCCGTTAGTAAAACATAAATAAAACGGTGCGTATAAAAAAAAAACACACCTGCATTTTGATTTTACAACTGGGTCACAACAGGGGAAAAACAAGTAACATCACCAACAGCACAAGGGCAATTTTGACTCCACGCGGCTTTGCTCTGTCAGCTCTTCTTCTCGAACTGAGACCCATCATTTCGATAGTTGCGGGTAAACTAACGAGTTCACTACGGCTATGGTGGGGTGGGTTCCCTTAACCAAGCCACCGTCTATGAGTCTCTTGCTCCCCGAGACCGGTGCCTATTCCCATGAGGACACACAAGAGACGGGCTTTCCCCACAATTTAATGAGTTATGAGCTCAACGCACCCTTTAGCAGAAACTGGATGTTTCTTGCTCATCATCAGGCTTTTCCCAGATGAAATAAAATTGGATTGACGCAACACGAGAAAGGCTTCCCATTCTTTAGCCTGAAAGATTAAATCACTCAGTACAGATGAAGCTTGCAAGTTTTGAAAACTGCCAGGCAGCTGGTGAAATACACCCAGAAGAATAAAAAATTATGAAGCCTTCGAGAAAAAGCAGACATCCCCTTGACTATGCGCCTGACCTCTATACCTCTGTGCCACCTTCTCCTTTTCCTGGTAGTTTCGCACATACCTGCAAGACAATTTTAGAAATGGGAAAAAGCAAGCTGCTAATATCTTGAATAGCAGCCAGTCCCTGTCACCGAGGTTTATACCTCAGCGATTCTGGGAGAGTTTTTTTATTTATGTATGTTCAAGCCTCTGTATGTCTATCATCCCTGTTGTATTTTATTTTTCTAGTGAGTTTGTAAGATATTCAGTAAATCCAAAGATTAATTGAGTTGTGCATAAATTAGTTCAGACATCTCCAATTAATAAAAAAAAAAAATCATGTGCTTCAGTTCAGCTTGAAAAACTTGTCTATGCTTATTTTAACATCAGAGCACAGCTACTTGATCAGTTGCTTAAGCCATTTAAAGAAAAAAATTATACAGCAAGAATGAGGCGTTTAACTGATTCGTGTAATGAAATTGTTAAGACATTGTAATGTTCCCAAGCTGATTGGCCCAATATAGCTCAAAAAGTGACATGATTGCCTCTATGGAACCTAGACGGGAAAACCCAAATCAAGATTTATCTGCTCTGGGACTTGCTACTTTCTTTTCAGAAAAAAACATTCCTTGTCCACAATCATTTACAGTTCATCATTACAAATGTATTGCTCAATTCTGGAACACGAAAGTTATCGTGCGTTCCATGTTATCAAATGATGAAGGGACAGTATAGAAAGAGGACTAAAATAACGTACCACAAAGTTTATATTAGGAAGATCAGGAATAAATAACTAGACATCAACCCATCTGAATTAATTTATAATTTATAAGTTTTATTTTTTTTATATAATTAAAATTAGGTTTAAATAATCAATAAATATAAAATAATTAATTATACAAATCAACATCAAGATTTTTTACATAGAAAATCCGATACGAGAAAAATCACAGGACCGTAGTCCACCTAAAAACTTCCACTATCAATAACTAATAGGTTCATAACTGTTTTTTCTTAAATTCAACTAAAGACTATAACATATATATCATCAAGAATAACTTATTCCAGGAATACAACAAGATTTAAAAAAAGTATTGGAGAAAAACTCACAACACCGACAGTCCCGTTTTCTATCAAAACAGCTAGCTTCCACACTATCAATTTTTGATCCAATCATTTAGAATAAAGAGTAACGTGTCTAGAAACTATTGTCAAAATCTCAACTCGATCCAACAGTGAACGACTTGGAAATAAAAGAAAACAGATAGACTACTCTGCTGCTCCTTCTTCCTTTCTTTCTTTTTTTTTCCTCCTCTCTTCTATTTTCTCCTTTTCAAATCTATTATATAACCTTCTAAAGTGAACATTACATTTTTAATTCTATGTTGTCTTTAGACAATTAATGTGGTGGCCCATCATCATAGGACATGGGACCATACACAACAAATTTTCCCCTCACGTACCATGTGAAGAATTCACCATACTGGCGATCAACATGTAAGCTTCAATTTAGGAGGCTCTACCAAGCCTGCTTTTCTTCTATAAAACTCAAACTTCTTTCTCGATAGATATTTGGTCATTATGTCTGACACGTTGTTATCGGTATGGATCTTTTCAACAATAAATAATTTCATCTCCATGGCATCTCAAATATATTGATATCTAATTTCAATGTGCTTTGATCGAAAGTGAAAAGTAGAATGTTTACTAAGATAGATTGCACTTTAACTATCATAGTGCGATATAAAATTCTCTTGAACTAGGCCAAGTTCATGTAAGAATTTTTTCATTTATAACAACTCTTTGCCCCCTTCAATAAAAGCAATATGTTCAGTCTATGTAGTGGATAATGCAATATATTTTTACAACCTTGATTGCCATGAGACTGCTCCCTTTGTAAACTTCATCAAGTATCCCGAGGTGAACTTTCTAGAATCAGCATCACCAGCTATATTTGCATCTATGTATCCATCCAACACATGTTTATTCTTACCAAAATATAAGCTAAAACTAGAATTACCTTTGAGGATATGTGAGTATCCATTTTAAATATGTTATATAACCTTCTACAATGAGCATTATGTTTTTAATTCCAAGAGATAGCTATGCTGTCTTTTGATAATTAATGTGGTGGTTCCCTCATTACATGGTGCGAGACCACACATAATAAATTTTCCCCTTACATAATATGTGAGGAATTCGTTATACTGATAATCAAAATATAAATTTTAATTTAGAAGGCTCTATTAAGCCTGCTTTTTTCTATAAAACTCAAACTTTTTTCTTGATAGATATTTATTTATTATATCTAACATATTATTACGGTATGAATTTTCTTAATAACAGTTTATAACAACAATCTCGTCACATGACATTGCTGGGCAGCGCTGTGTTTCAAGAGCACAAAATCTCTGTTATTTTTTTCATTATATTTGAAGGGAACTTTTTTTATTGCACTCTGCCAAACATCAACGAAAGGACACACTTGCATACAACAGGGGCAGGGAGGGATGGGGCAGGGGACAATACTCGACCAATTCTCTTTAAAAAAAATAATCACATTAATAGCTCAGTGGACAAAGTAAACAGTACCAAGATTATCATCATTAGAGACAGCATCAACACCAGTCTGCATCTGCCGCTTCTTTTTTCGCCTACAATTTCATTAAAAAAGACAAGACACGCAACTTGAGCATAGCAATCTTTCCAATTATCTTAAAAAAGGTACAAAAAGGGATCTTATTGTGCCTAAAGATTGAAAAGATTAAAATACAAAACTATCCATTTAAGCGTGCTAATTAACTTCAAAACAACCTAGAGCAATGGTTGTTAACCAATGTTACCAATAGCTTAACAGCAAAATCTTTTAAAGTTTGGGATTTTTTAACAGAGAACATAAAATAGAAATGACAGGGCAGGACGTTATTTTAACGTAGGACCATTATTTGTGCGTCCCTGAAATCTGCACATGACTGCTACTACTCTCATATCGAATATGCACTGGCATCATTTTATTGGGCTTCCAGTAGCAGAAGCACAGTTCCAGGTGCTATAAGCAAATTTCAAATAAATATTTTCACACTTGGGATCCATGCAACAGCTTTTTATTTCATTGCTAGAAAAAAAACATATATCCCCAACCCGTAGAATTATGCCTTTAATTACACTTCAGTTCAGAGAGCTCAACTTTTTATACAAAGATTCCTAATCTTCAGACTCTCTTCTTTGTCTAAGCTCTCTCTCTTCCGGACGCCCTCCTCCTATGCATAGAATCAAGAGGAATCCCTAATGAATCCATACATTTTTCCGAATTCTTAACAGAGAAATCGAAACCTAACCTGAGATAATTGAAATTAGACCCTAATCAAACGGAAGAAGTCGTGAAAATGACCATCAGTGCGTCTCTAATACACTTTCTTTTATATTGTCGTAACTCTGATGGCCATAATGAGGAAGGCAAGGCAACATTAATCTTCAAAGCCCTGCTTACTGTATACCGATCATGATCACCAAACTAGATATCCTTTACTGTTCTTATACTTTGACAAGAAGATGGATTTTCTTTCAGTTTCTTGGTTTGCAAAAACCAAAGAAGAATTCTGGATCGTGACCTTGAGGTCTTGGAGGAGAGGAGGGGTTTCTTGGCATTGGTTTTCCATTACCAATTTGGTTTGGTTTTTGTTAAACTTTGTGCCATGTATACACAGCATACAGGGGTGGTGTGAAGTACTGCTGATATTGAACAGGGATCGCTCCCCATGATCAACCAATGGGGTATTACCGGCTATTAAATATATACGAGGAAGTTGTTGGTGTTCAAATCAGGTTAAATCAGATACACTCGAAATTATCTTATATTTAACACCTTAGTTTGGATTAGGAATGAATCGATCAAGTCTTGAGTCATTTTTATCGATAAGAATGGGTTTAATAAAAATCTAGCATATTATCCGAGACAGAGACAGAGACAGAGACACGCTAGCTTAAAGTATACTTTTCATCAATGCTTAGCAGCTAGAAATGCGGCTTTGATTCAAACAGTTAACCAATCAATTTCCTCAAAATAGACATGCCAGTTGGGTTTCTATAGCATTAACGTGGCCAACCTACAGCTCCTAGTTCTAATACTTAAATGTCTTCTTCTTCTTCTTCTACGAGTGATGAAAGGATTTTCCATTTTAGTGATCAAAAGCAACTAAAGCAGGGGGCAATGAGTAGTTGCCACGAATATTTTGTTACTTCCAATCGTAGACAGATAGATATCAAGAGCATTGAAAGAAAAAGTTATATTACGATGAAAGAGATGGTGATATTTTGTTAGTTAATCACAGCAATTTCTCTGAATAAACTTCCTGAAACTATGCCATCAATTGTCTTACTGCTTGAGGTTTAGGCTTTCTCGGGATATTCTGAAGATGAAAAGGTTACGTAAATAACTATATAGGTAGCTTCAAATTTACCATTAAATAAATCTTTGTATCAATTTTAAGTCTAAGCTTTCAGAGATTCTCAGTTAAGGATCTTAATCCATATTTCCATCCAAATCATACTCTTTTTTTGGCTTAGAAATGACATTATCTTGTAGAAAGATTAAAATTTTATGCTAAGTGACTATTAACAAAATTGCTTGTTGAAAAATCAATTTATTGTAGTAAAATTGATACAAAAATAGTCTGTATGCAAATTCAAGATTATGTTTTTACATGAATTCTCTAGCACACTATTCAAGTAAGTTTTCGTGCATGCACGCTGTGAACCATTCTTGATTGTGTTCATTATACTACTTAAGCCATCATCATATTCACAATAAATAAAATGATTTCAACAACTGTTGAGATTTGCAAATGATCACGTTTTCTATCTAACAAGTGTTCGTAGGCTTTGTTTGTCGTCTCTGCCCCTGAATCTCCCCTACAGAGAATTTTATGCTTGTCATATCATCAGGTAATTGAGTAGAGAACATAAATGAACAACGAATTTTATTTCAACAATTCATACAAATCTATGGATCATATTATTGATGTGAATGATGCAACATCAACAACTCCATCAGAGGAAATACAAATTTGTTGCTCCTCAAAACTTCTTCAAATCTCAATCAGATATACTAATGACATCTCCAATCACATCACCAGCATTTCTTGAATTGCAAAGATTGCTAAACCTAAATTTTGACGCATCAAATAGAATTTATCATCGCAGAAGAATATGTATTATGTACATCCAACACCTGCAAACAGAAATGATAAAATGTCAAGAAAAGAAACCAAGAATCATTTGTCTATGAGAAAATCCATTCACAGCTTCATATTTTGAGGACTTGTTCTGATTATTAAATGGGTCTCAACTGTCCACAAGTTTTTGCAAGCAAATGACAGGCAGCAGCATGTTGAAAACTGGAAGACAACAAGGTGACCACCTTGTCTATCACTTGATCTGCCTATGTCGCTCAGTGTTTGCAAAGGCAGCTTTGTTTGAAACTCAAAATCCATGCAGCCATTTCAACTGGAAGTCAATTGATGTCAACTGATATTTGGTCAACAAACAATTCATTATCACTGTCCATCGACCAATCGTTGGTTCACACAAAGTGATGCAAATGAACCTGAAAAGAAAATGCATTTTAACCAAAAATATTGTAGAAAATGCCCTTTGCAGATGAGCTTAAAGGACTCCAAGAAGGCAAATTTAAACTGTTAATTGAAATAGAAACTAAACCTTGCGATTAAATACGTCTTAGGGATCCTGAACAAACAACAACTCGGTTTTATTCAAGTAAATTCGATTGACGTGTAGCAACTACCTATTTCCTGTCTAGTTCCGAAGATTTACTAAAGCCGGCTCGAAGTGTATGATTACAAACACACTAGCACTAGAAAGTAATGTGTCCGCTGGGGCACGTGCTTTTGGAAAATGCCAAGTAAACGAGTGGAGGTTACCAAATAGTACATTAAATCATAACCCTTTCATAAGGTGAAAGGCTGTTTGATAATGAGAAATGGTGCGCACGGTTCCAGGTTTCAGAGGGGCTTACAAGTATAGCGACACGAAGCTTGAGACAATTTTTAAGCTTCCAGGACCAAATTCCACAAGAATATCTATGATCACACAAAACTCAATTATCCAGCTGCTAGAGCCATCACTCAAAGCACACTTGCTCACTAAAAGGACAGAAAAGTGACAAATCATTTTCCTCAAACAGGTGTGATATGTAGGAGATCTATGATTCTTGAACCGACATATTGATTTTGGTATTGCAAAAAATACAAATTAAACAGGAATATTTATAGAACTGCAAAGAACTCTAGTATAAATGCGTACCTTTAGTATGCACGAGGAATTCTGTTCCAAGGCATATGTCCAGTGATCCAAGCTCCTCCCAGTTAGTGATATCACCAGATTTTCTCTCATCAATAACTTTAAAGCATACACATCGAGATTCTGGATAGAAATCAAGAGCCATGGAAAATTTTATACTCCTTAATGTGATCTTCAGATACATTTTCCTTAAGTGCAGCTCTTCTTTTGGTTTGGATTTGGCGGACAAACTCTGTCACTATCACATGCAATTTAGGAGCAAGCTTACTTGGTGAAGAGAAACTGAGACCTTCCTTTTTCAAGGCTCTTGTTACCTGTCTTTCAGCCTTTTGAAAATGCATTGAGCAGAGGGAGGGGACAGTTGATAACAGAACTGGTTTCTGGCAAAGGACAGGCCTTCCTTGTGCACTGAACATCCAGGAGTACAGCAAGGACAATAAAATAGTCAAGCATGCTATAGAAAAAACACTATTCGCAGTGAAGAAAAATTAGCAGTACGCCACAGGTAATGACAACATCATACGTTCATGCTCACTTACATGGTATATGAACTTAAATGACAGCAAAAGCAGAAATTGTGGTTTTCACTGGCTTATAGAGATTCCAATGCTCATGAAATAAAGTCTAAACTGTTGTGCCAGCAGGAGATCACAAAAGGATCCTGTATTCAATCAAGAGCTCAATACTAATGAGAAAAAAAAAAACTCATAGGACAGGACTCGACCAAAACAAGGTCTGGACCAGTCCAAGGTTTTAAAAAAAAAAGAGAGGAAGGACTGATAAGATTTGACCTAATGAAAACACTCAAGTCAAACTTCAACCCGATCAACTTGAAACAAAATATGGATAAAAAATCTATAAGGTTGTTTTGATTTTATTTTTTTTTAATTTTAAATTAACTTGAGTTGACCCTCCCAGCCTATGAATCGAGCCTTACCCCAAGTCAACTTTTAAATCAACTTTTAAAATTATAATAGTAGCTATTTTTATTCTTTTTTTTTTTTGATTTACGTGGGGTGTCCGGGCCAGCTTACGCGTACCACGATTAATCCCCACGGCCCACTGAACATCCTGCAAGCCCAGTGAGCAGGTAAGGCACCGCGGGGGTGACAGACGTGCATGGTGAGGTTCGAACCCAGGTGCGGAGGAAGGGGACAAGCCCACAGCCCACTGAACATCCTGGAAGCCCAGTGAGCATGTAAGGCACCGCGGGAGTGACAGGCGTGCATGATGAGATTCGAACCCAGGTACGAAGGAAAGGGACAAGCCCCTCTCACCGCTAGGCCAGAACCTCACTTGCAGCTATTTTTATTCTTACCGCATAGTTAAGTTTTTTAACTATGATAATAACCATTTTTATTTTTATGTTAATCTGAGTCAATGGTCAACCTGACTTATGACCCAAGCTTGATTGATAGCCTAGCCCCGAGTCGGGTTTTAAACTATAATAATAATAATTATTTTTATCATAAAATTAACCATAGTCAACCCGAACTTATAGATATTACAATACTTCAAACTAATTAACTTGCCCCGCACAAAAGCAAAACACATGCTTTCCGGTTATTTTTAATTTGATTTAGTTTTTATTAAAAAAATAACTAAATTAAAATTTTTTGAAAAAAAACCGAAACTAACTCAAATAAATCAATTTTGATTAAGTTTGATTAGGTTTTTTAAATAAAAATTGGTTTAAACCGATGATCTGTGACCCACACCTGGCTCTGAATTGACTTCTAAGTAATCTCTATTGAGTTTTAAGATTATAATAATAATTATTTTATTCTTGCGTTGACCCGGGTCAATGAACAACATAATCTATGTTAATAATTATTTGTCAAAGGTCAACTTCCTATTAACATTTTAAAACTATATATATTTATATTGACCCAAATTAATTAGATTAATTCTTGTATTTGTCCTGTCTTTTTAGTGAGACAAACATTTCTCTTCTAGAATAATCTTAGATACACAAATATGCACTAAACAACTGCACAAAAAATTTATCCTAACCAGTCCATCATTGCACAACATTCCAAGCATTATCTTATATAAATATCCATCATTATCCAGCATTCCAGACATTACCTTATTGCACTATGTTGCGAGTGACCTCCTTTTAATAAAGCATCCTCATGAACAGATATTGCACTATACAGGGCGATCAATGAAAAGGTGCACAAGTTTGCTGAGAGAGTAAATGATCAACACCACTTGGAAACAACAGAATGCAAGGCACTATTGCAATCTAGTATGGAAGATCATCAAATTGTACAAGATGAACAAGCAACTGGTAGCTTTAATTTTCGGCTTAATTTTATTTCAAATATCCACCATAAACCCTAGAGAAGATGAGCAAGACACCAATTGGTTTGGTCTCACTTAAATTCCTCTAAAACACTGAGAAACAAGGAAAATTACAAAAGCCATTGGATCAGAAATCAAATAAAAAAAAGTTCTTTCTCCCCGCTTCCTGCGTTCTTCATTGAACAAAGGTAACACAGACGAACAAAATGGATAGCGATGCAAAAAATGCAGGCTATTCAAAACATTCCAAGATAACATAAACACGCAATCATAGAACTATTTTTCTTGTCATTCTCGATTCTCTAAAGTTATCTTGTCATTCTTATTTCTCCACAAAGTTTGCATTCTTTTCTTATCCTTAACATTCCAAGTAACGAAGCATAAGGCTCAAAACATAATATGAAGCAAACAACATATGTACAGGGGTTGAAAAAAACAAGCATCCAATATCAAAAATCATCCAAAGAAAAAGGAAATTGAAACCGATCAAACCCTTGAACCCAAACTTCATATCTTATTCTCTAAAGCCACAATCCTTTTCAAACTAACACATTGTCAACCAGTACACATTTCCACAATCTTTCCGGAAAATCTTAATACACAATCTAGTAAACAACTTAAATTAACCCAAATGCAACAAATCATTACACAACAACAATCCACAATGCAAACAAAAAAAGACATACCTTGTATTCCAGTGTTTGGCCTAGCAGTAGAAAGGGCTTGTCTTTTTTCAAAACACCTGGATTCGAGTCCTAACGTGTACGTCTATCACCCCCGCAAGCTAACCAATGCAAACAAAAAAAGACATACCTTGTATTTCAGTGTTTGGACTAGCAGTAAAAAAGACTTGTCTTCTTTCAAAACACCTGGATTCGAGCCCTAACGTGTACGCTTATCACCCCACAAGCTAACCCGGACACCCACATAAATAAATAAATAAAAAAAAAATATACCTTTTAATATCAAAGGTACAACCTTTATAAAGCTTTTGTCTAGAATCTAACAAAAGATGTGCATTACAAAACCTCGTTAAAGCCATTGCTTTCGCTTTACACCCAGCAGCCAAGCACATCCTTAACCCTTCCTCCCCTCTCTCCTCCTCCTCTGCTTCACCGCCCCCATCTCTGACCCCTAATTTCGCATTCAATTCAAAAGTCTCTTTATCATTGTTAAAATCTCTCTTTCTTTTCTTATTTTTCTCATCTTCTTTAAATGGGCTTTTCCCATACTTCCAGTAATACTCTGTGTTTGACTTTGAGCTCTTCCATTAAGGTCTAGTAATGGATTCTGTAGATCTGAGCGAGTTGTTTGGAGCGGCGAGATCGCCGAGTTACGAGTTCTAGGTGAGTCAGATATGTGGAGGATGAGAGAGCCGAGTCTTCGGCTGCGCCGTCGATTGTTACGGGATCGGCAGGTTGTGGCGGGGGTGGTGAAGGAGGGTTGGCCATGGGAGAGTTGGAGAGAGCGAGCGAGTTGGATTTGAGGGGGTTTTGGGTCTGCACTTCAGACGACTAGTAGTGTGCTGGTGTCGGTTACCTTTTCATTTTTCCATGAATTTTTATGATCTAACTGTTAAAGCAATGACCAATAATGTTCTTGCTCATGGCATTGCTCTGGGAGATGCATTTGCGTCTTTAAATTAGGATGCCGTTTCATTTATATGGGGAGGCCATGTCCTGTGCGTTCATGGTGTTATCTGGTGCAAGTTTGCTTTGCTTGCGATTGGGGATGGAATAAGAAATCCCTTCTCCCTTCCTTGTTTAATACTATTGTTTGCATTGCTGGTCGCAGGTTCTCACAGATTGAAGTGCTGCACTTTAAGCCAGAAATATTGTATCAGGAATTTATTATCAGTAAACCCATTTTCAAAAATGATTGTTATGTGAATTCCATTCCACATTCTCTGAGAATCGAATGTAGCCAGTGGATCTAAATATACTTTAAAAAAATTAATTTGAAAAAAAATAAAATTTGATGAAAAGCCCGCAGCCCCGAACAGATCCAAGTTTGAAAAGTTGAATAAAACTCTCATTTAAAAAAAAAAAAACAATAGGAGAGACACCTTTCGCCGCAAATTAGATGATGAACAAAGTCCATTCACCCAAACTCTCAGGTCATCCTGACCCCAGAAGCACATGCTGCTGACCCCGGCAACCATCCCAAACCACAACGTCCACAAACAAACATTTTAATAATTTTTTTTTCCAAAACAAAAGGGGAAAATAAAAGAATATAAAGTAAGAAAGATGCTAAGCAGGACAGTTGTTTCAGTGTCTGCTGTTTCTTCAACCTTTTCAACATCTCCGTCCCGATTTCTGTGCAAAGTGAACCCAACAATCCCTAAATTCTTGGGTCTGGAAAAACTCTCCCACTACTTCACTAACTGGACCACATGGAACAAAGACTTGAACTTGAATAGAAAGTGTAGTACAAGAATGGAGAATTTCACGACCAAAGCATCAGCAGCAGCTCAGCCTTTAACAAACGCAGATGAGCTCATTGGTTCTGTTGAGACTTTCATCTTTGATTGTGACGGTCTGTGTTTCTCGCTCGCTTTTAAGTTTCTCGTCAATTCATCTCTTAGAATTAAAAAAAGAGAAAAAAGAGTACCTTTTTTTTCATGTATTAATGAAGGGGTGAGTGATTTGCAGGAGTGTTATGGAAAGGAGATAAATTGATTGATGGAGTCCCTCAAACTCTTGATATGCTCCGCTCAAGAGTTTGTATTTAATTTGTGTTATAGTGCCCTTTTTTTTTCTTTTATTGTGCTATCAGTGTTTACTTTCTTTTGTAAAATTTTGGGTTTTCCTTTGTTGGATTTCAGGGGAAGAGACTAGTTTTTGTTACAAACAACTCAACAAAGTCTAGGAAACAATATGGTAAAAAGTTTGAGTCCCTTGGTCTTGATGTCAGTGAGGTTGGTTAGTCACAACCCCTTCTTTTCCATTCTTTTGGTTTGATTCACTAACAGCTGTTTTGAATCTATTTAATTGTTTTAGGAAGAGATTTTTGCATCTTCTTTTGCCGCTGCAACCTATTTGAAGTCAATTGATTTCCCAAAAGATAAAAAGGCAAGTAACAACCTTTTCTATTTCTTGCAATGGGGTTTTGTTATAATTGTGTGGTTATGGTTGTGGAGATTATGAGATGTGGTAGCTGATAATGAATTGATATCCGTGCATGACTTTTAGGTTTATGTGGTTGGTGAGGATGGCATCTTGAAGGAGCTCGAGCTTGCTGGATTTCAGTATCTTGGTGGGCCAGTATGTATGAGTTCCAATTTGCATTATATTTGCTTTGAAATCTTCAGCTTTTAGTGAAGCTAGAAATTTCCACGAGTTATTCAATACTGTGCAACGTGCAATGACCTTTACTTGCAATAATTTCTGTTCCTGCTAATGCCATTTTCTAGCTTGTTGGTTAGTTAGCAGTAGCATTTGTGATGAACATGTTATTTCTATTTTGTATTGTTCACTTATACAGGAAGATGGTGGAAAAAAGATAGAGCTGAAGCCTGGGTTTCTGATGGAGCACGATAAAGATGTAAACTTCTATTCTTTTTTCTTTCCCTTTCAATAAGGTATATCCTGACAGGCAACTTGAGTAGGACATCTTTAGGTTGTGCTTTGTTTTATAGTTGCAATTGAGGAGCAAAAGGTAGCATGCTTTTCCCAAAATTTATGCATACTAAAGATGTTTCTTCATTGCTACTTAGGTTGGGGCAGTTGTTGTTGGATTTGATCGCTATTTCAACTACTACAAAGTCCAGTATGGAACACTCTGTATAAGGGAAAATCCTGGATGTCTCTTCATTGCTACAAATCGTGATGCAGTCACCCATCTTACAGATGCTCAGGAATGGGCAGGTTCTCCCCTTCGTCACAAATTTATTTTCCATTTCATTGATTTCTACTCATATTCAGGTTATGTAGGTTGTGATGCATGATGTATAGAAAACAAGATATGCAATGATCTCCAATATTCAGCTTGATACCGATTTCAAATGAGAAATGTGGCGTTAGAAGACTTGTACACCCTTGACCTTTTGAAGAGCTGAATATCAGTAAAATGAGTAAACTAGAGTTGTCTGCGATCCTTCCAAGCATTAAATTGCAAGTTCTGAAAATATGAAATTCAAACCAGTTCCATCTATGTGATTTTGGCATCAATAAGTGATAATAACATGCCAGTCCAGGACTTTGAGTTCGTGGACTTAAAAATAGGCCAAGGCTGTACTTATGTATTGTTAGCTAGAAGGTTCAAATGTACTTAAATGTGGTTAATAAGCAAGTGTTATGTGATATCGTCCTTATTGCAAGAAATGTAAAAATATGAGCTGCTAAAAGAATAGAAATGGTTGGGATTAGATTTCCAGTATACTTGTTCCCGCTCTGGGATTATGGTTTGAACTACACATGCAATGCATTGGCCCAAGCAACAATTATTGCACTTATCTATTTGGAGATTTACATTATGAGAATTCCTTGCATCCTTCTCTTGGGTAAGACTGACTTGTTCATATAAAACCAATCATCGTGATATTTTTATTTCTGTTCCTCACAATTTCTTCCAGAATACATTATAATCTGTGCTTAATATATAATTTCAGTCGGTGGTTCTATGGTCGGTGCTTTTGTTGGTTCAACTCTGCGTGAGCCACTGGTTGTGGGAAAGCCCTCAACTTTTATGATGGATTACTTAGCAAACAAGTAGGGCTTCCGATGCTTTGTTCCTTCTTTTATTCTCCGCTTTCTTTGAATTGAGCAAATTCAGGAGAAGTCATGCATGGTTTGCTTACAGCTCAAACAATGCATAATCATTATCCACATCTATTTGTCAAATTATCTGATTCCTTGCCCACCAACCACCATATATTTGCATTCATATTATTCATGGATAAGCAAGTATTTGTTGGTCTTTAAGTTTGTAATCTAGGGTCTAATGCAAACCCACCCGATCATGCATAAGTGGGGACTGGGGAGCCTTCATGTGCATGCTAAGAAACAGGCCTTGCAACTTTAATACAAGGCAAATTACTGATGTATTGTCATTAAGGTTGGTCTTGCACAAGTATAGGAAATTGCAAAAAAGTTATATTTTTTCACAATCAAGTATACAATGGTCTTGACTCATGACTACAATATTACCTTCAGCACAACATAATCCCATTAAGTAGTGGTTGCTTTTCTTTATCAGTTGCATGATAATAAAAAATGGGTTTGAACTTCCATCTAAACGCTCTATTGTGATCTAGTTTTCCTCACCTTTGCATTTTATTTTCATGTATCTGATCAACAACAGATTCAGAATTCTCAAGTCACAAATATGCATGGTTGGGGACAGATTGGATACTGATATTCTGTTTGGACAAAACGGTGGTTGCAAAACTCTTCTTGTACTCTCCGGTAACTATAAATTAATATGAAATTCCCCTCCTAACTTCAGCATGTATATTGTATGTGCTCTAATTGAGGTTTTTCTTTCAAAAAGGTGTGACCTCATTGTCGATGCTTCAAAGTCCAAGCAACTCCATCAAACCAGATTTCTACACCAACAAAATTTCTGATTTTCTTTCCCTCAAAGCTTCAGCTGTCTGAGCATGCGTGGACATTGTGCACTGTATTTAGGTCCGTGCATATTTTTTCAATTATAATTGCAGATATACATTCCTGTATTTTTGCCTTAAAAATTTAGAAGATGACAAGTTGCATTTCACAGGAATTAGCAAGATAGAAATTTTTAACTTCGCTGAATCTCATTTCTAACGAGTCCCATTCCTGTTTTGTGTCTCGGGGAGATAACATTACCACATGGAACTTTGCTAAAATCCGCAGCTGTAGTAACCAGATATATTTGCTGACAGATGTTAAATTTGTTCGTGTAGGGCGAGCAGACAGTGAAGGCTATGCCCTATCATTTTACATAAATTTGCCACCTGACAGAGGAGCTTTTTTATTTCATTGAACATCAAGTGTCTTCACCTTTGTGTCTGCTTCTGCAGTTTAGTGGTGCATCCATTGTTCCTATTTTCATCGTTGCCATGTCCCTTTGTTCCTAATTTCTGCCAGTTAAATGCTCTTCTGGAAAAGAGTCTCCTTTTCTCATCCTCTCTTCGTCTTTTTAACTAAATAATGTCATTCATTGAGTAACATCATGCATCACATCACATCACCATCTCTGTGGATGGTAATTACTAATTAGTTTTAGAAAAAACCACCATCACGGACAACTGTGTTTCTGTGCATACAAAATCTTATGCTTTTGGTAAGCTTTAAGAATTTCATTTTTTATAAAACTTGCAGAGATATTTCTTGATTACGTGCCGCAATATAGGGTCATATATCATTTTCTTAATTATTTTTTAAATCAACTCCAATACTATCTCAAGTCCTTACCAAATCAACTCCAATACTATCTCAAGTCCTTAATTTATTTTTAATGCCAAATACAAACACCCCATTACCAATTTCATGAAAATACACTGGAGTAATAAATTTAGTTTCAATTATAATGGGATTAGGAGGCAATTATACCAGCGTCATTAATGCAAATTATTTTCACCGGAGAGGATATATGATTCAAATAATATATAATAATTGTTTCAAAAGGGACAATAGAGGTTATCAAGCATTAATAAAAAAAAAAAAAATTTCCTAAGGAGAATATATGGATCTTACTTTTATGAGACTATAAGATAATTACATTGCTAATATCTCAGTGGCTTACTGATGATATTAAACTTTTAAGAGGGGTTAATTTACTAATTTTAAAGATAAAATTTACAATTATTCAATAGGAAAAAAATTTTCAAGGGGGGCAGTCACCCTGCATATGATGTTTCCTAATATTCCATTCTTATTAAAAAAAAATATATAACTCATCTATTTCCACCACTTTTATAAAAACTATTAATAATAATTAATTTTTTTTTTCCATAAAGTTCAGAAAACAAAGTTATAAAATAAATAAAACAATTAAAGAGAGAGAAAGAACCGGAAAGCAGCGAGTGACTACTATATTTCATCGCTCTCCTTTTCACTAATATTATATAGTCTATATATAAAACAAAATTATTAAACAGATATCTCCTTCACTCCCTTTTTCGCCCCCCCACCCACCCTCTGAACTCCTGCGATCTCCGACGTATTCACTTCTGCAAGATCCAATTCACTCAAGGTATGCTTCAAAAAAAGCTGTAAAGCGGCCTTTTTTTTTTGGAGTGGAAATGTGATTTTTTTAATTATATTTGGTGATGGAAGGAGCAGACATGATAGAATGCAGCGTATGCCACTCGAAAATATCAGCAAATAATAACAACAGCAAAGCAGTGGCCAGAGCATACGATAGACATAGAAGCGATGTGTCGTCTAAAACACGCTTTCTTAATCTTCTTTTGGTAGTTGGCGATTGCATCTTAGTCGGTCTCCAGGTGATTTTCTTTCTTTCCTTTTCTTTCTTGTGAAATACCGGTAAAATAGTTTTACTTAATTTTTGTTACTGTTATGCTGCAGCCAATATTGGTGTATATGTCAAAGGAGGATGGGAAATTCGAGTTTAGCCCCACAAGTGTTAATTTCTTGACCGAGACTGCAAAAGTTTTTTTTGCAATTTTTATGCTCTTGATCCAGGTAGGTATATACCTGCTCATTATCAATCTTTTCATTAATTGCTTCTGTTCTGTCAATGCAACTGAATGCTATCTTTGTTGGGTTTTGGCTTAAATGACATACAAGTTCTGGCTCTATCGAAAAAGAGAAAAAGGAATGAAAAGAGAGTTTTTTTGTACTAATATAGAAGCAGCGGTGATTTACGACTAACGGTGCAAATGAAAAAAAGAAGAAGAAGAGGTGATGAAATTACTGTTGCAGATATATCTTAGACTGGGGAGGAATAATAATTTTACATCTTGCTCAATTGTTACCTTTTAATTGCTCTTACATACTTCAATCCAATTAATCCCTCGTGAGTTGTGTATCATACATTAGAATGGAGCTTAGTTGTGTATCATACATAAGCCCTAGACAAAGAATGGAACTTGAAGCGGCACTGGACCTTATAAGGATAAGAAAAATACGATGGGGTACAGACTTTTGTAAGCATGGACAGATCTATGTTGTTTCGCCATATGATATCATACATTAGAATGATATGTTTTCTATAATTAACTGAATCCCACAGAAAATCAGGATCCTTTGGAAGTTATTGTTTCCATTTTGCAATTAGAGTTTTAGTGCATGAAACTAGGATAGAGAGCTGACACATTGGAGGAACGGGAAGAGCCACATTAGCAATGCTTTCTTTTGGTAAAACGGTAATTGAGGAAGGGACTGATATAGGAAAAGGTACCTTGACAATAATGCTAGAAAAGCGTTTATTCAAAAGCTTGGAACCAGCATTGGCGTGAGAAACATGTCAATGGATGTGTCCTAGACTTTCTTGTGAATCATGGTTGTAGATTTGTGTTTTATGTTATTTTTGTTGTAAATGTTTGATATCTCTTCACTGTATTTTTATTTTTCTTGATCTTTGTTTCTCAGGCTCGACGGAAAAAAGTTGGGGAGAAATCTCTTGTTTCTCTCTCTACCTTTGTCCAGGTAAAATACTTTGGTATTTATCAGGATTGCAGTTTTGGTTGGTGAATATCATGAGAGATATTTACAGGTTTTCCTTGTGTAGTTTACCTTTTTATATGGAATTACCTACACTTTTCCATTTTTTTCCTATTACTTATAAAATAATTCATGTTATTAGCTTTTGGAAATTCGTTAAATCTGTTACATATTTTTTTCATCATTGAAAAGATTTCTTGTGGCTTATGGATGCTCTGGATCACAAATCAGTTTCAAAAGTGGTGCATTGCATGTTGCCCCTTCTCTTGATTTTTATTCATTCGCAAACAGTGTATTTTAGGCTTACTGAAGGGCCAAAAAATTGTGCTTTTTGTGATCAGTATGGTTGGTTCTGATGTCAAGGCATATGGTTTTTGCTGATTTGTAAAACTAATTTTACCCTTTTTTCTATGGCTTTGAAGGAAAAGAAAAGTGTCACCTTTCATTGCTTGTGCTATAAAAATCTTTGTCTATGGAGCTAAAGGCAGGGAGACGAAACTGAATATGATATTGCATTTTCTGATGGGAAACCTTGTCTGTTCTGGGGGTATGCGTTTCTTTTTCTTTTTAAAAGAAAATTCTGGATCTTTTGTGAGTTCACAGAGGGTGTCTTTTAGTTGCATTTCTCTGTATCTTTTGGACAGTTTAAGATTCTTCAACATGGTGAATCTGAATGCATTACTGTGGTTCAAATACTATTTTTTTTTTTTGGCCTTTGTACTTGCGCCCTTAAGTGATCCATTTTTCATAATTGATTGTTGAGTCTCTTCTATTGCTATTTGTATCCTCGTTCACCTTTTTTCTTGTCTGGTCATTGTCTTGCAATTTTGCTTAAATCATTATTGTTTTTGTACTTAAAGCCCCTCTAGTTTTTACTGGTTCACCTGTCTCTTTTGCATGCACAGTTTTCATATTTACATTTTCCATTTGTGACTTTCTGAGTGCTTTAGTGCTTGAGCAGGATTAGATTTTACTAACTTTAAGATGTTGGCTGTATTTCTTTTCTTCTGCAGGCTGCTCGAAACAATGTGCTTCTTGCTGTTCCAGCTTTCCTATATGCAATTAGCAATTATTTAAAGTTTATTATGCAGGTATATTTTTTCTTGTTGAACTGAACAAACCAATCTGCAAAATATTCTTTACATAACATATTGTGATTAACTTCCTCTTGACTCTCGGAAGATACTAGTGCTTCATTTTTTTCTTTCAGTAGAATTAAAAAAATTTTAAGCTATAATTTGTTGCTGTTATTTTTTTTTTTTTGGATCATATTATTGTGGCAGTTCTCATTTCTAATTTCCCTACTTATTGTTTTGCAGCTTTACTTTAATCCTGCGACGGTGAAGATGCTGGGCAACCTGAAGGTAGCTCACTGCATGACGTGCATAAAGGACATTCAAAGTTATGATATTGTTATAAAATATATATAGTGTATGCTTTACTGAAGCACATACATAATGAATAATGTGCTTTCAACTATCTTTCGAGTTTATGGTAAATTATTTTCCTGCTCAATATAGCGTAGAATTTCTGATTGGTTGTTTAAGACTCAATCTGCACCTCTTTAATCTTCGAATAAGTGTCTAGACTTATTCAGTGTGAGTTCATTTGATAAATATGTCTGTAAAATAGGATTTGAAAGTTGAAGATGTAGGAAAAAAAACTGTCATTGTCAGGCTGACTGTGTCCCTTCTTTTCATGGAAGGATAGAATGGTCTTCTCATTTTGTCTGTTTTTGTTGCTTTTTACTTGAGCATTATTTGATGTTAAATCTTCCATTGTGGATTATAAACTCGTCAGGTTTTGGTGATTGCTGTGTTGTTGAAGATGATCATGAAACGGAGATTCTCAATCATTCAGGTGAATATGTTGTTTCTCATCAATGCATATCAAATTTAACTCTGAATTTGAGGAAGAATAGTTGGATGCCCAAAAAGGGTGCGTGCCTGAAATGTTATGTGTTTTTTTTTACCCAAACCTGTGATATTTTCGTTCATCGTTTTTTTGGCAGTGGGAAGCTCTTGCTCTATTGCTCATTGGAATTAGTGTGAATCAGTTACGAACTCTGCCCGAGGGCTCCTCTGCAATGGGTCTTTCAGTTGCAACAGGAGCATACTTGTACACACTAATTTTTGTAAGTATCCTGTAAACTTATCCTGTGTTGATATGAATATATTTGGTTCCTGTGCAGTTATTAGGCTTTTTAATAGCATGCAATTATCTTCTATCTTGATGGTTTTCACCTTTACTAAATGTCCATGTGCGACAACATTTCTCTGGATGGATTAAAACTGTTGTCAAAATTGTTTTCATCTGTGGAATTGCTGGAATGTCTAGCCACAATGCAATTGATGCACAACATGCATTTGCCTGGATGCAAATTTGCATCGGATATACATTCTTTCATTTTTAACAGGAGAAGGAAATTCATTTGAATAGAACAGAAGCAAAATAGAGTTATAACAAACAATATGCACCAGATGCTCTCCTGCACACATATATACAGGGCAGTGGCAGGAAATCTACTTTGTTGAGGGTGCTGTAAAAATATATGTATCATGTAGTCTCACATGTGCTGGATAAACTTTTTCTTGGTGAACATGTATGAAATCTGTGCTTTAAAATATAGGATTAAGTATATTTATTTAGCAGGACTGAAAATATGTCAAGAAATGATATGGCTTTCACAAAAATAGCTTTTTAAAATTTGCTCAATTACAGAAGCTGGGGATTGACCCTCTTCTCTTGCCTTGGTTCCTAGAAACATATTGGCTTGACCCTTCATTGGCTGATGAGTATGATAGCCCCAACAAGGCCATAAAAGCTAATAACTGCAGGATAATTACCCAAATACACATTTCCATGCACTGCCTTCAAAAGGCCATTGCTTTCCGCAATAATATGTTGGGCATACTGGAGTGTTACATTTTTAAGCTGGAGGCATAGCTAAAAATTTTCACAAGTGATGTCAATCAGTGAGTTTGCATGTTCTTTGTTCACCTTTTTCCTTCACCAGCAGCTTAGCCAGTTCCCATTGCAGTTTGGTTTTATGGCATCGAGAATATTGGTTTTGACAATAACATACCTAGTTGTTCTAGAAAATTTAATATCATTGGAGCTAACTTTTGGATTAATGCAGGTTAGTGTTCCATCATTCGCATCAGTCTACAATGAGTATGCTTTGAAGAGTCAATTTGAGACTAGCATTTACCTTCAGGTGTTTTCCAGTGCTATATCATATGATGTTTATTGCTTTTTGGCTGTGTTTTATATTGACCTGTAACTTCAATTTAGTATACAGTTTTCTCCTCATGGATTGCTTCCTTCATCTCAGCCAAACCTCTGAGTGAATTGTGGGGGTCCTTTGCAGGGCCTTTTGGTTACTTCCACCACCAGATGCTCCTACAAAGAAAATTTCCATGATAGAAACTGACTGTTTATTCTTTCTTTCTTTTTGAAAGCTTTAGTGACCATTTCATTCATCTCTTACAAGAAAGTCTCTGTTCCATGGTTTTCAGAACCTTTTCCTGTATGGATATGGTGCCATATTCAACTTCCTAGCCATTCTTGTGACTGCCATATTTAAAGGTATGCATTTGCTGCTTGTTGCTCATGAGTGCTTGTTCTAACAAGGTATTCCATTTGCATGAAGTTCTGTTTATTTTGTTTGGTGGAGAACCAACTTTCAATTATGACCTAGATTTATTTGGTTCTGTTTATCTCACATGTTTGCCTTTCCTCTATGTGGGTTTGTATGCGCTGCCTGATTGTTGGATTTGGGAAGTTAGTACTATAACACAAGCAATGAGTATTAATGAATCAGAAACGCTACTTCTTGGTTGTACAAGTTTGTGTAAATTTAATTTTTTGCTTAAATTTCCATCTCTATATTTTAGGTACTAGCAGCTTGGATATACTACATGGGCATTCAAGAGCTACCATGCTGTTGATATGTAACAATGCAGCACAAGGGATTTTATCATCTTTCTTTTTCAAATATGCAGGTGATTTTCCATTCTGTTCTTTGATATTCTTCATTCATAAGTCTTTCATCTGTTTTATGCATGTCTATGATGTTTCATCTGTTGAATTGATGTAAACAAACAACCAGAGAACCGGTTTGCTAAAAGAGAAAAGCTTACTGGATCTAGTTGATTCATTGAAATTAGATAATCTTCGGATAGGTTTAAGAACAGAGCTAACAGCATTATACTGTTCTTTTCCTTTTGTCTTGTTAAAATCTAAGGTGGCTGTTTTCTGAGGATTAAAGGATGAGGCCTCACACTTTACACTTAATTTTCTTTCCAAAACACAACCATTTAAAACATCAACAAGTGTGCTGTTGTCAAAAGTTTTGATTGACAAAAATATTTGGAGGTAAATAACGATTCAACTAAGTCTTAACATTTAGAAGATTGTGAAGAATCAATAACTAAGAATTTACTCAGAATTTAGACAATTGATAGCACTTGGAAAAATCACATATTTTAATGCTTATACTGGAATTATGCCAGTTTCTGTCACTAATCAAACACAAAGATGACGTTTGAGTATCCATACATGAATAGGCCCTCATTGTATTTAAACATATCTTGTTCACAATTAGTGGAAATTGGAACAAGAGACCAGAAGAATTTATGAACATGACTAAGAGGGTACTTTCTAGACTTGAATCATTTATCTCCAGTGCTTGTGTTAATGAGATCAATCTTATTTATGCTGCATGCTTTTTTTTTTTTTTATAATCAAAATTTCCTCTGATTCATGCAGATACAATTTTGAAAAAGTACTCGTCAACAGTAGCAACAATTTTTACAGGAATAGCATCTGCTGTACTTTTTGGTCATGCCCTGACAATGAATTTTATCTTAGGAATCTCTATTGTATTTATCTCCATGCACCAGGTAAATATTAGACCTTGCATTTATTTTGTTCACTGGAGAAGGGAAGGATGGTAAGAAGATGGGGCGAGGGAGAAGGATAAGGATTATTTACTTTTCTAGAAACTTGGCTTACAGAATGCCGTGTATCATATCCTTTTCAGTTCATTTCACCACTTGTCTGGAAACTTGGCTTACGGAATGCTGTGTATCGTATCCTTTTCAGTTCTTTTCACCACATTCAAAGGTTAAGGATGAACCACGGGATGATAGTCTGGAAATGGTTGATAGTCAGAACAGCCAGAGGTTGGTTCTTGCTCTTTTTGCACTTGCTCATTTACCATTCGTGAATTGTTCCATAATCATTAGGGATAGCACTTAACTGAAATCAGAGTATTAATGTTTTTTCTAAAAAACAGAATTTTGTTCCTACACGATGGCAGCACCACTAGTCTTTTTATGAATGCAGCCATTTTCATTCCTGTTTTATTTATTTGTTTAATTTATTGCTTTAGCTAGTCAAGAAATGGACAGGCCTTGGTCTTCTGTTCTGGAATGGAGTGGAATTCCAGGATGGCCTACATACACGTGGCATTTTTTGTAAAGGCACTCCATCTCATGTCTTTCCAGCTCTGACCTTGCCTCCCTAGGATCAGAATACTGTTGAGGAGACAGGATGCCTATATATAAACATAGTATTTTGATTCCATTGAAGTTGAAGTTGACTTTATAAAAAGCCCATCCTGCCTTCAGGTCAGGTTATCATGTTCTACTCAGTCAAAACTATCTCATCTGTTTGCACACAAGCACGTGGAATGTTTGAATAACAATGAAGGAAATGCTTGAGACCATGCACCATGGATGTTTGAAACTCAATTCCCAATTTATAAGGCATAAAGGTGTTGTGGCTTTCCTGGGTTAAAGAAAGTTTTCGATCAGTTTCCATGACCATCGAACCATGTCTTTTCCCTTAGTCAACCCAATTCTTATTCATTTTCTTGAAATCTTGTTTGTGGATCCCACACCACACCTTTTGTCAGTAGGTCACCTTTCATGTTTTCAATGAGAATGGCACTAGCGTTCATATCATCTGTGTTACCCCGTTTCCATGTGAGAAGTTTTCTTTTATGTCCTTAAAAAATAAGGTTTTGAGCTACTTTTGACTCGTCCTGATATTGTAGTTGATATTTTCCCTGAAATTCCATTTGATATGCCAGGTCTAAGGATTCATCCTTCATAAATATGACAGCTGGAGCCAATGATGATGTAAGAAGCTTCATTTTCAATTCTGTTCAAATGGTCTTTCAGAGATTATAGATGAAACATGATTTATAACATCTTGTTTTGCTATTTCCCATCCAGGCTAGTCATCATGTTGGACATGATGAGAAGGCACCTCTGCTTCCCATATAGAGTTTTCAGTGGCTAGGATCCACACTATTGTTTTCTGATGCTTAAGCTATAGCAGCTAGTAGACTTGCTTTTTCCCCACAAAGACAAGGACCCCCCCGCAACAACTGATATTGCATGGATGCACAGATAATCTACCTATGAATGAAATTCCCCGAGTCTGTTCTGGTGGTCTAGTTGGCAACTACAAGAGTTAGGACCTTAGACATGCGCGCAAAAATATTTAGAGGCATGGTGCCTTGCACTGATCGAAGATATTCATGAAGACGTTCTATTAGGCTTTTCTACCTGAGCTTATTTATTCACTGTCTAAAGTTTTGCCTGTCACACATGGAACAATAGAACATCCGAATGTGAAGGATCTCATGAAAATTATTGGCAAAAGCTGAGAAACACAACATCACAACTGAAAGCACAGAATCAGTGACAAAAGGCCCAAATTAGTAGCGAGATGCTCTTGGTCTGTACATTCGTATGTATGTATAAATATAGCTGAGAATATTGCCGGCTTTTGCAACACAATAGTATATATGCTGTGTAAAATAAATTATTTATTTCATATTAGGATTCCCTACATCATTGCCCGTTAAGCATTCACTGAGAAAGTGTCCGCTAACCATCTTTCAAGCGCCGGGGGCACTGATATCACCGAGTTTCTCAGACAGGAAAAGAACAATTTCGTTGTGAGCTGTGGCCAATTTTGTACTTTTACACCCCTCCCCCCCCTCCTGTAAATGTTATTTTCTGTAAATTCCGTGTAGATATCTTGGATCGATGCTCTGAAAAATAGTGCAGGCTCGGAAGCATAGAATTCTTGGGACTCCTTTTGTATTAATTTGAAATCCGAGTTTTTGAGCACCATTAACTCTTTCAGTTTTTATGATCTTTTGGTCATTGCTATGATAAAAAAGTCAAAGCCACTTCTTCTCAATACCACCAGGGGTTGGGGACCAGCCGCTCGTAGGTGGTGACCATGGGGGTTTGTTTTGAACTGTGGTGGCAGCCTCTTGCATCGATGAAACTTGATGTGTTGATTTCATTGGGAAGGTTGCTCCATTATCGATGTGCTGTACCTTTTGATTACTAGGCAATGGTTCCGCAAAGCTTTGTTACGCCTTTTACAGTTCCGCTCCAAATTGCAATAACATGCATGGGGCCCCTGGTCTTGACTCGTTCTGATAGACCATTACGAAGCCTGTTTTGTATGGGACAAAGATGCTGCGCCTCAAGCCAATGCTGGCTTAACCAGCCCCAGCCTGGATTAAAGCCTTTCTTATTCTTAGATCTTATTACATGTTCCCTTGACCTCACATGTTATTGTTGTTTTTTTTATAAAAAAAAAATCGTGAATATATTTTAGACATTATATAACGTTAGCTGTCATTTTCAAGAGTCAAATAATGGTGAAGAACTTAATCTGTGTTGTATTTTAAAAGTGTTTTTATAAAAATTTAATTTTTTTTACTTTAAATTTATATTTTTTTGATGTTTTTAGATTATTTTAATATATTGATATTAAAAGTAATTTTTAAAAATAAAAAAATATTATTATAATATATTTTTGAGTTAAATATACTAATTATAAATTGAATATTTAAATGATGAGATCCAAATCAAGAATATATACACACACACACTTTTTGTAATTAGCTCTTTACACTTGATTATTAAGCAGTGTAATTGATTCGTTTTTTTACCTGTCTTCCGTTTCCAGTTATTTTCTTTATTTAGTTAAGCAAAATAAATGTTATTGGAGGTTGTGATTATGATTGTTTTTTAAAATATTTTTTATATTAAAATATATTAAAATAATATTTTTAAATTTTTAAAAAATTATTTTTCAGATTAGTATATTAAAATAATCCAAAACATATAAAAAATTAATTTCTAACAAAAAAATATAATTTTTTCAGAAATACGTTTGCACTATATTAAACATTAAATAGAAGATATTTCGTTTAAATTCAGATAATGAGATTTTTAATCAACAGTTCGTGGATTGTACAGTTCTCTAACTATACTTTGTCTAGTAAAATTAGATTTCAGAATATTTTCCAAATTGTCGTGAAAACAGCCTTTCATTTTACCATTTCTTTGGGTTTTTATTACTTTCTGATTGTTACCAAATAAATGTTTTGATCGTTTTTTTTTTATCAACTTTATGGGCTACATTTTATCATTATCAGTTGACTAGCCGGTTTGAGTAAAAAATTGTTCGTAAATTATTATTTTATTAAATGGAAAAATCACTTTAATTCATGACCAGAATTAATTTTATAAAAAAAAGAGAAAATTACACAGTTGTTTTAATTTTAACTTTAATTTGAAATTTAGCAATAAAAAATATAAAAATATAAAAGGTAATCAACATGGCTAGCTATAAGATCCAGCTCACGATTGATGTTTTCACTTTAATTTTTTTTCTATAAAACCTTACAAAAAAAAAACAATTTTTTCTATCAATCTAGCTTGAATTAATTTTGTTTAACCCATTAAACAAGACTGGATTCTAAAAATGCACTCATTTTTTAGCAGTAAATTTGACTAAGAAAATATTTAGGAGTACGATAACTGTTTGGTTTAAGAGATTTTTTTATTTAAAAATATATCAAAATAATATTTTTTAAAAATTATCTTTAATATTAATATATATTTAAAAGTATTAAAAAATCAATTTTTTATAAAACATGGTTTCAATAATCACATTTTCTACTTGGATCCGAAAGGATAAAGAATGAAGTTTTGATCAAATCTGAAGTATCACGGTCGAGACACCAAAAAATGTCTCCTTAATCGTCCTGTGTCCAAGTGTGATTTCAAACACAAGCCACCCAAATGCATCATTAGCCCGTGAGGATCCACGCAAACGTTTGCGTGAAAAAAGAACTGTCCATGTCCTGCGCTTCCCTCAGGAACGCTTCCATCTCAAGCAAGGCATTGCACCAGACGCCATCCTGCGAGTACCAGCTGAACAAAATTGTGTTTTTTTTTAAATGTAAGATGCTCACAAGAGGAAGAGGAGATAATATTTTTTAATATAAAATAAAATAATTTTTTAAATTTAGTTGTTTATATTATATATAGTTACCTTTACATTAATTTAAATTTATATTTTTTTAGGTTTTAAATTAATCAAGTTAATTTGTGTAACTCAAGAACTAATTTTTTATCGAGTCAATCTTGGACTGAATTTAATAATTATAATAGGTTTTATTTTTTAAAATAATCTTTCACTTGTAAATAATATTTTTTTATTTTTAATATTAACATAATATAAAAAATTAAAAAAAATCGAGTATAATATCAAACAGTTACTTAAGCTACAGGACAACCACTGACTCTGCCTGTGGGTTTTAACCTATTTTATTACGGTTCATCCTCCACTAAATTATTATTATTATTATTTAAAACAAAAGCAAAAGCTGTCTCTTTCATGCAATAGTCTCTCTCTCTCCCCCTCCTTTTATCAACCCACCTCCTTTTATGTACATCATCACCTCTCTCTCTCTCTCTCTCTCTCTCACTCAAAAATCAAATTCCATCTTTACCATATACTCCATTATTCTTAATTTCTTTATAGGAACCATATAATAATAGTAATTCATTGAGTTTTATTAATAAAATTAAAGTGAATTAAACCAAAACAATCAAAGATAATAATACTGTTTTAAAAAATCATTAATTTCGCTCTCTTTCCTTCGTTTCCACTCCCTTCCCTACTACATCAGAAAGAAAGAGGATAAAAAAAAAAAAAAAAGCAGACCTAACCGAATCCATAAAGCTTTTCTTCCTGCCTGTCCCTCACTTTCCTCTCTTCTCTCCCTTCGCCAAATCTCCATTTCATCCCTCCGTCTTCCTCTAATTTACATTCTCTACACTTCAACCTCTCCCTCTCTCTCTCTCTCTCTAATTATCTATTTCTAATTACATATAGATTGTATCAGTCTGTTAGGGTTCAAAATCAAGCAAAGCTCAAAATCAATGGTGTCGGAGGATGAGTTCGATATGCAAGACGCGGCTGCAGAATCGGCGGATGATGATTTCTACAGTGGCGGAGAAGAAGATGGATTCGACAGCGACGATGCTGACGTCGCCGATTACGAGTTCATCGATAACGACTCGGATGATTCCGATGACCTCATCTCTCATCGCTACCAGGTACTTCTTACTCATAATGGAAACTCTGTAATTATCATCCCAATTTGATGCCATCTGTTGCTGTACTTTTTTAAGCTGTGATTTATGTAGTTATCAGTAAAGTTCGATTCGTAGTTATCAGTAAAGTTCGATTCTTTTTTGTCAAATCCTTACATTTTTGGCATGAATTTGTGATGAAGCTCTTTTCTTCGTTTTGTTTAATGTGATAGCAAAACTATACAATTTTGAGTGAAGGAGATATACGACAGCGACAGGATGATGATATTATGAGGATAGCTACTGTGCTTTCCATTACAAAGGTTGCCGCCATTATACTTCTCCGGTACTATAACTGGTAAGGCAATGATTGACATAGTTTCGGATTGATATTATGGTGTTTTTTGTTTGTTTGAATGAGTAATATGAGCTTTTTGGTTTGTGGGTTTTCATCTTAGTGAAAAATATTTGTATTTTCTGTGGATTTGTAGGAGTGTGAGTAAAGTGCACGATGAATGGTTTGCGGATGAGGAAAAAGTTCGAAGGGCTGTTGGTTTATTGGAGGAACCGGTTGTTCGATTTCAGGATGGTAGAGAAGTAAGCATTTCATGTCTTGTTTGTTTGCTTTCTTTGATTATGTTTTATTTGCGAATTTGTTGTGATTAATGTTCCTGTTCTTCCAGATGACTTGCGGGATTTGTTTTGAAACTTATCCTTCTGATAGATTACGTGCTGCTGTATGTGGTCATCCATTTTGCAATTCATGCTGGGCAGGTGTGTTATATCCCAACAACATAGAAGCCTCATCTTTGCTAGTTTCATTGTAAGGTTATTCTAGACATTGCAATGGAAATTTTTTTACTCCCATGTTCCTGCCTCATTTGATACGTTTGTGAAACTATGGTGGTTTTGCATAAAAGATGTGATTTATTTCCATAAACATCCAAAATCATATTACCTTTTAAGCATCTTTCGCATTGTTGACTACAATGCTTGTTATGTTCTGAGCATTTTAGCAAGTCAAAAGTATCTCTTTGCTAAACTTTATTATGCAAAATTAAACATACTTGGTTTTGGGCTTTGAATTATTTGGTGGCATTCCTAATATCTAAAGAGTTGGCAGCAGATGTGGGGGTGCAGGGCAATAATTATTTTTTTGGCCCTGCTAGACTTCTTGTTAGAGATATTTGTAAATATTTTCCCTATCAGTTTTGGAATTCATAGTGAAGATGTGTTATTTTGAATGTCAGCTGGAGTTCATCATTAATTCAAGGGCGGCTTACTGTTATCAGGAGCTGATTAATGAATATATGTGCAAAAAAACTCCTTGTTAGAGATATTTTTCTTTTTTCACTGTTCTTTTCATTTATCTGGGGTGTATAGTGCAAAAAAATGTTATTATATGTGAGCAATTAGAGGTGACATGTTCTAGCATTTTCTTCTAAGTGAGGATAAGGTGTTCTCATTTCCAGGTGGTTTTTGAAGTCTACTGTATATTTATTGAGCTCAGAGTTACATGTGGACCACAAATGGAGGAACTGTGGCGGTCAAGTTGTTGAATATAGGGTAGAGTTGTTCTATCTTTCATGGGACTGTTATCCATATTTTTTGACATTTCACCTTTTTTTTAATATAAATTATACCATCAAAGAGGATGAGATAAATTGAGAAGGTTGGAAGAAGTATTTCAGGGTGAGTCTAGGGAAGAAAGTTTATTTTCTCCAGTTGGATTCTTTATGATTTAGTAATAGTCATGGTGTTTATGTCAAAACATCTAGTTTTTGAAATCTTAATGGGCACCGGGAAGAAATTTACTATGTCAGAATTATAGTGGTTCTGTTGTATAAGTTGTTATGTGATAGCAATTGAAAAAGATTCCAAAAGTTCAGATGTAATTGTTGTGTAGGAAAAATGGAAATTGCTTCTTTGTGTATATGCTCATGAAACTGTTAAACTAATGACAGGGAAGATTGCTTTTCTAGCTTATGTTGTTGAAATACAGCAATGACAGTTTTAGCTCACTGCACATGCTAGAACTCATATCAACATTTTAAATTTTGCTGGTTTAATTTAACCTTTATACTTACATTTTTTTTAAATGTTATCTTCAATTTTTCCTTTTTAGGTTACATCAGCACAGCCATTAATGATGGTCCTGGATGTTTGATGTTGCGATGCCCTGATCCATCTTGTAATGCTGCAGTTGATCAAGATATGATTATTGCATTGACTTCTAGTGAAGACAGAGATAAATATTGTCGTTATTTCATAAGATCTTATATTGAGGACAATAGAAAGGTAATTCTGCATTCTGAAATTTGCATGCATGTACAGTAACACCTTTTCTTTTATACTATATTGTTCCTTTGACCTAAGATTTAGCTTTGATGACGCTAGGTGCGAAAGAGTAAAGATTTTCTGTGATCATAAACCAAAACATGAGCCTTTTTTTAGTTGTGTTTGGAAATGATCAATAAACATCAAGATAATAAATTGTCTACTTGAATAATTAAAACGATAAAAAATAAGTTTTATTTCTTTACCAGTATTTGGTTGTGCATGCTATTTTTCCACACTACGTAGCCGTTACGGTTGTGACTTTGCTTTGGGACTAGTGAGTAAGGCCATTTTGTTTTTTTTTGCTCCAAACATGCCTTACATTAGAGCTTTCTGATAATTTTAATTTGTGACCTAGGATCAGGGATTGGAAAATTTGTACTTTTAGGATTCAGCTTAGTGGGGAGCTGAAGTCAGGGTTTACAGTTTGATTTGTCAGGCTCTGCATCAAATTTTGATTCTGATTCTATATTTGCTATTCTTTAACTACTTATCTTTGAGTTTAGTGTTGTCTGAATCATTCCCACAATAAAATGATAATGACAGTCATCTTTTTATGCATTTTATGACCGCACATGAAACCAGGAAAACTTGGCCTGTTTATTGTGAACCCCTTTTTTATGCAGTGTAATGAATATTATTTGGGTTATTTTGTAGACCAAATGGTGCCCTGCTCCTGGCTGTGATTATGCTGTGGATTTTATTGTTGGCAGTGGGAGCTATGATGTCATCTGCCGCTGCACATACAGCTTTTGCTGGAATGTGAGTCTCCTTGAGTTTCTTGCAGTTCTCTGAGAAACATTATTTTTCTTAATAGTTTTGTATTTGTGAACATCTGATTGTTCCTTTTCTTGGCATTGTATCTCATAGGGAATTAATTTTGCAGTGTACTGAGGAAGCTCACCGTCCTGTTGATTGTGCTACTGTGGCCAAGTGGATACTGAAGAACAGCGCTGAGTCTGAAAATATGAACTGGTATGGAACATGAGTACTGCACATAGAGCTGTTCTTTTTTAATCATTCATTAGTTTGGTGGCTGGATATCCGTGAAGGACTACATGGTGTTTGTTGGATAAATAGGAATGTAACTTAGGGCATGGGATGTGGGACTGGATAGCTATCACATTTCTGAAGAGTTTGGCCATAACT
This sequence comes from Populus euphratica, assembly GCF_000495115.2. Taxonomy (NCBI): domain Eukaryota; kingdom Viridiplantae; phylum Streptophyta; class Magnoliopsida; order Malpighiales; family Salicaceae; genus Populus; species Populus euphratica. The sequence goes on along the minus strand of NW_011499845.1, from coordinate 2,384,984 downwards.
GCACATATTTTACCCAGCTCTCTTATTTGACTGCTTCAAGAACTAGCACTCGTGATAGGAAGTTGATATTGTGATAGAGTTTTATTGATGTGGCAAAAGTCAGTACTATCCATTTGGAGTCAACTGGGCTTTATACAAAAAATTAATCAGTGTTGTGATCCATGCGGCATGTGATGTTTTGCTTTTTGAGGTTGCAGGCAGAGAGTTTTCATGTCCCCAGTTAATGGCTTTAGGTCAAGGTAAAGATAACCAAAAGCAGAAACCTTCAAAAGTGGAAACTCATTGTGATTTGTATTGTTTCCCAAAAATGACCAGTTCCTAACTGCAGATAAGTTTGTTGATAGATAATATGACAAGAGATGGAATTGCAATTTAATTTTTCAGATAAATCTATGTTGTAGATTAACCTAGCAACTATCAGTTTGAGTGCAATGCAAGCACACATGATGCACTTGCGTATCAGCATGTGATTTGTGTGAAGTTTTACTTACCTTCATACAAGATAATAATTAGGTCTTCAGGATGTCTCCCGATATGTTTCAAAAGTTTTATATCCCCTAACGGTAAATTATTTGTTCATTGAATTTCAGGATATTGGCTAATTCCAAGCCTTGCCCGAAATGCAAGCGACCGATTGAGAAAAACCAAGGCTGTATGCATATTACATGCACACCACCTTGCAAATTTGAGTTTTGTTGGTAAGATAGCACAAAAGTTGTGCTTTCTCCCTCTCCGTCTCCCTTTCCCTCAACCAGGCAATCTTATTCTGTATGCCTTGGCAACATCAAAATTCCTTTGTTACAGAATTGCACTATCACAACCTCATTTTCTATTTAAATCTGGCATCATTTCTCTCCAGGAACAGATTTGATGATTTAGTGCATCTTTTTAATCTTAATAATAACACCATGAACTCAGTAAGAGATCAGCTTATATGATTTAAATGCCTATATCTGTATCAGTGTTTGTTTTAAACTTCCTCTCTGCTTTCTTCTCCTTAAAATAAATAAAAGAAAGAAAGAAAGCTATTTGCCTGGGCATTTCTAAGCACCCCCATTTTGTTACATGTGATTGCAGGCTTTGCCTTGGTGCATGGTCAGATCATGGAGAGAAGACTGGTGGTTTTTATGCATGTAACCGTTATGAGACTGCAAAGCAAGAGGGAGTGGTATGCTGATTATTTGTCATCAGACATTTTGCATGTCTTCTGATAATTCTGAAGTAGACTTGTATAGTCATCTGATGTTGCATCAATTGGTTCTTCCTGTTGCAGTATGACGAGGCTGAGAAGCGAAGAGAAATGGCTAAAAACTCCCTGGAGAGATACACTCATTATTATGAAAGATGGGCAACCAACCAAACAGTAAGTACAAGCAGCTGACCTTTTTACATGGAAACTTATTCCTCATGATATTGTCTTATCTCTCTGTTATAAGGTGACCTCCAGATCATTTGTTTGGATCATTTGTTTGTTGACATATTGAACAGAAAACTTTCTAGGAAGCACTGTTTAAACTTTGTGATATTCGTAGAAATATCTTTGGTGGAGATGACCCTAAACTTTTAGGATGAACTTTGGTCATTAAAACTGGAGTCATTTTGAGGAAACATGAACTTTGGGTGAAATATGAAACTGAGGAATGGATATAGAGGATTAGAGTTTGGAGCATTCTTGTTTTGAGATTTTTGTTTGAGAGCTCTAATTAGCTTCCTTTGCTTGATGGAAAAGTCAATTCATTCTGTGTCCCATTTTTGGTAATTCTCCCAAATTTTGTTGAAATGTGCGTTGCTCTGATTGATAATATTTGTAACCTCCTGTCTGCTTATTCATCACATGAACATCACGGGATGGCCTGGAGACCTGTCAGTTGATCAGAGGAAGTCTGAAACACATGAGCTTCATCGCATAAGAAAATAATCCCAGTAAATTTCATTTAAACTGTTTCTAAGGACATGAACCTAAAATCAAAATAAAAAAAAATAAAAAAAATCCTAAAACCCATATTAATCGAAAGATTAACTTCAAAAAACCAAGTCACCAAAATAATTGCTCCAATGATTCCAAGAATGACAGCTCAAACAGGGAAGAGATTGGAGATCTAGTAGCTGCACAAACTTGTATTGATTAAATATAATCAATGGATCAAGTGGCTACTGTTTTCTACTTGGTAATGCTATGATTTCTTAGTATTTCTTAATATTTTGTGTGATATTGCATTCCTAATCTCACTAGACACATTACAAATCTGAATCCTTGGCATTTCCAAATTTAATTCCTAATTTTTCTGTTCTCCCTGCAGTCTCGGCAGAAGGCACTGGCAGACCTACAGCAAATGCAAAATGTACATGTAAGCACTACTTACTGTTGCTGGTCAGCAATCCTAGCAGTGTTGATTCCTTGAGAGTAATTTTTACTGGAAGGCATAACTTGTTGATCAGTGGATTGTTTTCCTTAAGTTGCTTTGGGTAATGTCAACCTAGATGTTGTGGTAGCAACCCAGAAACATGAAGCCATAAAATTATCATTTCCTCTTTGGAAATATCTCCGGATTATTGGGCACCCCCACTAGATACCATGCTTGTGGAATTGTTACAGATTTATTGTAGAATCAATTTTAATCATGGATGATTGCACCTTCTTGAGCAATTTGAAGTTGATCATATTCCCTTAGGGAACCCGTGATATACATGGGTACATACAAGCATATTGATTTTGTGTTTTTGTAGCTTGAGAAGCTGAGTGACATACAATGCCAACCTGAGTCACAGCTGAAGTTCATAATAGAGGCCTGGCTACAGGTAAGTGGTCCTGTATGAGTACAAATATGTCTATTTCTTGTTGAGCAATGCTAAGCATATTTAAAGTTTGTACTAAAATATACTTGACAACACTACGTTTATAATATAGGATAGTTTTTCAAAAAATGGGATGCAAATCTTTTCACTTTTAATGACACAATTATAATTTTGGAATGGAATGTTTGGTGTACCAGTCACAAAATGCCATGTCATTTAGTGGAAAAATAGTAGTAAAGTTTAAGTTCTGTAGAATGATTCTTTTTTGTTTGTTTTTGTGTGATATTATTTGTTGCCTGTCTGCAGATAGTTGAATGTAGGAGAGTTCTAAAATGGACCTATGCCTATGGATACTATTTGCCTGAGCATGAACATGCCAAGAGACTTTTCTTCGAGTATTTACAAGGTAGGTCATTTTTTTCTATTCAATGCAGACAGTTCAACCCTTCTGTGTTTTGATTAATGCCATTTACACAGGTGAGGCCGAGTCTGGATTGGAACGACTGCATCAATGTGCAGAGAAGGAGCTTCAGATTTACCTAAATGCAGAGGGCCCGTCGAAAGATTTTAATGAGTTCCGCACTAAACTTGCTGGGTTGACCAGGTATTTTTATTTTTATATTTAGATTGAAACGTTGCTAGAAAAATAGTTTTTTTTATGAGTAACTTAGCCCAAATCAGAACCTGTAGGAATCAGTCAAAGTATTCTTGGCGGAGAGGGGACTGAAAATTACTTATTTGTCTTTCTCCTGTCCTTGCTTATTGAATTTTTAGTTGATGGATTTTCTTTGTTATTGTTTTTCTGTGAAGTGTAACTAGGAACTACTTTGAGAATTTAGTCCGGGCTCTAGAGAATGGTCTATCAGATGTGGATTCCCATGGTGCATGCAGCAGAATGGCAAGCTCGAAGAGCTTGGGAGGTGGTAGCAGTAGGGCAAGAGCTGGTAGAGGCAAGGGCTCAACATCTAGGTCAAGTGGCCCTAGTAGAAACATTGATGAGCCAGGCCACTGGTCCTGTGAATATTGCACCTTTGCAAATATCAAGCCGGCTACCATTTGTGCAATGTGCCAACAACGTCGGTAAATCTCATTTCCTACTAGATTGGCCACCCGGATGAGTCATCAGCTTGGCCTCTTTCCCTGTTCAGTTGTAGCAAGGAAGACCCTTACAAGCATTGCTGGGGAAAGTGCAAAATGGGCTCTTTTGATCTCTCGGTTGCAAAACCTGAACTGCAAAAATAGAGAACAGAAATATGAGGAAAGGGTGGCAAGGGAAAGAAAACACATCTCGTTGTCTGTCTTGTTTCTGGAATCAGCTGTATATAGTTTATGTGATCGTTTCCATGTTAAGTTATAAGGGTATGATGAATCAGGATCCATGCAAAGTGCATTCATCTGTAATCTTATGATCATTTATTGATGTTACCAGTAGCTGTTCTTAGTGCTTTCAAGTGCTTTGTACAAGTAAAAATCAACTTGGGGGACAATAGGCTTGCATTGCCCCAGGTAGAATGAAATAAACATATGTCGCACCATTAATCTTGACTTGGATCTGGCAGACAAACAGCCTTATTGTGTAATATTTATATGCTTATAATATATTTTTAACTCTTGGTTTCTCCCTATGCCTCCTTTCTTTTTCAATAATCTGATGTCGCGTAGTTTCTTCCATTCGTGGCGCGACTCCATTTAGTCTGTCGGTATGCTATCTAGGATGTTTTCATCAATATTCGTCACGAACTAGAAGCATGCTTCGTCTAGTCGATCAGGTTATGCTCACAGATAATTCATCCCCGGTGGATGTTTTGTCTGTACAACGAATAGTAAGCCTTTGCAGCTGAGTAATATGAGCAGCAAAATGAAGACACAGCAAACCAGCCGGAGAGATCATTAGTTTTGTCACAACTCTGCAAATTCAGATATTTAAAGGCAAGTTACCCTATCGAAGGAGAGGTATTTCCCGGCATGTTGCAGTCTTGGGCAAAGTTCCATGGAAGGAGATGCTTTTTGCAACAAATGGACATGAGTAGATAAGCAATCAAATGCCCTTGACAAGTGCGCAAAAGCATGTTTCCCTTTATAGATGCCCCAATAAAGATAGAACGACACAGGATTTGGTCTGTCGAAACTGAAGTGCAATTACTCTTCTCTTAAAACGCTACGAAAAGCATGGTCCATGACAACCTCATGATCCACCTGTTATCTTTACGCTTGTTATTATGCAAAAATAATGTGCATTCCCTTTCTTTCTTTCTTTTAGAAACTAAGTAATGTTGAGGACAAAATAATCATCTGAATCAAAAATAAATAAATTGCAACAGTACTTCGATTGAAAATTTAGGCATGAAAACGTTGTTACTCCATTCCTCGTAACTTGCTTGCAATCGTATTAGTCATGCACTAAAAACTGTAACTTCCTATCCTAGAAAGCCAAACATAAGTCAACTAGGAAGTCTCTTGATCGCATACCATCCAGGGCCGGCTACCATAAACATGTCAGTCCTCCACACACTTGTTTTTGCTCAACAATTTGCATCTTCAAATAGCTTGAAGTCAAGTGTAGTGTCAATCTATGTCATCCCGCCTCTCCCGTGTGTCCTGTGGTAACTAATAAAAAATTGCCTTCTGATTCGATGGTGCTGAGCAAGGCTTACTTTGGGCAGAGAGTTCATTGAATACTTCTGGTTTTGTATACGGCATAAGCCAACAGCAATGGAATTGCAAGGCTATACACTGGAAAGTGAAGCAATGGGTTCATTTCATATGCTTTTATGAGAACTCTGCAATTCTGTGAGACAAGCAACCAAAGTTAGAAAAGAGATGAGATGATCAAATCTAATAAACTGCCATCCAGCGTTTTTATACGTTTCCAAATTCAAGGCGGGTTGCTTGCATGATTCAAAGTACAGTCATTTTACCATGCACTCAAGCATATCATATCCGATCATATTCGATGGGATTTTGAATAAGTATCATTTCCAAATTGGTTACCGGAATAAGAGGTATAATCCTTAAAAAGCAATGAAAAAATGGCTTGGTCATTAATAAAAATTTTCCTAACTCCATAAGCCAATACTCTACTTACATTATGTAACAATCATCGCTGACTAAGCAATTAGTGGTTTACTGGTTTAGTAATCCATCACTTTCAACTTTCTAGTAAAATAATGGCAGTGGCTACTACTACGTGATGAGACGCAATGCATGCATTTTTTGTAGGCACGATGTGCACATATAATAGAACAGAGTTGATACTCACCATAAAATGTTTCCAACAAATCGCGAAGCAAACCACCAAGAGAATTTTCCGAAACAACCTCTCCACGAAAAGAAATTTAGATATTCTACATCTTTGATTATCATACTTTACTGGTCTCTTATTCTTCTGACTAGAATCATCATCTACTTTCTTGCCTGAAAGTGATAGAAAATGCTCTTTGTAGATACCTCTTTCAGCAGCCAATGCTCCAGCAACCAACATAGAAGGTATAACCACAAAGAAGAAATGGGAAAGCACAACCAGCATAATACTGGAGATCCAATATACTCGTGTTTTTCACTGTTATTGAAATTTTTCACAACTCATCCCATGTAGGTCATGTACCCCCTGTTCTCACCATCAGTGAAAACTTGCCCAATATGCCTGGGACATGAAATAAGGTAGATCAAGTATCCTAAAATACCAAACCACACCACAGGAATCCTGCAGAACCCAAGCTATACAATTTATTAAGCCTTTTTCACAAATGGAGGTCTTGTAAGAGCACTGCTCCTTAGAGAAAATGAGGCAAATTTTTGGAATGAGAAGAATGGAGAGCATTAAATATATAGCAGACCAGAATATTGGGTAGTACAAGGCAGCCCATTGACAACCCATGACACAAAATTCCTTCCATGTCCATGAGATCCTAGCACTTGGACCATTTACAGAAAATGGCCTTAGTTCAGACAAAGTTGATCTTCCCATTGCATCAGTTACTTCGATTTGCAGCCAAAATCTATCAGGAGATGGATCCTCAAAGGCTTTATAATTCCATGCAGCTGCATAAATGTCTCCCCTTGATACATCCTTCACAAACTTGGTCATGGTTGTCACCATGATCAAATGGGGACTTCCTGGTCTTGTGTCATAGATCCTAGCCACAACTGACATAATTGGAGAAATGGAAAACACTATACATCTGATTGTTTTGAAAGAAAAAGGGACCATATGTTGACATTCATACATCTGATGGAATAAAGATGTTGACATGAAGCGGGAGTCTAGTGGAAATGTGGGCAACACAATGGTTTTTTCGGTTCCTGATTTGAAGTCAATGTCAGGCATGAAACATGCCCTCTGTCAACAGCCATAATTCGCATGCCTCTACTTTTCCTCCAATCACCTATCTCCCACTCCCAGAACTCCTTAAGTGGTGGCGCTAGAGATGAACAGTTTTTAGCTCTCTCAAAGGTTTTTGGTGCCACGGACATATGATATGGTACTAGTAACAAGAAATATATGATATGGTATTAGTATAGAGCCCGACAAATCCAACATCAACTAAGTAATAAACTTTTTTTATAATTAATAATATGATAACCATTGAGTTTTATATATTTATATTTTAATTTAATATTAATATTTTATTTATTTCTTGTGAGAGGGTCGAGAGGTCATATTTTATTTCCGTAATACTAATGAAGAAAATAAAGTTTATATCATAGCATCTAGGTAGTTAAATATTTGGTACACTGAACTTAAAATCTTTGGAGAAAAGTTAATTCTTGATAGTGTCATGATATAGAATAAGACCACTCAGGCTAGGGTAAAAGCTAGATCCGGCCGTGCTATTGATGAATTTGAATCATCCAGTAAATGACATAGGTATAAATAGATAGATGAGTTATATTTATATATTTTAAAATTTTCATATTCATTTTGCATGTATATATGATATTTTTTTTTTTGCATTCTTTGGCTACTTGTGATCTGGAATATGAGAATATGCTAAATTTAGTTAAAATTTGTTGATTGTGGTTATTATAGTTTTTTACAGTTTTTTTTTAAGTTGGATAAAATTTTGAATATAGTTCCTATGTAGAAGAAACTCAGTTCAAATTTTAATAAAATTAAAAATATTTCAACTCTCTAAAATCATAAAATAAATAAAAACTTTGTATTAATAAAAACTATAATTTCATTAATTTGTTTAAGCTTAAAACATAAAAATGACCTAAAAACTTCGTTAACTAAAATAATCTAATTATTTTGGTTATAGTCTAATTATTTTGTTAGATATCTGGTTGTTTTTTAAAACGATTTCATTAAGAATATCACGATTCATAACTACCACATTTTATTAATGTGATGGTTCTAAAATAAAATATATATTAAATATTATGTTTCTGAATCGTGATATTTTAAACTGTGTTATTTCATCAAAAAAAATTTATTTTATGATATTTTAACATTTAATTATATCTTGGGTAATAATTGCCTAATTTATCAATTTCTTTTCAACATTATACTTGAGTAAATTATAAATTGGATCCTCATATTTGAAAATAAAACAAAATAATCCTTTTACTTAACCAATTTTGATAGCTAAATTTGGTTGTATTTTATTCAAAAACACATATCGTTTTATCATGAATATTTTAATATTATGAATTTATTTTATATCCTTTTTATTTATTAAAATGAAAAATAAAAATAGAAAATATCATAAAATGGACTAAATTATAAATTTATTTAAAAACATAAAGATTGAATATATAGTTTCAAAACTACGAGAGCTAATTGATTATATTTATAAACTATAAGGACTAAGCTATAAGTGACTCCGTTTCATTTTCTTTATTTTTCGGGCGCTTTTCCTCTAGAACCAGACACACAAATAGCATTGCAGAGAAGCCAGAAATTTGGAGAGAAACTCCAAAACTTGAAACTTTCTCCTCAAAATTATCACCCAAAGGTTAGGGTTTTACTTACTTCTTGAATTCATTATTTTATTTATCGATTCAATCTTTCCAATTGATTAAAAACATTAATGGGTCTTTTCGTAGATTTGTGGTATAGTTTTTTACTTCATATTATCTGAATGCTGCAATGGAGGTATTAGCATCGAAAGTTTGAGAAGTTTCTAAATTTCTTACAAGGGCCTAAATTTTATAATTGTAAATTTGAGGAGCACTTATTGAATTGAAGATTTTAGCAATCACAATGATTGTACATTGGGTATAAATGTTATATGGAAATGGATGGTTTAACTGCTTCTAAATTATGATTCTTAGTTCTTGATGGCATGTCAAGTGGGAGCAAGAATGCTGCAGTCAGGTTTATCAGTAATGGTGAATGAAGTCTCTGAAAGAACTTGTATAACCATTGCAACTTGGGCAATGCAGAACAGGAACAGTGAGCCCAGTTTTAGCGGACAGGCATCAAAGATTGGCATAAAGTTTGTGCCTTTTCAAAAGACGAGGTACATTTTAAAGTTTGTAGACATATTTGTTGTCGAAGAGCTATTTTCTTGTGAATCCAGGAACATTGAATAGTCTAATCATAATATTTGGAATCAGTATCTCATTTTTGTTGGCATTGTTTGCGTTTCATCATAGTGCTGTTGTTTTGTAGCCATTGAACCCTCACTCTAGAGTATCAATATGAAGAACAGTTGACATAAATGGTGATTAGTGGTGTTCGATAATTATATCTCCCAACAAAAGGGTCTACATGAAAGCAGAGTTATCATGTCACTTGCACAATCAATTAATCAGTTTTGGAAAATTCTTTTGGCCTTGGAAGTCTGATTAATATGAGCTAGTCCATTCCTCAGTTTATCGCACATCCAATTGATTTTGGAACAATTCAGAAACTTACTAAATATGTTCATTCAGTCTTTTATGGTTTCCACAATGCTCGTACAGTAAGACTTGTGTTTTTACTTGTTGCTGCTGCTGCTGCTGTTGTTTTTCTCGCCAAATTGGTCCTATGATTGTATAGTTAAGTTGTAGTATTCATGATTGTACTCAACTGCCTCATTCCAGTTCTGCTGTGGCAAGTCGGATGTTGCTTTCATTCTTATGAGCTTTTTATAAGAAGTTCAATTTTTCATCCCGTGTAATTTAAATCTCTAACAATGTTGTATCTGGCTTTGGCTTCCGATTTGCTCAGCCACATCTCATTATTATCATGGCTTTGGCCTTCACTGTACCAAAACAGGTTTCAGCTGAGAAGACAAGGTTGGAGAATAGCCTTTGCCTTGGACACTGGTGGGCTGCCTGGAAATGGGGGGCAAGAGAACGTCAATAGTGATAGTCCTCCTGGTCTTGGTGGAACTCGGTTAGGCAGGATAGTAAGTGCAGGTGGCAGACAGCTACTAGAAAAGCTGAATTCAGCAAGAAAAAACTTCCCCATGAAAATATTTCTCCTCCTATTAGGTTTTTATACAGCAAATGCGCTGGCTACAATACTCGGACAGACAGGTGACTGGGATGTATTGGTTGCAGGCATTGTGGTTGCTGCCATTGAGGGGATTGGTATGCTTATGTATAAAAAACCCTCTTCCCTATCTACCAGGAGGCTGCAATATTTTGTAGCGATGATGAACTATTGGAAAGCCGGTGTTTGCTTAGGCCTCTTTGTGGATGCCTTTAAATTAGGTAGCTAAATGCCTTCCAACCATTCCTTTGTTAACCTTCTTAGGTTCTTTCTATATCCACATTTGCGCGAGAATCTTTATTCTTGTTGTTTATTGTACATAGAAATCAATTTGATGTAATTTGTTGGAATCGATTAGATTCAATCCAATGTGAGAGGTGCTAGCAAACTTAGGTTGATGAAAGAGATAGGATTCTGTGACTTGTTTATCTTGATGAGGTGGTATCATCAAAAGGACATGTAGTTAAGTAAGGAGCCAGGCAGGAAAATGATACTGTATTTAATTTTAATTTGGGAGCGGTGACAAATGTTTAATTTTTTTTTACATGGTGAATTCCTATACAGATTTTGGGTAAAACTTCAAAGAAAATGCGGCTTTAACTTCTTTTTGGGTGCTTTGTTCTTGTTCGTTGTCCATAGGATTCTGAAATGATTGATCATCTCCAGTTTTAAGTTTACTTATTGTCTATGCCTCAGAAGAGATGTGCCTTTCAAAACCATCCGACGAGTTTGCATATCTGGTGCTCTATATGGGAAGCCTATCCTCTCTTGGGTGAGATTCTGTGTAAGAGAATTAGATGTGCTTTTCTGCTCAAATCTTCCATTTAAATTTAAATATATAAACTGAATGAAGACTTTGAAGTGTTTAATTGTTTTCAAAGCTCAATAAATAAACCAAATGCTTGATGTATAGAATTCCGTGAAGGCAGTCATTATCATTTTCGCTATATCCATTCGGAGGTATTATTCTGAAAATGATTCTCTTGTTTCACTGTATTGTACACCCTAAAGCGGAGAGCAAAACAATTATCTTTCCCGATATGGCATATAATTTCTCAAAAAATAAAAAAAGGTATGAAATAAAATTTCGCTCTGATTTCCATACAGGTCGTGATATATCTGGATCTCAATTTGAACTATATCTGATCCATGTTATTTCTCTGATCAGTAAGATTCGCTATAATTAATTAGCTTATGGAAGACATTTACATGCAGATGCCCGTATTTGATGGTATATAAACTGCAGAGTGCTGAGGTCTGCTGAGGTCTTCACAACATACCACTCTAATCGCTAAAACTCAACTTAAACTTGTTAAAATAATTAAGATTAAATATAAAAAAAAGGCTAGAATTCTGAATAATCTGTATATTATGAATGCTTAACTTTGATCTAAATAAAAATAAAGTATATATAGATTAAATTGAAAGTACTATTCTACCCTTAATAAATAAGACTACATAAATATTATTTAACATCTCCCCTCAAACTCAGGATACGGCAGCTACGAGCATCGAGAGTTTGCCAACTAGAAAACAAAAACGAGAGATAGAATGTGCCTTGGTGAAAAAATCTGCAATTTGCAAGGAAGAAGGAACAAAAGGCAAAGCAATGGTGCCATGCTTGAGATGATGACGAGTAAGATGACAATCGATCTCAATGTGCTTAGTTCGCTCATGAAAAACCGAGTTGTGAGCAATCTGAATAGAACTCTGGTTGTCACAATACATAGGAGTAGGATGAGAAAAGGAAACTCCCATATCAGCAAGTAACTAACATAACCAAACAATTTCTTTGGTAGTAGATGTCATGGCACGATATTCTGCTTCGGTGGACGATTGAGAAATAATAGATTGTTTCTTGCTTTTCCAAGAAATAAGAGAATCACCTAAAAAGATACAGAACCCGGTAACAGACTTGCGATCTGTGGGATTACTACCATGATCAGCATCAGAGTATCCACGCAACTCCAAGGAAGAGGTGGATAAAAGTAAAAGACTCTGAAAAACTGTACCCTAAAGATATCGCAAAATACGAAGAACAGCTGCCCAGTGAACAGTAGTAGGAGAAGCAACAAACTGACTAATAACATGAACAACATATGCAATATCTGGACGAGTAATGGTGAGATATACCAAACTCCCAACAATAGTACGGTATAAAGTAGGATCTATCAAAGGTAAACCATCAGAAGAAGAGTACCTTGCGTTAACCTCAATGGGAGAATCTACAGTTTTGTTATCAGTAAGTCTAGCCCGCTCAAGAATATCTGCAAACATATTTTGACTGAGAAAGAAGGTAACCTCTAGGTGAGTATGCTATCTCAATACCTAGGAAATATCGAAGATAACCCAAATCCTTCATTTCAAATCGTCTAGCCAACTCTGTCTTCAAAACTGAAATACCATCAATGTCATCACCAGTAATAATCATGTCATTAACATATAAAGACAGAATGATACGACCTGCATCAATGCACTTAATAAAAAGAGCAGAATCATGACTGCTAGGAACAAAGCCAAGGGATAAGATCACAATAGAGAATTTCTCAAACCAAGCAATATGTCTTATGCAACCGGGGCAAATGTCTCCTCATAATTCATACCATATTGTTGAGAATATCCTTTTGCAACCAGCCTAGCTTTGTATCTCTCAATAGACTCATCAGAATTGGTTTTAATCTTATACACCCAACGACAACCAACAACACTTTTACCAGGAGGTAGAGGAACCAGATCCCAAGTATTTGTCTTATACAAAATAGAAAGTTCCTCATCCATAGCTTCCTGCCAAAGTGGATCAAGAATTGCCTCTTTATAGGAAGAGGGCTCAAAGAGACAATGAATAGAAGCTAAAAAAGAAGTAAATGATGAAGAATAACAAGAATAAGCAAAATCTGGTAGTTTTGTGGACTTACGAATGCGGATGGACTGACGTGGAGGTGGATTCACAATCTCAGATGAAGCTTGAAGGGCTGTAGATGAGAATAGAGCTTCAGGTATGCTAGAGAGTAAAGTACCAGTACCTGTAGAGTTATGAGTACAAATTGATCGAACATGGGGAGAGGTATCATTACCAGAATCCTCAGAAAAGGGATCTATATGAATAATATCAGATTTAGTCATGTTATGAGTAGTGGATGGAATAGAAAAGAAAGGTATGTGCTCAAGAAAGACAACATGACGAGACACATAAAGTTTCTGAGTTATTGGATTAAAACAACGATACCCCTTTTTACCTTCACCATAACCTAAAAAGACACAAACAACGGATCGAGAGGATAACTTACTGCGTTCTACATGAGGACGAAGAACGAAACAAGTACAACCAAAGACTCTAAATGAGGAATAATCAGGGACATACCCATATAACTTTTCAAAAGGAGATAGACCCGAACTATGAGAAGATGGAATTGTATTAATCAAACTTACTGCAGTAAGAACAACTTCTCCCAAAAACTCACTAGGAACAAAAGCAGACAACAAGAGAGAATGAGCAGTTTCAACAATATGCCTATATTTTCTTTCAGCAACACCACTTTGCTCAGGAGTATCTGTACATGAAGTTTGGTGGATGGTTCCATCTAAGGCAAGCAGTTGGCAAAATTTATTAGAGGTGTATTCCCCACCCAAATCACACCTAAAACATTTAATCATGGCAGAATGTTGAGTTTTGATAAGAGCTCGAAAAGCTGTATATATCTCAAAGAATTCAAAACGATATTTCATTAAATAAATCCAATAATAACGAGTATGATCATCAATAAAAGAGACATAATATCGAGACCCTTCTTTTGTGGCAACAGGAGAAGGTCCCCATACATCAGAATGAATCAAATCAAATGGTGAAGAAGAAACAGAAATACTTCGATTAAAAGGTAAAGCATAAAATTTTGCCAGTTTACATCCACTACAATCAGAAATGTCATAAGTTTTTAAATTTCCTAAAGCTCCTGAGGATGCCAAAAATCTCAAACGAGAAGACGAAACATGACCTAGACGGGAATGCCATAAATAAAAACTAGAAGATGAAAGACTTAAACAAAAGGAAGACAAATCAACAGTAGTAGTAGCAGCGGCGGCAGTAGCAACTGGCATTTTTAACTCATCCAAAATATATAGTCCATTCTCCCTACGGCCTGTCCCAATCAGCTTCTAAGACTGCAGATCCTGTACACAACAAAAAGAACCCGAAAACATGACTAAATAATCACCAGAATCACATATTTGACCAATAGACGCAAGATTCAATTTGAGTTTTAGAATAAGATAAACATTAGGGAGAGATAAGTGAGGTGTGACAACAGAACCAACACCTGCTAAGGGCATAGGAGTGCCATCAGTAGTCATAACAGGAATGGAGGACAAAGGGGACACAGAGGTAAAAGATGAGGAATCTGGAGACATATGATGAGAAGCACCAAAATCCGAGATCCATTCAGAGTGTGACATACCTGAAGAACTATGAGGCAACTGACCTATGGAAGAAGAAGCAGACATTGCTTGTGGCTGCAAGGAGAGAAACTTCTAAAATTGCTCAGCCAAAGTATTGGGATAGGTAATAGAGCTTGGGGAAGTTACTGCTGCAGTATTATGGTGTGATGGTTTATAACCCTGAGGTGGTTTATGAGCAATAGGTTGTGACTGACCGTCAAACTTCCAAGTTTGATTCTGTTGTCTCAACTTAGGACACTGAGCCTTCCAATGACCTTTCTGCTTACAGAAACTGCACTCATCGAAGCCAACCCTTGTGTAAGGTTTCTTCTAATGATTAGAGAATGGCTTAGAAGGTACTGCTAGTACTGAAGGATTCAAAGCAGAAAGAATTTCCTTTTCAGAATAAGATTGAAGACGTATTTCTTCAGCCAATAACTCACTCACAACATAGTCAACAGAAGGCAGTGGAGAACGATGCAGAATTGAACCTCTCAGTCCTTCGAAGTCACTGCGAAGTCACTGCGAAGTGCTGTTAAAAACTGTACTAATCGTTGTTGCTCTCTACGCTCAATATAGGCACCACATGCCTTTAATTTTATCGATTCTGTAAGAGTCAATTGATCCCAAAGATCTGTCATAGCAGAATAAAACTCTTGAATACTCATATTCTTCTGATGAAGAGCTCGTATGTCATTCTCTAATTGATACTGTTTTGCAAAATTTGATTACGTGAATAACCTTTGCAGATGATCTCAAACCTCTTTTGTTGTCTCATACTTCGCCAACTGCGTACCTATCGAATGTTCAACAGAATTGTTGATCCAAGTAATGATCTTTGCATTACTTGCCTCCCATGTATCTATCAAAACAACATCCCTCTCCTCAATGTTCTTCGGTATCATATAAGTTCCACTAACATACCCCTACATCTTCTTACCTTTAAGAAAGTTTCTCATTACATAGCTCCAATATGAATAGTTCTTCCCATCCAACCTCACACTCACAGACTGAAGTAAATCATCTCTTTCAGTAGCCATAATCAACAATCAAAGAAAACTAGAATGCAAAAGCAGCGGAAAACTGAATACCAAATTGCAGAAACTGAACAGAAATTCAGAAACTAAACAAATATCTTCTCACTACTATACGATTACTCCAAAACACAAAATAAATTTGCAGAAACTGAACACAAATACCAAATTGCAAAAGCTGAAGGGAAGACAAAATACCAAAATAATTGCAGAAATTGACGAAATACCAATTTTTTTTTGTTTTTTTTGCAGAAGCGGAAGACAAAATCTCACTCCAAAAAATTTTGTTCGAGTTGGATCCGCGAAGCTTTATTCGGAATTAAGCCTCGTTCTATAAAACCAGCTCTGATACCATGTTAAAATAATTAAGATCAAATATAAAAAAGAGGCTAGAATTCTGAGTAATCTGTATATTATTAATGCTTAACTTTGACTTAAATAAAAATAAAGTATATATAGATTAAACTGAAAGTATTATTCTATCCTTAATAAATAAGACTATATAAATATTATTTAACAAAACTAACGTGGGAATGCACACGCATGATAATTATAAATCCCCTGTTAAAAAGTTTATAATCTTGAGAATTTAAACCGAGGCGATCTAAATCCTACTAATGCTTGAAATCTTATGAAAAAGGCCGTGAAATAAATAAAATTATTGAAAAAGTGATCTTGAAAGGATCTTACGAAGATCTCAACTTGTTTAGGATATTTGAACAAGTTGGCAGTCCACTCGATGGAGGTCTGTCTACCTCAAGCAAATGAATGTAACCATCTTTTCACTCAAGGGAAGCCTACTGATTATTATATTTTTTTTCAAAAAAACTTTTTGTGAGTCTAGTTTATATTCATTTAGGATAATTTTCTCCTGCAGACAATTTTAATCCACTAGCATCACATCATATAATTGTATTGTTGTGTGTGTGTTGGGATTACGGGTGATATAATTTATAAATCATAAAAAAAAATCAGATTTTTTTTTTTTATAAATGAAGTTGATGAAAATCTATATGGTCGTACATGGTTGTTGTAATTCCTGTTATTTTCTTAAAAAAAAATGAATCCAAGCTATATTCTAATTCTTGTTTGATTATTTTTTTATTTTATTTTTTAAAAATTATCTTTCGAATTCCAAGTTTGATTTTAGTTATTTTATGGTTATAAACGCAATTAGAACGCCTTTTCCTAGTTCACTACGTCAAATTTCTTGTTATAAATCCCTATTTGGATAACACTGCACACATGGAACCATTGCACTTCTGTATATGCTTATATTTTATATAACAGCTAAATAATATTTATTTTGGATTTCATTAGAAACGGTGGGACACAATGAGCACTCATTCATTCATTCAAGTCTGCAGAGTTAAATTAAATTGCAAGACAAAAACAACTCAGGACTGCATGCTGTCGGCTGCTGCATTACAATGACATGACTATCTCAGATCCCGACTTTTTTCCTTCCGACTCCATCTTGTTCACCTTTTCTACTATGCACTGGATCTTTTCTGACAAGCCTTGCGTGTGCTCCTCGATGTGATTGAATAAAAGGTGTATAAATTCTGTGAGGGAAGCATTCCTTTTTTTCTCCGCCATCAGCTCTCGCATCAGTTCATGGACTCTCTTGTCATCAGCCTAGGGGAAAACAGGAACATGCAATCATCAGAAAAAGAAAAGGATATGAGAACTAACTAGTCAGAAATGAGTCTCAGGCCATAGCTATTAATCTCGCACAATTCAGATGCCCTCGAGCAATCATTTTTAATTAAAAAAGATGAATGGAATGACAAAAATTATACGAGCATTTGACAAGTCATCAAACTTGAAATAGCGAGATGCTGCATGGCTCCTTCCTTAAGGAAGCTGTGAGACAAAGACTCGTAGATAGTAGATGTACACTTGCAGTTTTGTTTATAAACAACCGCCCACTTAAAGTGGATTTTACCAGTCTCTGGAAGCTACCAGGAACCATAACTGCTACAATGACCCACAGTTTTCCTATATACTGCTCTATGGGCAGAGTCCTGAAAATTGTGGGGGCAAGAAAGATTTAAATGACCTGAGCTAGACAGATTTTAAACACAACATCCAATAACTTCAAAATTGGCAACAAGTGCTTAAGTTTACAAATCAAATACTTGTTGCATGTGATCCCAAATGGCTGGTCAAGTTCATCACAGTTTTGCTAGAGAATCAATTGAGTGGCTGAATGGAATACGTGAAGTAATAGCACATCAACAAAACTAAAAGTCATCATGTATCATGCTAAAGAGCAAGTTTAGGGACAAGATCTGACCGGAACTTGATAGATCTTGGGATTTCCCCTAGCCTTTGGAGATTGGTTCTCAGGCAATGCCAATGGATGAGTGTGCTCCTTTACTAAACTTCTAATAACCCAAAACCCATTACTCTGCTTTCTAAATGAAACCCTTGCTCTGCAACCCACCCTAGTGACAGCACGAGGCTTTCTTGACCATGGCATTCTAGGCTTATCGGCGGACTTTCGAAAACCCTCTCTGTTACAAACTAGTGTTCTTGAAATGATAGATCCATCACGCTGAGAGCAATTGTGATCTCTCATTCGAGTAACAAAACCTGTACGCGTGGCATAAGAACAATAGAACTCAAGTGCAGCTGCTTCCGATTCAAACTCTTGACCCACATATGGTTCGACTACAGTTAACTCAAAACCCCCAGTGGAATTTGGAGTCATTTTATCACTTTGTTCAGGTTGAGATGTTGCTTCTATAGAACTTCCACCGATTGTGCCATCACTACCATGCTGAGGATTGCCATCTGTAGAATTATGTAGATCCTCGTTTGGAACATCAGGACTATGTTCCAAATCCACTGCAGAACATAAGTTTCCAGTGCACAATGAGGTAATTTGCAGACATCATAGATAACAAACGTGCACCACACTCAAAATTTAGCATTTTTTTGCAGTTCATGAAGAAAAGAAGCAAAAAGAATTCAGGTAACAGTAATATTAAAGCATAATTAAGCTGAAAAAAAAAATAGAATAGGTCTACATTTGAGCTAAAACTCAGCAGTAAGTGGCAGTAAATAAATTCTAAATTAAAACTAAAATGAGTGATTAAAAAAATCAAAACCCATAACTTCCTTTTCACCACCGAGTTACAGTCTATTTTTATTAGATCAGAAAACGAATAAGAATTACATTCTTTTTGTATGCTGACATAATCTTATTCTCATTTTATTTTAGTCAAAACAAAATTCACAGGTATTGAACCTACATTCAGAGATATGCATGCATGGATATAACTATTTAACGTAATTCCTTGTTACTTTCTAAACAATTACCAAAACCCAAAAGACAAAGTTGATTCCTTTCATCTTCGTTAACTGTCTACATGAAACCCATTTAGGAATTGAACAATTCTACAAGGGGTAATTTATTTTACGAAAAACAGAAACACTTACTGAATTTTGGATTCAAAATGAGGATCCAGGTGGGTCAGACAGTCGATTATGGAAGATGAATTTTCTGTTTGGTTGATGAGAAAACCCAGAGTTTGGGGGTTTCTCTCTCTCTCAAGACCAAGTTACGGTACCATGTTTCTCTGCGGGAAAATGTGGACCGTAGGTTGTTGAGAGTTTAAACGGTCCAGATCATTTATTACAGTACCTCCAGATTCTCGAACTTAGAGCCAACGGGCTCATAACGGGCCGGGTTCAACGCTATGTCTTTTGCGTGTCATGCTCCATGCGTTCTGACCGCTTTTCTTTAGGACTTTTTTTTATTATTATTATTCAAATTTTGATTTTAAACTCCTTGCCTTATATTTAATTTGATCCATGTCTCCTCCAAAGTATAATTTTTTTCCGTTTGATTATTTCCTGATTATTTTGAAATCAAGAAATAAAACTATAAAATTATAAAATTAAAGTATGATGAGTAATCATAATTATTTGTACACATTAACAAATAAGAAATATGATAATGAATAGATTTTAAATTTATGAGTTGATCAAATTTATATTATTTTTTATAATTATTTAAAAAATGTGTAAAAGTTAGAAAACATTTATGTTAAAGCAATTAAAATTTTTTAAATTCCTAAGAAATAGAAAATTGAAAAATAACTAAGTCTGGGTTGATTTATTTTCTTTGCTTGATATTTTTTTACAATTTTAATGGGTAGGGATTAATGACTCAACCCAATAAAAATAGGTTAAGCTATTAGATGAGATCACAAGATATATTTTATATTATTTTTTAATATATATTTTTTTAATTAAAGTATTTTAAACTTGAAACTTGCATAGGTTTAAGTTACTTTGTGGTTAATTTTTATTAAAATAAATAAAAATAATAAGATTTGAACTCATAACCACTTGATTATCAAAACTTTAATATTATGTTAAAAAACCATTCCAATATAATATTTTAAACTATTAAATAAGATTTCAGAATATATTTTATATTATTCTCGATCATTATTTACTTTTCTTTCTTTAACTCTATCTTTGAGATTTTGAAAAACAAAGACAATTATAAATGGATAAAAATTATCCCTCAGCCTTCCATTGACAGCATTGATTCACAGATTGCTACAACTTATTTATACTACTGTATCTGCTAGTTTCTTGACATGTGCTTTGAATGTGTATTATATAATTCTATATTTAATACTTTTTTTTGTTATTTTTCATGAATTTATGCAATAGTTAATAGTTAGAAAATAAAAAAACCATACATACATATATTATAAAAACTCCTAAAAATAAGCTTTAAAATTTTTGCATAATTTCCTTATAAGTAATTAAGTGTAGTTAAAAACAAAAACATTATTTTTATAAGGTGCTGTGGTTCTGTCTTTTGTTTTTAATCACATTTTAAAAAAAAGTATCATTTTTCTTGGCACGTGTATTAATAATATTAAACAAAAAAAAACATGTTATCATTATTACTTAAAGTTAAAGTTAGTTTGTTTATACGATAAAAAAAAATATAATAGAATATAAATTCAAACTATGATCAATCACAATCTAGAATTAATACATTTTGATCACTTATGTTTGGTCACGTCTATAATTAAAAACTCATGAAAAACAACTCAATTAAAATAAAATTTGATGATAAAACTTTGGAACTCAGATATATATATATATATATATATATATAGAAATTCATATAAAACTCAATTAAAATAATTTTTTTTCAAGCCGAACTCTTTAAAATAAAAGGATATGTAGAAATTACAGTCTAATATTATCGAGTTAAATTTAATTATTTCTAAATAATAAAAAATTACAAATAATTTTTCTTAAAAAAAAAAATTCACACAGGTATTGTAATGTGATAGTTATTTTGATAGGAGAAGATATTCAAATTTTGTTAGATGTGTGAATTTGTTTTTAAGAAAAATTATTTGTTACGATAAAATCAAAATCTATACATAACAGATATAATGTGAACGAATTTTTTATTATTTAGAAACAATTAAATTTAACTTGATAATATTAGACTGTAATTTCTACATATCCTTTTATTTTAAATAGTTAACCTTGAAAAAAAATGTTAGAGATACAGGCATGGATAAGACTTACTTTCTGACTAAAGGGACCATTTTCTACATTATTATAATTTGTCAAAAATTATAAATTCTTTCACATGGTGTAGTTAAAAATTAAAAATAAGATAATAACCAAGGGTCTTATATAAATAAATAAGAAATAACTAAGATCCGATTTAATAATTTTTAAGATTTTAATTCAAATTTATTATTATTTTATTTTTTATTACACGTGGAGCTAGTGAATAGAGATAAAGGATACAGATATGAACGGAAATTTTAAGAATTGCTGTATTTAAAGGAGTTTCTTTAATATCAGAAACGATTATATAAAGTAAAAATATGATAATTTATAACATTTTTTTATATTTATTATTTATATTTAGTAATACTTATAATTAAAAACTATTGAAAAAATTCAAAGAAACAAAAATCGCTAAAACACTGGATCTCGCATGATGATGTTTATATTATAGTACTATAAAATTAAAATATTCTCTTCAACTACGATCACTACTATATTACAATAATATTTATGAACTACTTTTGTATAAAAGAGTTTTTTTATTAAAAAAAAAAGTATTAGACAACAAAAATACACAGGTACATGAAGTGAATTTTAACATGATTATACTAGTATTATAATTGTTACAAGTATTTTTACTTAAAGGGTTCCCTTTTAATACATGCAATATAAATATTAAAAGATACGTACACAGTTGAAAATTTTATGCTATATATCTATTGGCCTGGGTGTTCTTTTCACAGGTGGAGTCTGCCAAAAGACAAACAATTTCATAAAAAAGGCCAGACATAACGTAACATAATTAACAGGAACCTCGTATTAAAAAAAATAACTAAGATCCGATTCAATAAGTTGTAGAATTTTGATGTAATTTTATTGTTTTTAAATTTTAATTACATGTAATGTTAATAAAAATTAGAAATATAGGCTCAAAGGCAGTCGCCTAACGATTCTCGCAGTAATTTTTATGTTTCTACATCCAAGTTCGATTCTTTATATAAATATTTATTATTCTTGTGATATTTTATCTATTTATTAAATTTATAAGATATTTAATGAATTTAAAAATTAATTATGACATATATAAATTAACTCGAAATCTCATATTATATATATAAAAAAAAAATATAAACATAATCTTATTAACATTTTAAAAATTAATCATGATATATATAAATTAACTCAAAAATCTCATATTATATATAAAAAAGAAATATAAACATAATTTTATTAACAGGTTAAACTAATCAAATAATATAATTTAAAATTCTTATAAAAATTCTAGCATTTCATAGTTGTCTTTTTTGACCTCTTTTAACCATTCTCAGAAGTTTGACATTCAAAATACGGTGTCAAGAGATATAATAAGGGTTCGGGGCTATTTAAAAAAGTTATTTATAGAATACGGTGTCAAGAGATATAATAAGGGTTTGGGGCTATTTAAAAAAGTTATTTATAGTTTTTTGTGACATATAAATAGTCATTTGTTGGAAAACACGATTGACCTACTTTTTAGGAATTATATTAATGTTTTAGTTGAAGATAAAATTATATTTATTGACATAGTATAAAATTTTATTTTATTTTTAAATGCAGTTGAGTCTTTTTAATTTTGGCATGTAAAATCTTTTTAGACAAGAAGTAGCATGTTTGGTAATTACCAATAAAGTACATTCAATACATTCGATGATCATTAAAACTTAGGGATATTTTTGTTGAATCAAATATTCCAATATAAAATTCATAATTTTATATATAATTTGGATTTGTATAAATTGGTCACGCAGTCAACAAAGGACAGGTCACCAGCACTGTCAGATGATCCATATCCTGGTTAGCTATCATTCAAATCTTGAAAGCTATTTCTATTTTTATTTTGTCTTGGCTTCTCTGTCAATCACTGTCTTCGAGTTGTTTCCTCAGATGGTTTCTAGCTAATCGAGTATTAATGGTATAGATACTCGTTATATTTGCTGATTATAAATAGATCAGGACAGAACGCCGGTAGAGTAATAAGCAGCAGTTGAGTTAATTCCCGCCACTTTTATTTCAATAATGGCAAGCATCAAGATTTATGCTATAGCAGCTTACGTTTGCGCGATCATTTTCAATACATGTAAAGCTGCAGGACAGGGACCTTTGCCGAAATTTCCTGCCATTCTCATCTTCGGCGACTCAACAGTAGATACAGGCAATAACAATTATATTAATACACTTCTTAAGGCGAACTTTTTCCCATATGGTCAGAACTATCCAGGTCAGAAAGCCACGGGGAGGTTCTCTGATGGGGAATTGGTTCCTGATATGTTAGCCTCTGCTCTGAAGATCAAAGAGGCTGTTCCTCCATTCCTGGATCCGAATTTGTCTGATGCAGAAGTCATTACCGGTGTAAGCTTTGCATCAGCAGGAGCGGGATACGATTACCAAACAAATACCCTTCTAAATGTTATCCCAGTTCCAAAGCAGATTGATATGTTCAGGGATTATATTGCAAGGCTAAAGGGTATTGTAGGCGAAGAAAGGGCCAAACAGATAATTGGTGGTGCCCTTGTTCTGATTAGTGCAGGAAGCAATGATATCCTTACAAGGCCTTTCAACTTGCACTATAGTTTCCAGGATACTATGCTGGATATCGTTCAAAATTTTACTAAAGTAAGAACCATATCTCTCTCTGATTGCACAGCTAATTTTGTAAATATTGCAGAATTGACATCATGTTTTCAATCATCTATCTATGAACTTACAGGAGCTGCATGATCTTGGATGCCGCTCCATGGCTGTAGCTGGCCTTCCTCCAGTTGGCTACGCTCCCATCGAGAAAACTATTCAGCTGGCCACTGAACTTCTACTTCCTGTAGATCTAAAATGGGTGGATAACATAAATTCATATGCTCAATCTTATAACCAAGAGCTTGTCAAGCTTTTGGCCCAAGCACAGGCAACTTTTTCAGGGAGCAAAATCGTATATGCCGACTTATATGAGCCACTGGATGACATGGTCAAGAATCCAAAACGATATGGTAAGCTAAGTCACCACATAAAATTTTACAAAACTGAAATGCTTAGATTTCATCACAAGTAAATAAAACTGCATCAAGCACGGAAGATTAAAAGCAAAAGGCTGAATAACGCGGGTTGTGTTTCACAACAGGATTTCTGGAAACAAAGATAGGATGTTGTGGGACTGGACTTTTCGAACTGGGACCCTTGTGTGGACCAACGATCCCATCATGTGGAAAATCATTAGCTCCCAAGTTCTTATTTTGGGATGCTGTTCATCCCAGCACATCAGCCTACCGGGTCATTGCTAAGCATATAGAGGAGGTGGTTTTCCCCAAGTTCCTGTAAAACAACATATTGCTTTCATCTGCACAAGATCCTGGCTTCTTGCAGCAGAATAAACGGCTCGAGTCACGAATTTGTAAGAAATATGAGATAGATTCTGCATCAATTAATTAGCTCGGGTCGTGGCAATTATATTTACTCATATTTTACTTGTATTTCTTTTATTTTATTTGTGTAAAAAATGTTTAATTCTTGTTATATCATTAATAATAATTTTAAATATTTAAGTGATTTTATTAATAACATAAAACTCAATTTATTACTAAATAATTTGATATGTTTAATCTTATAACAGACACTACACAACATAGTAAACATATTAGAGGGCATTTAAACTCTGAATCTTAAATGACAAGCCAGCAATACTATACAATTTATTATCAGGAGATGACAAACTCTGCAATTTAGAAGAACCATATATATATATTCAGGAGATGACAAACTCTGCAATTTAGAAGTATCAGGACAAATTTATAGAAAATGAAGTCAAAATTAAGATCAATTTTATTTTCAGCAAATTTGGATCTTCTCATGCTTGAAATGATAAACCACTAATGGAAAAACAATCAACGACCTTCATACTTACCAGGTAATCTAGTTGAATTTTTCCTAATTTTTGACATTTTACTTGAAATCAATAAAATGTAGAGTTTCAAGTTAAAAACTAAAAATAATAATTTGTAAACAGATTTAATTTTCTGTTAAACACGGATCAATCAATAAAATGTAGAGTTTCAAGTTAAAATTAAAAAAAAAAATGTAAACAGATTTAATTTTCTGTAAACAGATTTAATTTTCTGTTAAATACGGATCTGTAATGGGCAATTCTATAGAAATGGAGTGTAAATCACAGTAGGTATACCAGCAATTTTGTTTTTCAATGAAAACGATCAACAAGATTCATATTGAGTAATTTAGTTCAATTTTACTCAAAATTAGGCATTTTAATTGGAAGTAATCAAATTTAGTGTCTTAAGCCAAAATTTAAAAAATAATACCAAAAAACATAATTTTAGACAAAGGACGGAAGCATGGGCAAATTTATAGAAATGAAGTGTAAATTAGGAAATATATACCACCAGTTTTGCTTTTCCAGTCAGAGGGACCATTTTCTCGAAGTTCATTAAAATGCTTGAATTGATGTCAGGGTTGAGGTGGCTATATCAATACACAGCTTAAGGCAATTTTGTACCCAGAGATAGGTCAAAAACTTGCATCACCCTGCGATACGAGGAGCTCTCGTAAAACTAATCCCCGGACGGTATTCCAACCTACGTGCTGCTTTTGGGATCAAAGAGGCTGGTTGTCCCTTCGTTCTTGAATCCGAATTTATCTATTCCAGAACTCGTTTCTGGTGTCAGCTCCGCAACAGCATCAGTAGGAGCAGGATTTGATCCTCAGTAATATCCTTACTGTATGTGTGATGACAAAACTAAGTGGTTGTTTTACAAGTGGTAGTAATTTTTTTAAAAGTATTTTTAATTTTATTAAAATAGTTTTTTTTATTTTTTAAATCACTTTTTATATGATATTTTAGAAATGTATTAAAATAGTTTTTTTAAATCACTTTTTATATGATTTCAAAACATATAAAAATTTTAATTTTTAAAAAAATTAATTTTTTTAAAGCACCATTTGAAATGCAATTTTATATATCCCCTAAGTTTAATAATAATTATTTTTTATTTCTTGTCATCGATGAAGCGTCATATTTATCCATCATCCTCTTCCTCCTCCTCACTAATTAATCATGCTTAAGAAAATATGCTAATCAGCAAAGTCCTAGCGATTTGAAAACAACAACTTGTTAATTACATTAATTATCAAGGAATTTTCTTAGCAATATAAACTAAACACTACCACATTCACCTAGATTTTTTCCTGTAGTACTGTAGGACACGTATTTTATTGCGTGCAAGAGCGTATTAAGTAATAAATAAAATTGCTTAGTAACTAATGACTGTTGTCAATGGGATTATCAACTCAAGAAAAAAAACTGAAAAAATAACATTATCGTAGAATTATCTCAAAGAGAGAGAAAAGAAAAGGAAAAGATAAGCACCTAATAAAAGCTTATCTAAAAACATGAGATTTTATATATGATATAGATAAGTTTGAATCATTTATATGGCTTTTTTTAGAACCATTCTCACCGTCTTAAATCAGGTTTCTGCAAAATTCCTTGCTTAAATTCATGCCGCTAAGATTTTGGAAGCCTAATATCTGCCTTGCTTCTTTATCCATACTAATACACGGCGCCACTGAACTCTCGAGCTAATTGGATATTGTTAGCAAAGTTGTAAGCTCACAATCATTGCATATAAATACCTGAAGGACATGCAGCAGAATTAGTTTGCTTACTGCGATTGTTGAAGGGGCTTGGATGAAAACAATTGCAGAGAAGAAGCAGCCATCCTTCCTCAACCATTCGCTTATCAATGGAAAACACAAAGCTCTATGTTGTACCAGTTTACATTCTGGCTATCTTTTTCAATACCCTTGGGTGAATGTGGTTTGCTATAAAGCCATTTTTATCCTCTCTGGAAGCCTTCCTCTCCTTTTTATTATCACCGTCCCAGAGTTTTAGTTTTGAATTTAAGATGAGGTTTTCCGGCTGCGATTCTGATCTGATTTTTAACTAAACGATATCGTTGCTTTGAAATTGAATTTTCTTGTCAACTGTCAGCCAATGAGGACTCTTATCTCCAGCCTTCCACATAAGCTGTTGACCCTACACAAAGCTTTACTTCGCCTGGAAATTTAGTTAGAGTTTATCAATTCACATTGTTCTTTCAATTTTGTTCTCCTTTTTACCCTTAATTTTAATTCTAATTTTTATAACTTTTATCTCTAAGTACAGGATTCAAAAAAAAGACACATCAAGATTAGATTTATTAAGTGAAATATATTATGTTTTCCTTCTTTTAATAACAACTCAGACTCATTCTATATTTATTGATAAAACTCATTTATTCTTAACTAAAAAAATATTTTTTATTGATCATAATTTTCTAAAAAAACCAAATGCGGAATGCGGAAAATATTTTACAGATTCCTATTTACGTGAAACAAAATGTATATTAATTGTTTCTCAATTTCCTTTGACACCTTTTTCATTTTAAAAGTTTTTTTTCAATCTTTTTTTTTATATATAATTTTAGTGCTACCATTTCTGTAATTTTATATGTTGCTGCCTTAAGGTGGACAGAGAGAAGAAATTTTGGGGAGAAAATTAATTTATTAAATCAGGAGTAAAATAAAGGACAAGGCTAATTATGAGGAAGGCTATTCCGGTCAAATAAAATTGGTTGCCGTTTGAGAGTGTTGTTATTTATGTTTTTTTTTTTTAAGTAGTGTTTTTTAAAAAATATTATATTAAATAATTTTTTTTCAAAAAATTTTCAACTACATTAAAATTATATTTTTTAACAATTTATGCCAAACAGTCACTCACACACATGATTGACTTCCCAGAATATTTGCATCCACGCCGCTCTTGGGTGAGATATTTCCGTAAAGGTATATCTCACGCAATTTTAGCACAATAAATAAAAATAAAAATAAAAAATGCACTTCATTAATGAATCTATCTGTAAATTTATTGGCACTGAAGCACCAACCAACCCCCATCTGTACATATGACCGGAAAGCAACATCTCCAGTCTTCCTACAGCCAATTAATGAATTAAATGCCAACCAATCTCATCGGAAAAACTAATGGCCGACAAATTATATACAATAACATCATTTTCCTGCAGGTAATTTTTATAGTTTTATACATAAATAAGCCGACCGATGGATCATTTATAGTTCTGCCTGTTTTTCCGATGGACTCATTTACACTGCCTTAAAAGTTGGTTTCTCAAGTCATAACCGCAGTTGTTTTTATCTCGGAAGGCTGATCTGGCTTTGCTTCTCTCATCATCTATTATTTACTAATTTAATTGATGCAGAATATTTTGTTCACACTTGTATCTATTAATATAAATTTTTGATATTTTTTAATTGGGTTGAAACTTTATTAATAAATTCTCAGTGCTCTATAAAGTTAAAATTTCATCAGAATAAAAAATTATTATATTTCAATCAAACTTTGAAAAGTCTTTAAATGATTTTCAAAAATTATTGTTTGATATTTATTATTTTTTCTAGTTAATTTATGTTTTTTTTCATATTTAGTTTAAAACTTTTTTGTTATTTTTTCAGCTTTGATTTTTTTTAAACTCTATTTTTAGGTTTTTTAATTTGTTTACATTAGTTTTTATAGTAAATTTTAAATAAAAAAAGTCACTAATAAAATTTTAAATTATAACTTTTACATATTTTTTCTTGTTTTACATAAAACACACTGTGTGTGTGTCCCCTGAATTCTCTAACTTACAAGAGGACGTCCGCAGAATTAAAGCCAATTTAGTTCGCTTGCAGAAAATGTAGAACGGGCTTGGATAGAAACAAGTGCAGAGAAGAAGCATCCATCTGCGCTCATTCCATTCGCTCGCCAATGGCAAACATGAAGCCCTCTGTTGTACTAGTTTACATTCTGACAATCCTTTTCAATACAGGGAATGCTACAAGGTCGAGATCTTTTTCCAAATTTCCTGCCATTCTCGTCTTCGGCGATTCAACAGTAGATAGCGGTAACAACAATGAAATCGATACACTGTTCAAAGCCAATTTTCGTCCATATGGTAGACGCTACCCAGGTCACACTCCTACTGGGAGATTCTCAGATGGAAGACTGATTACTGATTTCCTAGCCTCTATTCTGAAGATCAAAAACGCTGTCCCTCCATTCTTGAAACCAGATTTGTCAGATCATGAAATTGCTACGGGTGTTAGCTTTGCATCATCGGGATCAGGATATGATAATGCAACAAATGATGTGTTTCAGGTGATCTCATTTCCCAAGCAAATCGACATGTTTAGGAATTACACTGCAAGGCTAAGGAGGATTGTGGGAGAACAAAAGGCTAAGAAGATAATTGGTGCTGCGTTGGTTGTTATCAGCACTGGAACTAATGATATATCAACGTTGAGGATGGACAATAATGATACTGGGTACCAAGATTTTTTGCTGAACAAGGTCCAGTTTTTTACCAGAGTAAGCACACCTCTCTCTCTCTCTCTCTCTCTGTCTCCCTATCTGATTGAAAAATTTGGTAAGAATTGTTATCACTGAGATCAAGTTATTAAACTATCATTGGACTTGCAGCAACTGTATGATCTTGGTTGCCGATCCATGATTGTAGCCGGCCTTCCTCCAATCGGTTGCCTTCCAATTCAAATGACCACCAAACAGCAGCCTCCTTCTCACCGAAGATGTCTGCACAATCAAAATTTATACTCTCGATCTTATAACCAAAAGCTTGCCAGAATGCTGCCCCTAGTTCAGGCAAAGCTTTCAGGAAGCAAAATAGCATACGCGGACATATATGAGCCACTGATGGACATGATCCACCATCCACAAAAATATGGTAAGCAAATAGATTTGTGGAGATCTTAGAGCACCCTTATTAATGAATTTTTATGAAGCATTGTTAACAGAGCTAGGGTCTTCGTTGCACAACAGGATTTGAGGAAACAAATAAAGGCTGCTGTGGCACTGGATTTGTGGAGATGGGACCCCTTTGCAATCCAACGACTCCGACATGTCGACATCCTTCTCGCTGCATGTTTTGGGATGCTGTTCATCCCAGCCAATCAACCTACCGGTATCTTACTAAATACGTAGAGAAGAAAGTTCTGCCCAAATTCGTGTAGTTCATGCTAGGAAATTTTGGAAATTGTTCGAGACATCATAATGTGGAAAGATAATATTACCTCTGAGAAATGATTTATTTATTTATTTATTTATTTTGTATATATAATAGGATGACTTTCTAAAATATTGTTATTAATTTAATTAACTCATATTAAGATTTCCTCAAGTGAATTTTGATATATCATCTAAATTAATTAAAAAAATCAAGTGAATTACACATGATTTTCAATTTGTTTCTATATATAAACTACCTTTCCTCAATATCTTAACGAAGAATTAAAAAGCAAAAGTCTTGTAAGCCTAGATAGATCAATATCTTAACGAAGAATTAAAAAGCAATTACATTTTATACAGGGGAATGTACAAAGGTAAATTAGACATTTTACATTTTATACTGTTTTGTCCTTTATAGCCAGCCACTCGAAAACAGAGTAAAAAGTTGAAGTGGAAAATCGACCTCCAGCGCACCGAACCAAAAACAAAGCAATTTTACCCTCTACGTGTCCCGTCCCTCACCGGTCTCCTCTCCACCCAATCCATTCCTCCGCCTTGGATCTCGGAACCAAAGGCTACCGAAAGCATTCTTCTTGAAGTTAAATGATTAGAACAAGTGAAACCGGTTACTTGACGGGAATGTATTACTCAAAATGGGCCTTCATTTTGTCCCGCAACAAAGAGACAGAATTAAACTATATCTATTCAAGTTTCCGATGGGCAAATAAAATTCTGTTTGATGTGGATCTTAAACATCCATGTAGTTTGTCACTGAAATTTATTTTTAGGTAATTAATTATTTTTTTAATTTTAATAATTTATTTTATTTTATTTAGTTAAGAAGGCCGTGGTTGTTGCATGAGCACAAAAAAAGAAAAATTGATAAATTTTAAAATTCTATAAAATTTAAAAAAGTAATTTTTCAAAGAAAACACAATAATATTTTAATTAGAGATTCTAAAAATAAACATGCTATAAAAAATCAAAATCAATTGTCTTTTTAAAAGATTTTTGATATATTTATAACTCATATATTTTTTATAAAAAAATTAAAATGTAAGCAAAATATATTTAACTCATTAGTATAAAATATTTTTAATTTATCAAAGTAATAATGGAGCCTAAAAGTTTTCAAAACTAGAAAAATATGAGTTTAGTGTCTGAGTGAGCCTGAAAATAATGAATTTGGCAGTTGATAGGATGCAAAAACCATATTTAAGCTAAATATTTAGCTCAACTCAATACCGGTGGATTATTACTCTTTTAAAAATAAAGAGTATTTAGGTAAAAGCAATAAATGTTTTTCCATCACTGATAATCCCAAGAAATGCAGTTAATATAACCCAGTCAAATGTATATATTGTTCTAAGAAGAGAATAGCCCGTCCATCTAACCCAGTCAAATGCAAATGACCATGGCAATCTCCAAAATACCGCGTTGCCGAAGTCTGCAGAAAACGGGGCAAGTCATGATTTGCCGAGGCCTTTCGGGTCCTAATTTTCTTTTCAGAAGGGTATAAACTGGACATAGCAGTGCTGTGATTTCAAAGTCGAATGCTGACAGAACATGAATTCCAAATGCCA
The DNA here is from genome assembly GCF_000495115.2 of Populus euphratica. Taxonomy (NCBI): domain Eukaryota; kingdom Viridiplantae; phylum Streptophyta; class Magnoliopsida; order Malpighiales; family Salicaceae; genus Populus; species Populus euphratica. The sequence continues at coordinate 2,353,049 of NW_011499845.1, read as the reverse complement.
TCGGAAGATGACTAAATTAATCAAGACCACCGATTTTATTAAAGCAAGAAGTAAAATTAACAACATAGCCCATGCTCTAGAAGACGATTTTATTATTTTAGCTGAATTTCAATTCAGTGTGGGACAGTTTTGTCAACAGAATCATGCTGCAGTGGTCTGAAAGCCACAGTTTAGCCAAATGCTGATGAGAAGAGCATTGTCTATAGAATTCTTCCATGCCCCAAATTGTAGCTACAGCTTTATTGGGATCAATAATATTGTCCAATGGCTTACTTTCATCCTTTGTTCCAATTCTTAATTGATCCCACTGTTTCAAAAGCTTGTTCGTGAGGTAATGCAATGGCTGACCATATACTTGCTTAATAGTTCTGCTAATTCTTGCCAGGTCATGTAGGAAATTGGCAACCCACAAGTTGATGATGGAATAGGAATCTGTTTCATGTATTCCTGGTATCTCTCTGCCTTTCTCATCATTATATCTGCATTATAAAATAACACTTGCTGTTATGTGACTCTCCATATAATTAGAAATGTCTTGTCAGAAAAAGCTAAATCACAAGCATCCTGTGTAAAATAGTTAACAGCAAACGTGGTGTGAACAAAAATCCGCACCAAAAAAAAAAAAAAAGATTATGACTATTGGTATTGAAATTGTTCAATAATGTTAAGGGTATAAAAAGTTTCAGTGTTCACGCTGCACGGCTAAAAAAGAGAATTATGATCTAAGAAGGAGAAGAAAGGGTCTAATCTACTAGAAAAAGAGAGACCTTGAATATGAATATGTTTGATGATGTGGTGATTTGCTACTGGATGCAACGATAATTAACAAATATACTTATAAAAAATTAACCTGAATCTTACACCTATTGAATTTATAACTTACAGAATCCAAGATAAGATATAATGCAAACTAAGAAAGTGTTTTGAACAGAGAGGAAAGAAAAAAAGTTGAATTAATTGAATTTAGTATGTTTTTACCTGATTCATCCATGAGGGATTTCATATGATCTTTATTAACTGTGTCTCTCTTCTTATTTTTCTTGTACATACAATTTTCCTTTCCATCGAAAACAAACTCCTGTGCTGTTTTTTTCCTATTATAGTTTTGTACCTAGTTTCGTATCATGTGATAGTATAATCATCATATTAATTAAGAAAAGAGACAGCTAGCTCTCTTGAAATTAAAAACTAACTAGTCAGTTATTATAGAAGCTTACATGTTAATCACTAGTATGATGAATTTTTCACATAGTACATGAAAAGAAGATTTGTTGTATGTAGTCTCGCACTATGTAATGATGAGACCACCACATAAATTGAGAAGAGAGGCAACTGGTTCTCTTAGAATTAAAAACCAACTGGTCAGTTACTGTAGAGACAATACCAAAATTTGAACAAGAAAGGAGAAAAAAAAAAAACAGCAAAGCAGCCTGTGTTCTTCCTTCAATTTTCAGCTTGTTTACCGTTGGATAGGGCTGAGATCTTGACAGTAACTTCTAGACACGTTACTTTTCATTCTGAATGATTAGATCGAAGATTGGTATATATATGTTGTATCCCTTAGTTGAATTTAAGGAAGAACAATTGTGAACCTGTTGTTTGTTGATAATAGAAGTTTTTAAGTGGACTATGATCCCGTGGTTTTTTGCACATTGGATTTTTCACGTTAAAATCTTGGTATTGATTTGTGTGATTATTTGTATTATATTTGATTATTGTTTGATTCTATTTTTACTACAAAAAAAAATTGAAACTTGTGAATTATAAATTGTATTCCACTTCCTGGTTTTTCCCAGCACATGGACCTTCAGATGCTTCTTCAGATCATCGGATTCTATTTCGGAATCTGATAAACACAGGTGATTACTTCGCAAAGGAGCATGTGGACGCAACATCATGGTATTTGGTAAAAAGACTGCTGAAAATAAAGGGCTATATAATAGAGAAGAAAGGGCACTCAGAAATCTGCGTTCTTCTTCTATACGTTAAGTAACGACGATTTCAACTTTTTCAATCGATACAAAGGTAAGTGTGGTCCACACCTCTTGTGCGCGCACTACAGATGTTAATTAACGTCGTGCTTTTCGTGAAAAAGGAAGATTCTTGACCTGCTTAACCAACTCGTTCCTTGCTGTTAATTTTCAAAGATTAGCATATCAGCTTTTGAGTTTAATCGATTCAAATGTAAAACGTCAAAATTTTTCATTTCACTGAAACAATAATGTTATTTTAAATATTTTAAAAAATCAAAAATCAGTTACTCGTGATTATTCAGAAATTAATATTTAATCAAATCATGGTTAATGTTTATTTAAAAATACATGTTTTTAAAAAAAATTAATTTTTTTCTTAAAAATTATTTTTTAAATATTTTAAATTGTTTTGTCATATTAATATTAAATATAATTTTTAAAAATTAAAAAATTTTATTTTAATATATTTTAAAATAAAAAATATTTTAAAAAATAACTATAACAAAAAACACCATAAATCTTGTCAAACATAACAGCATCCATGGTGCCTGCTGCTCAATAAGTAAAACCCAGGACATGTGAAGCAGACTGACAAGAGATACTTTCCTTAAATGTGATGATGTATAAACCTACTTACCATATGATGATCAAACAAAAGATTCAAGGATTTTCCTAAGACAAAAAAAAAAATGTTTTTTTGTTGTATTGGACGAAACAAGAATACATAGTTCCCAGAGTCTTGGATGCAGTTGTACTATGGTCCTCTCTAAAACCTAATCTAATCCTCGTTGAGAAAAAAGGCGCCCGAATATCATTTTTCTGAATCTTTGATATCACAAAAAGTCCCTTCAAGAATAAAGTTCTCAGGGCCTTCAAGACAAAAATGTACTTAGCCCGATCAAAGGCATGATCTTGGACCGAACAAATAAATGGACTAACTTAGGTAGCCCAACACGAAGCCCAAAGGTCAGCAGCCGCCGTCAACAACAAAACTCAAGACAAATAAGAGCTCCAAGATGGAATTGCCACCGTGTTCAAGTAGTTTCTGGGATCTTATATAATGAAACCTATTTTCAGTCACGGACTTCTAAAACTTGCAAACCAGCGTGACTACTGTGTGTGTATGCGCGCGCGCGTGTAGGAAACTGTACGGAATGCCTAACATTTTGCACCATCAGAAGATCCTCGAGCCTGCAGTGCATAAACTGAAAGCTAAAAGTCTAATTTCACATTTCCAGGGATTTCTAGAACTCTTAGTCTCGTGGATGTTTAGACTTTAGACTTTAGACTTTAAGTCTAATTTCACTTCCAATGCTAACAGGATAACAGTATAGTTATATTTTTGCCTGAATAAACTAAAAGAATTTGAGTTCAATTTGGTTAAAATTTCAGGTAAGTTTGTAACTTTTCCATTCAATATCTGCCACGCTCGACCTCCCATTGAAAAGGGAGAAAAAAAAAAAACAGGAAAATGCCATTCTCTGTATAATAACTAAGTTATTGAAAATTACAAAGTCTGGTGTTAGGAAATAAAAATCTATCCGAGGATCTATACAAACCTGAAGTTCCCCAAAATTCATAGCAAGTGAGAATTCGAGCTCTTACATGCTATTGCTGAACTTCGGTTAGACCCTTTAATTATAAAATTTGCAGGCTTCGAAGTTAGGAGGGAAAAAAAGGTGCCAATCTTCCTTGCTTCAATTAGTGGATAAAGAAGGAAGAAAGGATCCCGAAAAATAAAAATCACTACTAAATCGGTAAATGTATACATGCTTTGACTTTCCCATACCCACCTATATATTCTTCATCCATTGGTCAATCCCACAATCATTATGTACTCTCGTTCCATACTGTGAAAGTTGGAGCTCCATGGCAAACAGCCATACTGTTAGACCTTGCTGCAATGGTAGGAACTGCTGTTGGCAACCAATTGTTACATGTTGAACCCTGATCATATGCACCAGCCTTGATCACACCGGCAGATGATTGCTGCGAAAGATAGTACAAGTTTCTAGCATGATAAGGATCCGAAGAAAACATATTTTCATAGCCAAGAGCCTTCACCTCTCCATCTCCATAACCATTTCCTTGATCTGGGGTGCTTCCATCATTAGCTATAACTGTAGCCATTGGGACGGCGTACCCAGTATTGCTTCCATAACCAATTCCCTGATAGCTTCCGTTGGTTCCAGTACCGGTACCATCGTGGCCTCCACTACTATACATAACAGAATCAGAGCCAGAGCTGTGTTCCACTGAAGACGAGTCCATGCTCATGACGTTATGCAGAACCGAAGGCTGAAGGAAATTTTGGGTGTTTCCCAATTGTAATTGATGAAGCTCCTGAAAGCTATGATTGTCAGAGTCCTGTTCTTGCTTGCACCAAAGCCTCTGGCCATAGGGATAGTGCATGGTAAAAGCCTGAGCTTGTTGAAATGGAATAGTAGGCCAGCCATGGTGTGCAGCAGTACCATAGTTGCTAATCCCATCGGTAAGTTGTGAACTCGTGCTGTCATGATCATCTGTTCTTTGCACATGCGTTGTAATTTCAGCATGCTCCGCCTCTTTCAACCGCTTAGCCGCACCCCCAATTGGCAATGTGCTGCTCTCTATTATGCTGTTAACATCATATCTGCTCATGTCGAAGTTGGTCACCGCATTCAGTCCACGGAATTTTATGGCTGCAATGTCATAGGCCTCTGCTGCTTCTTCTTGGGTACCTATGGATGAAATGCATAATAAATTGCAGGAATCAGAAGATGAGATTAATTGGCTAATAGATACATTTAATTATGCTTGGAAGAAAGTCCACAAGACCCACGAATTTATAACACGTGTAAATTTGTAGGATAGCTAGAGGGCAAATATCTAACGAAACTCAAAGGAGTGCATGAAGTGAAATCGAACGAAAATGAACTTACTGAAAGTTCCCAAGTAAAGGTCTTTGTTCCCTGCAACTCTTCCAATCCTTGCTTGCCATCTTCCATGTTGATGATGTCTGGTATGACAAATAAAATTACCAAGTTAATCAAGAAATCAAGTTCATTACCATCCCTCACGCAACTTATTATCTCTTAAACTAAAGATTTAGGCTAATGAAGTTTCTAGGAAAATGGAATAAATAATAAACTAAAGAAATCCATACCTAGTTACACCTCGATAAATGGAAGCCCCCCGAGAAAACCCACTACTTTTCCTGCAACGAGCAAATATATATATGTACTCCATTATGGGAATTTAATGAAAGTAATTGTTTCATCAGAAAAAAGAAGAAGCTGCATTTGTGAAATACCTTCGAAGAGACGCAACATGCTCCTGCCTAGTCATGTGCTTCATTTCTTCTATCTCTTTTTCGTAGTTGCTAATCTGCAGTTTTATTTACAAGATAAAATTTCTTAACAATGGTAACACAAGCCGTAAACATCGGCAAAATACATTGAAAAGTACCCTACATGTTCAATAATAGGACACACATCCTTGTTATAAGGATGCTTTTAGGGAGGAAAATAACGTTAGCGATCGTGGAGCTTAATTAATTAATACGATAATCCAAACTTGCAGTGCACTTCCACTAGTGTTTCACAAGGGGGGGGGGGGTTGCCTTTCAATGCGAATGACAACATTGGTTTTACTCAGTTCATCCTTGTTTATTTTCTGTGCAAATAACTAAAAAACGAGCAACTAAAATACATCCCGTATCAGTTAATTATAGTATTTGTTTTGAATTTAACTAATAAATAAATAGAATTTACATGTTTGAAAAAAATAAAATTTAATTCAATTTATTTTTTATATTACCCACGTTACTTTTATTCTATTTCTTCAAAGGCCTATAAAAAACAGATGGGGAAATGAAGAATTTATAAAAGTTAATTTTATTAATAAATTTCTTCTTTTTGAAATTATAAAGAGGAATTGCCATTTTTCATTTGCTTTTGTAGGATTTGTAGATATTGAATCACATTTAAAATTCAATTCTTATCATTTAAAAGGTTCTAAAATTAGATTTTATTAAAAAATTTAAATTGAATTCAAAACATGTTATTCTCATTTCCTTAGAAATCATTTTGGTACAACACTCGATCTTAGACTTTAAATCAAGGAAAGTCGAAACTCACCGGAAAATTTGTCGTGGTGGTTGTGCCCCAGTATTTCAACGCTGCTAAATCATAAGCTCTAGCTGCCTTATCTTCTTTGTCATAACCACCTAGTAAAAATAAGAGATGAAAATAGTTAGAATCGTCAAGAAAAAAAAAGTGTTGTTCTTCAAAAAACCGAAGAACAAAAAAATGGTGTTCTTACCCAAATAAACTGAAATAAGATTCGGCAAGCCCCACACATCAAGATATGTAAACATCCAAAAAAAGGCAGCATAAGTTAGTGCAAAATAAACCCATAAATCAATCAATATTCATCAAAATGAAAAGAAAGAAATCATTTTTGAATTCCATAGAATCTACAAATTCAAGTAGATTAATGAATGAAGGACCGCATACCTTGCCTTCCCTTGCGAGTTTGTCCTTCTCTTCTACAACTATTGTCCCATAGATGAGCTTCATATCTACCGGTCCATCTATGTCTGCAAAATACAAACCCTAAAGTAATTACGAATGTTCATCTCCTAGAAAAGAGTAATAAAAATGACCAGTAAGAGTAGTACTCGTATAAAGGAGCGTTTAATGGTTTGTGCAAAGATACCTTGTTACACCACGGTATATAGAAGTTCTTTGGCCAAAAGTATCAATAGATTTCCTTGGCACCACTTCGATGGCACCGGTTTGGCTATCAAGACTCGGTGTGGTCTTTTGTTGTTTGTTATTATCAGAAGAACTCTGCTCTCCTCTAGTTCTATTTCCTCCTCCATTTACTGCTAGAAGTGGCAAATCAGAACCTGATTGTGACCCAGTACTCATCGAAAGGGACAAGCTTTGTGCACCGCCATTGCTCTTATTACTGGTGTCTTGTTGTGTCGGTGCTGGCTGGTTCTTTAGCCAAGTCTTAATCATAGATAAACCAATCGAACTATTGGTGTTGTTATTGTTGATGCTAGTATCAGCTCCTCCATTACTGCCTGTTCCTTCATTTGATGCATCCTCAGATGGGAGTTGCAAGGAACAGTTGTGGAACATATAGTGTCCAGTGGAATCATACATGGTGCTGCAGACATTAAGTTTGTGTTCATGATTGCCAAAAGAATGGCCACCAAGGAAGTTCTCAAGCTTAGGTTCTTGATTTTGATCAATGTTCTGGCTATTGCATGAAGAACCCATGAATATCGGGACGTCTGAGGTGGTATTGTAGTTGGTGTCTTCATTAATGCCTGAACGCTTCATATTATTCCAAGCTGCAAACAAATACATAGTGGAAAAAAAAGGAGAAAGATATATAAGAAAGTGATCAATATTGTTGCTGCTCCTGCTTTGAGTTCTTAGAAAGTATAAGGGGAGAAAAGGAAAAAGGAGAGCTTTAAACCATTCTAAGATGCTTAAGAAACCGATTTATTTCAAATCATCTACTTTATTTCAAACCGGTTAGGGTTTTAGAACTTCAGCAGTGAAATGACAGAAAAATTAAAGATATGAAGTTTTGTGCTGCGAACCTTGAGATTGATTGTTTCTAAAGGCTTCAAGTATACCAAAAGAGGCAGGGAGGTTGAGAGAAGGAGCGGTGGAATCAGAAGTAAGGTCAAAGTTCTCCCCGGAGACATCGGTACCAGAGATTTCGTCTGAGTGGAAACGAAGGCGAGAGTCTGTGTTTTGAGGGTGATCTTGGTGATCAGACTGTGATGATGGAAGTTCTTGAGGGGATAGAGAGAAACCCAACCAGTTATTCGTGGAGGCCATGTATTTGGTGGACTATAAAATGCCTTTTAGAACCTGGGGATTTTATGTTGTAGCGTTAGCAGAAGGAAGATAAGGAATTAGTTCATGCATGAAGGTGGGAAGGAAGTTAAAGATAACCATGATATAGAAGAGAAGAGGAAAGGAAAGGTCAAAAGATGAAAGTGAAATCATCGCTTCCAAAACAAGTGAAGATACATATAAACCCCCACTCTCCCTCTCCCTCCAACAATAAATGGAGCACCCTTCCTGGTCAAGGGCACTTGAATCTGTAACACGATATATTAACTCTTCGAGTGATAAATGAATGCAGCAGAAAGTGGGCTGATGGGCAGGAATGTCCTTTTGCACGTAGAAGTCCAATAGAAAAAAAAAATTCCAACAAGGTGCCCAGATAATGATAATGATTTTACAAGGAGGGTTTCATATATCTATATATATAATTCCTCACTTTTCCATTCTCGTATTTGGAAAAAATCTGCTCTATATATATGTTAAATTAGACCCCTTGTGAGCATAAAATTAATCGACTCTCCCCAGCTTGTAATAATCAAAAGGTTTTCACGAGTGGTGGCACTCCCTGTTGCAAGTATTTTAAGCTAGTTAATTTGGGTTCCAATGCTAGGGAAGTACTTGAGCTTATCTTCTTGTCTTAAGATTATTTTAAGCAGAGGTCATGAGACTTACACATGGTCATGCCTATAGACATGTGGTTAATTTCGTAAACTTAAAACAAACACTTTGAGCTTCAAAAAGATATATATACCCTTTGATTTCTTTTCCTATACCACCCTTATTCACTTCATGTTATCGCTAATTAAACCACCTTGAACTTTTTTTTATCGCCCCAGTTCACTACATTTATAACCTAATTCTGCAGTAAAACAGATTCTAAAGGCAATAATTAATATAGGAAATTGATGATGATCCATCTCTCTCTTTATTTTCTGAAGAACACCCACCTGTAGTGGATGATTCTCCAGTATCTGACAAGGTTATGACAAAAAAAACCCACACGCACCCCTCTCCACACCGATTCATACATGCCCGGTTGGACATGAGTCATTTCATTGTCAGTGCAAGCTGCTCTTACCACTCCTCTAACCACCCCCTCTCGACTCTCTTCTCTCTCTCTCTCTCTCTCGCCATGTATGTCATCAGGCCCCTTCAGTCTCTGCCTACAGATACCCATCCATTGATGCCATTGTTTTACTATTATCTCCTAGTCCTAATCATCAAACTGCTCCCCCGCTACAAACGGAAGTCCCTTCCTCTCTGTCTACTTTGCAAAATAACAATAATTCATGCATGGCTGGCGTTTTTTGTTTTCTTTTTCAATGCAAGGGGGGATCGATCATGTATGCATGTATAGTTCTGCATATACTTATCTTGGTGTATAGATATATAGTAGTGAAGAGAAGGATGGAAAATAAAGATATGGAGATGGGTAGTGTGCTTCTTGCACCCGATAAGAAGACATTAACCCCTGTCTTCCGGGTCTTTTGAGGTTATTTTGTCATCCATTTTTTTCCATTTTCCTTTTTTCCAACTTCTCCTCCCAAGAAGGACGAATTGAAATTGAATGGAAATCAAATTTACAAGGATCCAAATGAGATTCCAGATACTTTTCTCCCTTTTCGATGCGTTTGTCAACTGCTATTAGTCTCTCGTATAAATCTTTCTTTTTTCCTTTCTATTTTGGTATACCAACGAGCTATATTTCATCACCAAGGCCTGATAGAGCATTCAAAGATCTTAAATTTAAATTCTTGAATTTTTACTTTAAGTTCTATATAATGAGATGAGATTTTACCGAAACAAAGAGCTATATTTCATCACCAAGGCCTGATAGACCAAGTGGTGAGCCAAAAGAAAAGGCGTATGGACCATGCAATGTCTAGGTAAACGAATGCAGCCTGTGTAGTGCACTGCAGATATATATACGTGTGAATTTTACATGCATTTTGTTTTTTATGCGGATAGAGTAGTAGCGGTAATGAATAGTTTAAAGAGGGAGATACGCAGAAAGTATGAGAGAGATAATCTCGAAGGGGGCAATGAGCACACAGTAAGTTTGACCGTCAAAAAGGGAATCAAAGACAGTAAAACGTCCACATGGTCTCAAAATCCTTTTATTATATTTAAAAGCCTGCCTGCCTGCCACTGTAAAAAAAATAAATGCTCTCGGTAATCTAATCATAATCATGCCCAACCTAATTAACCCTCCCTCCTCTATCCTAGACAGAGAGACGAAGACAGCAAAAGTTTGCCTGTGAGAGAGAGAGCTCTGTGTGTGCCTTTTGACCAAGGAACCGTCTTTTAGGGCTTCGAATAAAAAACAAAACTGTAAGATAGTGTGTGAAAATATGGTAGGAATTATGTTTTTTTTTTAAATTAAAAATTTTAAAAATAAATTATTTTAAATCATAACTATATTTTAAATTATTTTTAAATAATATTTAAATCATAACTATACATAAAAGTATTTTTTAAATGTGAGAACAAATAGTGTCTAAGGTTATATGAACTGGGTTTTTAGATTTTTTACTGCTAGGTGTTTTTAATCCACCGTGGCTGAGATCTCACGTGCTGTTTTATAGTGGCATATGTACCCTTTTGGACTGTCTGCACAACGCGTGCGCCTCAATCATGAAAACAAGGGATTAATTCGATAAATTCACGAAAATATCCAGTTGAATGAAGAGTAGCTGAAAGAGGTAGTGAATGAATGCCATGTATTTATACTCGAATCCTGCCACCCAAAAATAGAAGGCCATGTGTTTCTCATGCCCTTGTTCATTAGACCAGATTTCCCTGCCATCGCCATCGTTCTCGTTATTATTGGGTTCACAGACGTCAAGTCAAAGATACACGGCTGATTGATTGATTAATCTATGCAACATGTAAATAAAGAAATTGAAATTCGATAATAGTTATTTTTTAAAATTTTTTTATTTGAAAATATATTAAAATAATAATTTAAATAAGAGCATAATAGCACAGTTAAGTACCTACTCTGATAAATAAATAAAAAGGAAGGATTTCTTCTATGTGACTGAATAATATTATTGTTTAGTAGCGAGGTATAAAAAATGATGCCTCAGAAAGGATAGATTATTCCCCATGGATTTGTCTCGTTTAAAAGGATATATATATAAAAAAAAAAAAAATCAAAAAAACGACAAATGCCGATAACTATGGGCCCAGAGAGACGGCTTGAGGTAGAAATCTGACTTGTAGCCTAGTCCAGTTATACACGGAGCCCATGAGCCCATGCCTTCTTTCCGAAAAACAAATGCGGGGCTCATGATTTCGTGGGGTCCACTCCACCACGTGACAATTAAGATTTTGAGGCATAAAACAAAGGGAGGTGCTTGATTTTGTCGAGGGAGAAAAAAAACAAAAAACAAAAGCCTTGGTGATTAATAATTCAACCTTGTAGTAACGCCTTACATTATTGGACTGCCATATATGAAATGGATATAACTTTTTATTATTATTATTATTATTAAGAATTTAAAATACCTATTTAAACAGTTGTGAGATATTTTCCAAACAATTATTTTTTCCTTGCATGAGAAACAATCCGTATAGAGTTTCTCAACCTTTTCGGTTGCATATCTTCCCGATTTCCATTTAAATCCTAAACTCTTAATTATTCTAGTTTCGGTTGCGTCAATTTTTCTTTCATCTCCTCTCCTTCCTAACACATTCTTTAATCTCGAGGTGCAGTATGCAGATCGGAAATGAACATTAGTAAGACAACTTGAGTTGTGCGATAGAACACAGTACTGATGGCCATCTTCTGTCAATTATTTGAATGGATTTCCCGTTTTGGACAGCGATATTGGCATTTAATTAAGGTGATTACAATGCAAATCTTCAGTATTATCTTAAAATTATAAAAAAATGAATTTGGCGAATAAACAAGGAACGCATAGATAGGAGGGATAATAGATGTTCGGAGACTGAACAAATTCAGAGGACATGATCCCTCGAGACGGTTGTTTTTGCGTTTCCATGTTCTTGTTCTAATCTCAAAGAAAAGATGTGCCCTCTGATTCCTATAACACCCGAAATTTTCTCCAATTACACACACATGATCCTAAGACTCCTTGATTCTAAAGTTAAACTTCCAAGAACCGTATATCTCCAGCTGATGATCAGGCCAAAAATGATGCTACTAGGGCTTTCATCGAAGCTGAACATATTTAGGTAGGCAAGAGTACTTACGGTCAAAAACTAGGGTTTAATTTAATGCCTAGTTTTAGGTAGGCAAAAGCCGTGTTTTTCAGAGTAATTGTTTGGATAACAAGCAAGGAGGAAATTTAGAGGCTGTAGTGGCCAACCATAGATCCGCAAGTAAAACAACGTTGCCTCCTGGGAGAGAAAAGGCTAAAGCAGGTCTTAAAATAAACCAAATTAAACTAAAATTACTCTGAAAAATAAGCGATGGTACTGAGAAAAATATTAGCATGTCTATATCCTATTGGATTCATTCAAGGAGATACCCTGAACTTTAATGATGGTTAAATCTAGAGCTTTGAGAACCAACAAAACTATACACTGAAAAATAAAATCTAGTCTATTTAATATTTTGATTTTCTAAAAAGGGGACTTTTGAATAGATTAGTTGTTAATTATTCGGAGTACTGTAAGCTAGAAGTCATCTATATATTTCATACTGAAACTCTAAACAATCGCTTTAAAAAAAATAATCTATAGTAAAATATTTTTCACGAAACAAATGGGTTCTAGGTCATGTTTGGTTCTGACCAAGCCCGTTTGCTAAAGGTCCCTCCTTCTTTGTCTTATCATGTTAATTATTGAAATCCAAACAATTACTTGTAGCTGATCAATTGATGGACATCGGTGCCCTTCTTTTCTCAAGAGATTTTAAATTCGAACATATGTTCTCTAATAATAACAAATGTCCAATATTGACATATTATTTTCCTTCACGATCATGCTAGATTTTAGACTATCTTTCATTCATTAAAATTAATTCTTCTCCGTACATATATATATAATCCCTCATGACTTCCTATGGGGTTCCTAATCATCAAAGCAACGCCTCCGGAGGTTTTGATATATTCTAACACACTAACTGCAATTCATGGGCATTTCAGATTTGTTTCTTTATCTTCTTCGAGCCTGAAACAAGGCAGATACAAGAAGAAATCATGATGATCGTCATCACGCATAGTTTGATCTGGTGATCCAACGGGCTGATTCGATTATTTTTCAATATATGCGGCGTGCTGATCAGTATAGAGCAGAGAAGTTGAGAAATCAACCGTGATTTCCCATTCCCTTTCGTTCAGATTAAATTTGAATATGACATTCAACCCTAGTATTCCCTGACACTGCACAAAATCCAAAGTAAAAGTTTTGTATCCAATGGTGTGGTGATTTAAATATCCCACTTGGCCCCTGAATAATATATACGATCATCACTTTTCATCTTCACCGACTGAGGGAGAAAGAGAAATGAATTAAATGACTGAAATCTCCACCGACTTTTGAGTTACGATTAGTAAATTAAGGTAAACGGTTTCTGATACATAGATGAACGCCCTTGTAAATTTCCATTGCTTAGAGTCAAATCTATACGCCCTTGTGAAATTTGGCGTGTTCATATTTCAATCATAAAAAAAGACCTCAATTTTAATAATATATTATTGAATGTAGAAACTTGACAGGTGCATAGCATGAATAAAAATTAGGTTTTCAGACTTTGATCTCACAGCTCAAAACGGTAAAGAATATAGAAAAAATTCTAATGTTTTTATGAAAAGTCTAAAAATCGATAATATTTAATTAATAAAAGATAAGCTGGACATCTGTTTAACTCTAAATCTAAAATCTTTATAATAAAATAATTATTGTTAAAAGTTACATGTATATATAGTAGAATCTAATTAGCATTAGACTTTCTAAATTAATTAATCAAATCCTTGTAAATCTTAAAAATTAAATAAATATTATAATAGAAATAATTGTAACATTAAAAAGAAGAAGAAGAAGCATCGGCTGTCAAAATTACCACGCCGTTCTTACAGCACCGATCAGGATCATGTTCATTTTCAAGTCCCTCGAAGGTGCACGTCATTTAAGAGGTTTTGCATATTAGATAAATTATGTAGAAAAAATGAACAGACATTTGCCATATTTGACTGGCGATAATCGCTTAATAATTTCGACGTGGTGTTCTCTAGTTTTCACAAGTCTAGAGAGGTGAATCTAGCCTAGATACATGAAAATTAGTCCAAGTTCAAGATCCCAGAAAAAAAAAATATCATGTTAGGATGATCTACACTAAGGAGCATGCAAGATCCTTAATTAGTGAACTTGATACATGGAATCAATATTACCTTCAATTCAAAAACCTAGATTACAATAATATTATAAGTCAATTATTATATATATATATATCACTCGTTCTTGCTCTCTTAATTACTGAGTACGTACACTCTAAGTTGCACTTCTCTCTCTAATTAATATAATAGTGGGATCTATAAATAATTAATGTACATGGTAGATCTTAATTATATTTATCCGAGACAAAGAAAATACAACTCACAATGTGCAGAGTAACTTATAGAACTGACCAGTATAGGATAAAACTTAAGTTGCTATAATATGGATATTAATAAATAATTTTATATTATTATCTAACAGGTATTAATTTCTTGAGCTTGGAATTTACACTAACAAACAAAAACTAATTCAAGTAAAGATTTTAAATAGAATAGTTCTATACTATTCTGAAACAAGCATTGCGGCAGAATTCCAAAAATTAAGCATATAGGTGCTGCGTTATAGCTTGAAATTGATATTTTTCAACTTCAAGAGTAATTTTAAAAGCCTTTTACATTAACCGCAGTGTGATCTGCCTACTGCATTCAACGAAGAGGCTTCAAATTGTCTGGATATATTCTTTTGTATCCATGAATAGCTGGTGCTATATAGAATAAATTAAGTATGGAATTCTTGAAAGAAATATATATAATAAATGATGATCACTTCGCTCATTTTAAATCAATATAATTTGTCTACACTGGGAAGATATTTGCAGGCTATACGCACAACAGTACAAGAGATTATAGTCTACAAGGTCATTTGCAGCACAGAAGCCAAGGAAAGAGAGAGTAGTTATACATATTCAAAGCCAGGAGCCAGCGGGAACTGGGATTGCATTGGAGAAATCAGCGGAGCACCCGTGCCCCCTTGGAAAGAATTCCTCTACGTGAATATTGCCAAGAAAAACTGATCTATTCTCTCACTCGAAAGAAAGTATAGCAGGAGTAAGAGAGTTCCGAGAAAAGCAAACTTTATTAAAGATAACAAGGGTCCAACCATGCTTTGCTTTGTTTCCATGCCTCGTCCTCTCAATTCGTTAGGTTTTTCTTTTTTACTCTTTCTTTTCTCCTCATTTTGTCTAGGTTTGCACTACCATAATTTTTAGATTTTTTATTTGTATTTACACTATCATTCTATTGGTAAAAATATTATAAAAAAAATCACTAACAAAAAAATTCTTCATTGATAAATCTTTCATTAGTAATTTTTTATTTATTAGTAATAAAAAAATATTATTACTGATAGATTTACAGATAAAAAAGGTGAACAAAAAAAATATTTCATTCCATTGATAATTTTCTTGGAAACAAACCGTATATAATTCAGTTTGTAATTATTTAAAAATATTTTTTAAAATATATTTTAAAAAACTATAAAATAATTAAATTAATATTAATCAAAACTCTATAATACTCAAAATGCTTGGAAAAAAAATCAACACAAAAAAATTTGCCACAAATAAATAACTTGAAAAAATAAATTCAACTAAAAAAATTCATATGAAAAAAATTAAAAAATCCTATAAATAAATCAATTAAAAATTGATCTCATATGAAAAAAAAAATCATACAACAAAATTCATACAATTATTAAGAACAAAAACAATTAAAAATGAAATAAAATAAAAATATAGTGAAAAACATGAAAAAAAATATATTTTTTTTACTTTAATGTTATTGTAAGTGAAGTTAAGAAGAGAAAAAAATTCATAAAGTATACTAATTAAAAAAACTGAGAAGAAAAAATAAAAAAGAAGAAAAAGATATATTTGAGCATAGAGAAGAAGAGAAGGAGCCGAGGAGAGAAGAAAAGAAAATGAAGAAGAAGAAAGGAAACGTGTCTTTTGTGAAATTAGAGATTTTAGGCTTTTTATTGAGCTGTTTTATTGATAGTTTTACCGATGGATAATTAAATATTAATATTTTTAATCATTTTATCGGTAATTTTATCTGTAATATTTAATTTAAAATTTAAATTTAATAAATAATTTTCAGAAATCACCAAATTCACCAACGAAATTTCAATCCGTCAATGATTTCGTTTATGATATTTAATTTAGATTTTTCAGAAAACAGCCAAAAAATACCAACAACTTTTCAATCTGTTAATGATTTTATTTGTAAAAAAATAATAATTAACAGTGCAATTGAAAAGTGAATAATTCCAAAACTTTTTGTAGACTAACTACAGAATGTTCCATAGATGAATCTCTTTATAGTCAACATGATTAATAGTATTGATAATTTACTAATAATTTTATTGACGGAATTACCGACATAATTTATTTCATCGATAATTTCATTGGTAAAAATAATACATTATTATTATTTTTATTTTATTTTAATTATTTTTTTCCAACTGTAATTTTCTCGGTAAATACTGAGGGAATATTTTTGCTTGTAAAATTCATTGGTAATTTACCAACGAAAATATTTTTTTGATATTTTTATTTATATTTATCGATTTTCTGGTAATATTATTTTAATGTTCTTGCACTATACTACTACATAGATTGAATTTGCCATTTGGCCACACCAACTTCATCAAGTTAATTTTATGACATTACATCACTGAATTAACCTGTGATTCTTTCTAAACAAGAATGTATAAGTTTTAGATTTGACGAGAGTGCTCATGATGCAAAGCATAAAAAAAAGCACTGCTCATCTTGTGATTGTTAGAGCAAAAAGAATATGTAAATGTTAATCCATATTTAAGCAAACAATTAATTCAAAATTTTAAGTTGTTAATTACGTAAAATCTTGATTAAAAATCGTTCTTGTTCTACTCTTCAATCGAGGCATGATGCACAACCTAAGTTCTTCGATAAATTAATACATTTAGATTATCAAGTGGTGAGGTTCTGTAGTAGTATTTTTTACGGCAAAAAAAATGAGATGCAAACATTACGCATAACTTATAATGTCAGATTAAATATTGAGAATAAAATATTAAGTTTATGTTAAAGATTAATATAAAAAAATATTTTTTTTATGTTGGTTTAAGTTCTTAGGCCAGAGTGTTTCAGGTTAAAAGTTTAAATTTTACCACTTTCTTTCTTTTAAATTAAATTGATAGATTTAAATATAAGATAATGTTGAGTTTATGGAATTTAAATTTAAAATATTTTTATTTAAGAAGATATTAAAGAAAGTATTAAATTAGACTGTTTTAAAATTGAATCGACAATTTAAATAAAGATGATTTTGTAATATGTTTAAATTAAAAAGACATGGTTAAAAATTTGAAATCTAAGAAATGATTAAGAAATCACTCACCGTGTAAAAAGACTTGAACTTTCGAGTGCTTATGAAGTGGCAGGACGTATTTGTCGTCCACTTAGATACATGTTATTAAAACCCAGAGTCAAGTCAAATTACAGTAATAGAGCTGTTAATTTGGCGACATGAGTGTAATACGAGGTAGAATTAAAATAGTGAATGCCTGCCTCATGCGTGTCTGTGACTGTCTGAAATAGAATCCTGATAAGCTAACAAGCCCTAGGAATGCTCATTCTCGTCTCTTTCTCGGGATTTTTATTCATCGATCTTTGATTTGCCTCAGAACCCCATGTAGGGTTAGAAAATCTGTTTGGGATTCAAACCCTTTTGACCTTGGACCTTGCCATCCCTAATTCTTGACCTCTACTTGCTTTAAAGAGCCTAGCCATCCAGCTCTAGTTGAAAAACTAAAAGAGTTTCAAGTACTGCTACTATTATTTAAAATTAAGAGATATCGAAACTGTTTCTTGAAGTAATGTCTTAGATTCAAGTGTTTATTATTGCTACCCTGTGGCCTAAGTTGATCTTCCCTTGGCATGTGTACAAGCGCCCCTCTTTTCTTTCTAGTTTGTGTTAAATATTCATTAACATGTAAACTTACGGCATTGCTGCGCGTGGTTTGAGGTGATCTTCTCCCTTGTGTGTGTGTGTGTGTGTGTGTGTACACCCTGCATCATCTCTACTCATTAAGCAACTGTCCAATGTCCTTCCTTTACTGTAATCCAATTTGAGGCAGGCAGCAGCTGCTAAGGCCTGAGATAATATTTTGTATGGCTGCTTGCTTATACACTGGGTGGATGTAACCGTGTTTTTGTTTCCCAGGTGACTTCGAGTCCCATGGAGTATTTGCTACTGCAACATGTTCACATATAATTTTTACCACCCAGCATGCCCCACACACACCCAATGTATTGAATAATGTACATTATTCAAGAACCATGATATCGATCCGGAGGTGATGAATTTATGACCGAGTTTGGTTGAAACAAAAAATTCCAAAATTGGATAAAATAATTAAATTGAGGTAAATAAAATCTTTCCATGCTTGCCGTTGTTCCTACTAATTCAAAAACATACCGTTCATAAAACTAGAAACATTTTCCTGCCATGTAAAGGGCTAAATCTTGGGAGTCAAAGATTGTTGTTGGGCCGATGACTGGAACATAAACAACTCTTAGCTGACTACGCCGGGCTGAGTAATTAACCATGGATGGGGTACTGGTCTTGCTTTGGCCCGTATTCTTGAATCAAGCCTGCTGGTGAGTTAGGTTGGCTTTCAAACAACGGTGTTTATGTTATCTTGAAGATCGAAGTAAACGAGGACACGAATTTTCAAATACTGAAACAACCAGGACTCTCTGTCCCCTTGTTTATCACTCGCAAACCATTACCTTTGGATATTATCACAATTTTCTGACGCTACATGCATGGATTATCAGCCCAGCCAAAACTACCTGTCCCCTGTTGAATGTGTCACAAAAAGACGTTGCTGACAAAATCCTGATGCTATGCTTGAGATTGCTTATCCTATGTTATTCGAGTTGTGTAACCCTATAACTTGTCATGTTTCCCATTGCGGAGTTTTAGAGTTTACGGCAGAGGAGGGTTTCATTACAACAGTGGATGATGAAGAACTTGAAACTAGAGAAAGGAAGCGTTGCACTGATAAAGAATGCTGATCTTGCGAAGGGAACGTACATGAAGTTACAGCCACATACCACAAGATAACGAAGATTTATTAGAAGTTAAAATCTTCAAAAAATCTGAATAACCTAACTATTAAGGGATATAAAAAAAAATTGTTTTAGAAAATACCCTCAGGAACTTTACTTTTCTAACTGTTGGTGATACTATCATGATAATGCACAACAACCAAAAATATTACATTGATGTTGTTGAAGCAAAGCCATCATCTTTGCACCTCCTCTGGATTGTCAAGAACGTGAAAGACTGGTTGAAAGACTACGCATTGAAGATGAAAAAGAACAGCCCCTTTCCTTTTCGCAGCATCCAGCAAAATTGAAAGAAGAGCAGGAACAGCCAGGATGCAAAGTTCACCTCATTCACAGGTGCAGCAAGGCCGTTGGATGGGAAAGCTGTGGCATCAATTCCAATTAGGGATTGCTCTCCTGTGCAAAAAGAGCAGTAACCGGCCGGTGCTACAACAGATGATGGATCAAGTAATAACTCCACTAAACATGGGAAGCTCGTCTTTGATTCAAGTGTGGCCGAGGCTCGTAATGCATCAAGAAAAATAATATAAGGGGATGAAAAGAGGGAAACCTTGGAAAAGGAATTAGAAGAGAAGTTCAAACCCTTTACTGGAAGAAGTGTCAAACTCATAGATAAATAATCCTTTAATTTCACTAATTTTCCGTCAGCTTCTTAGTTTAGGGTAGATGAAACTCAGTATCCAATCGCGTACCATTGTTTGTGATAGAAGCATCTCTATGCAAATGATTTATTCTGTCCAGTTGATTATTATAGTTCTTAATTACAATTAGCAGCGCCCATAATTAGAAACTGATATAAGCTTAGAGCAATAAGCGAACCACTCCCAAGTAATCAAGTAAATAATTATTTAGACCCTGTTCATAAACATTCCTCCCACTTTTATGCAAGTGGAAGAACAACACAAAGGAAGTATAGAATAAACCAAACCCAACTCAAGCACTGATAACACTCAACCACCGGCCTTAAGATGTGGTTTGAGCGGAATATTTAAAAAATACTTTAAGAATTGTCATATTTACTACTACTATTATAAATATATTATTTTTGTGAAAATTATTATTACTACTATTATTTGGTGTTAAAGAAAATTATTAATGTCCATATTTACACCACCGTGCAAATATCAATTCTGAGCTGCTTTTCTTTTTAAGCAGCATTTAGGTTATGGAGAAGCATCCGCCACTTGGGATGTCTTTGAATGCTTACTGACCTTCTGCTCAACTCCCAACCATTTCTGTATAAGTTGAAATGTTGCTTTGTCACACAGCAGTCCACGGTGATTAGCAGCAACTCCTACTCTTTCCACTGCCACAAAACCGTCTGCCTGTGTACCAGAAAGATTATTCAGAATTCAGTACACATTTAAACTTTTTGGAGAAAAAGCTGAAGCTTGAATATTGAACAGTAGTAGTGAAAACTCAAGAAGATTACACAAACAAGATAGGCATGCTTAGTAGCAAAATTGATTTATCTAAAATACAGCAAAAATATTCAGTCTAATCCACTCCCGCTTCTACTTCTCGTTCTCCTATTTTTCCTAGCTAAACATTTAAAGATTCGGGGAAGAGGAGAGGATGAACTAACATTAAATATTTTGACATCATGTGAACCCATGGTAAAAATGATTGCGGCATTAAGCTATTGAACATTATGGTTTTTATATGGTACCTCTCCATTCACTGCATCTACAAACACAAAATGATGCATGAACCCTCTTTTATTCAGGATTACCCACTATTTCATCTTTGGTCACACTCCAACAGAGAATTTCAGTTGCTATAATGTTTTGGCAATTGACAGCAGAATTTCACCCCCAAGACCATCAAATCACCATCCTTGTATAATTTTTGAAGTACATAATAGAAATCAAACGAAAGGTTAGAAGAAGCACCTTTGCTGATTCAGC
>NW_011499845.1:2331634-2331896 GCF_000495115.2 Populus euphratica | reverse complement strand
AGCAGGAACAGTTCCGTCTCCATCCACATAAGAATACTGGGGCTGAAACGACCAGATTTTAATACAGCCAAATGAAATTAGCATAAACATAATGATTTAGCAGCAATTCTTGAAAGGTATAAGAGGAAAAACCATCAAAAACAGGAAAATAGCTAATAAATCCTCAAGTGCATGGTAGAAAAATGATATCAGTGCCTGGTCCTAATATAACCCATCAGATCTAGGTAAACGGAATAGGATCCAAAATTCATTCCTGTTTAAG
>NW_011499845.1:2322111-2331595 GCF_000495115.2 Populus euphratica | reverse complement strand
ATTCCTGCTTAAGATGACAGACATCTTAATCACTTACCATTGAATGACACACTTCAGACAGGTCCTCTACCGGGGATGTCTCTGTACCATAGCTGCATTATAGATGGATATCACTTCAGCTTTAAAGCACAAAATATTTTCCAAGGAGTCAAAATAAATCTCATCTCACACTTTGCAAAATCTAGACTCTGAATATGTCAACATGATCACAGCGCATAATGATTTGCTACCATTCATTGGAAAAGTTGAATCGTTTCAACAAAGGATTTCAGATTCTCTTTTCAACTGAATTTTAGTTTGTTCAGAAACCACAGCTACAGAGAGTGTGCCTTTGGTGAAACTAAGGTGTTATATTTAGCTAAGTTCAGCAAATTTTGGTGATGCATGCTGACAAGACGTGAAACCACTCTACATTCCACTAAAGAAACATGAGAGCTGTCTTCAAGGATTTGGACCAATTGTGTCATGGTTTCATTCCGAACATATTTTAGAAAGTACATGCTTCGATGCAGGAACCATTTTAGTGTCTGTATAAAATGCACACCATGGTGCAGCCTTTTCCAAATGATAAACCTCTGGAACCATAAATGTCCACAAATCATTTTTCTTTACATACCAGACATCAAAAGGTGTGTCAAATGATGCCCCATAAATGTTATAGAAGGAGACCCCTTCTGGCAATTGGACATTATTGAGAATCTGACGAGTACCAGCAGCCCTTCTGAGGATAGAGAAGTTGAATGGTAGCGCTATGGTGTTTCCATTATAATTTAACTGCAAAAAAAAGACACAAGTATAATGAGTTTGGATGGTGATTTAATAAGAAATGCACAATAAAGTATAATGAGTTTGGATAGTGATTAAATAAGAAATGCGCATTACAGATCAAATACCCAGACCTTTTGATAGCACACACTACTTAGCAAGAAGTCATTATCTGTCCCAGGTAAAAGCATCAAGCAAACGTACACCCAAGTCAACTAAAGGAAAATGTCAAATCAATGCTAATAACATCGTTTATGAACCTTTTAATAGCATGACCTAACATACGCATGTTGAAGACTGAAACAGAGAGAAAAATACCAGATGAAAAGTTCAAGGGAGACAACAAATCCACAGAGGTATTTTCCAGCTACAAGAATCTTGACACCGAAACTTCAGATCAGATGGTGGTACCTCGTTATTCCTCAATGCTTCTTCAAAGAGAGTGATACATTCAACAGGACCAAAAGACTCCAATTTGGCAGGGGTTTCCCCATCGTTTGATTGCTTTCTCCAAACTTGAATTTGTGGTTCTGTTTTCCAATTAAAATCTGGATTTGGCAACATTTCATAGATCGATGGGCACTCAACCAACTATGTGCAAAAAGAAAAACATGTGCATATAGATCACCATGGAGTTTTGACAAAAAATATCATATATCAGTGACAATGCTATCTGAATATGCCAAAAACATAGCTTCAATAGAATATATGGAGATAGACAAACTTCCCTAGGCACTAAATGCATAGGTAAGAGAGTTTTGTGCTTTTAAGATATTTTCTCAATTGATAGTTGTTACAAACATTGGTTATGCATCAGGATAAGTGTTAAAGAAAATGAAATTACCAGTTGGTGCATTGTCCACCTAGAAACAAAAAAGTAACTCTCGAAACCATCAACAAACTGCAATCCAGTTAAGAGAGAGTCATTGATGCATCCTGGTGCACCTGTTAAGCAAAAAAGTTCATTAGTCCTGCTTTCTTTAACAACTTTAAATGAATAGGAAAGGAGGGGCATTTAGGTGAAAAATACATCATTTGTTAAATGCTGAGAAATTCATGGGATAAAATTCAATAAGATCTCCTAGAATTTGATGAAATTGCGAGGACTTCCTTGTTAGCTTAAAATATAAGAAAAATCATCAGTACAAATAGACTGAGACTGGTGGCACATGAAGAGAGCATATGCAAGGCTATCGATTAAACTTCAAATTAGAGGCCTCCGCAACTACCTTTCTAGAGGCCACCGATTGATGATATTCCTTTTACAATTGTTCTAATAATAATGACAACATGATTGGGATTTTTTCCCATCCTTTTTTATAGTGTGAATAGGGTAGGGAATTATTTTGGAATATTTTATAAAAGCACAAGATGTTTCTATTGACCAAGTGCAGCTCCACACCTAACTCATTTAAATAGCATGACATGTGTAATATTTATCAAGAGTCACAAACAATCTTGGTGGAATGCTCGAATATAGAAAAAGCAGGTTCTTCCAAACATTTCTCAACATTTCTAGAATTCCAATAGCTCTCATAAGGTTGACAGAATCTCTCTTAGTGAAGGCATGTTTGCTAAACATAGAGACATTACACGGAGTACCTTGGAAAGGACAGGCAATGCAGATCCACTTATTCACAAACTTGGAAAACAACTGCCAATGAAAGATTAAAATTAATCAGCCATGCCTCTTCTAAGAAATAAAGAGATTATTTTTGTCAGCATTCTCCTGAAAAATTTAATAATATTCAGCTTGTAGCCCAAAGAAAATATACACACGTCTTTGTGAAGTGAAATGAAACAAGAAACCAGCAGTCCACCCATGGAATGTGAAATTATATTAACTTTTCTACCCCCAGAAGCTTTATAGGCAGCTTCCAACTTCGCTTTAAGACCTTCCATTGATTTTTCAATTCTGTCAACAATAAAATATATAGTACTCAGATTTTACTACTTAATAAGTAGGAAGCAAAAATAGCATCAGACATTATCACTTTTGAATATAGATGAAATTACATGGAAATTGTGTGGCCAAGAAAACAGCTTTACTCATCAAAAATATAACAAGTTGAACAAACACTCACCTGTTGCTTTGCCGAAAATCATAACCATATCCAAACAATGTGGTTCCCTTCTTATATCCACAATTAACTAGCATATCAATCATGTCATGAAAATGATATACCCCTGACAAATGAATAAGCTTCACAAACTGGAAAATGACAATGAGTATAAGTTTCACAAACTGGAAAATGACAATGAGTATCAGATAATAACATAAATTGTATTTTGTTTCATAGATGGATTACAACAGAAATATTGATAAATTAGAAGAAAAAAATGACAAAATAAAATAGATACTCCAACTCATAATACCATGATTCAGTATTTGTATTACTAGACATCAAATGTCGTATTTGAATAAGGAAATAAATTACAGCAAGTCATAAGCTAATCCATGGAAATACTAAGAAGAATCAAATAGATAAATAACAGTAAATCAAATAGATATTGTTTGTATTGGCAAGTCCAGGATCTCAAGGATTAATATGTATCACAACAGAACAAACTGAAAGCAACATTATTGTAATAATGGCTCAACATCCAGCCTCAATTCAAGGAGTCCAACATATTGTACATATGAGCAGGCAAATCCCAGAACATATCACATCACCAATTCATATAGGCAGACTTAACAGTACTGCCAGTTCAGTAGCAGTTTAATGTTAAGATGGTACTAGTAGGGGTAAAGAAGACACATCTCATCATCAGTCGCATCAGAATATAGTATCAAAAAACAATAAATTTTAATTTTTTATATGAATCATTATATAGAAAAACTAATCTGCAGAAATGCTAAACAAGAAGAAGAAAAATAGCTAATTTGATAGGAGAACGGGTAATCAGTAACCCTATATTTTTCTCCACCAAATTGATTGTTGGAGGGTACAGAACTAAAAGAAGCCTTCTTTTTGTGGGATGCGTATATGTATGATGATAATTGCAGACTTATTCTATTATGCAGAGCTAAAACAAGCCCTTTTCATGGGATATCACATATATGTATGATGATAATTGCATATACTTACTCTACTGAAATGGAATTTTCATTTGAGTGAAAACAGATGATTCATAGCCGTTATCCTTCCTTTATTTGGGTGCAAAACGAGAACAAGGAAGAAATCTATACATTTATTTTTATTTTTATTTTTTTGCCTTTAAACAAAAGGAAAGGGTTATTTCTCACCCTTCCCCATAACTTTCCTTTCTTCTTACTTATCCCTTCCTCTCTATATATCTTCCCAGGCAAGGTACAGTAAGTTTTTAGTTAATAAAGTAAGTCAAGATTGCAACACAAGTTCTGGACAACAAGAATTAACGGAGAAAATTATTAATCTTACCCATGACGGATCTAAAATGTCAATGGCGTACAGCCCAGAATCATCATCAGGGACTACAATCTCAGTGTCACTGTCCAATACTTCTGTATAACCTGAACGATACAGATAAAGGAACTTCAGGAAATATAGGGGAAAAAATGATCGAACCGAATTACCGTGCACATGATGGGCCAAAAATGCAGTGTGTCATGGCCAAGTAGCTTAAGAGTCAAAAACCAAGCGATTGAATAATCTAACAGTGCCACAGCACTCAAAAAGCCACATTTTTATTATAGGTATCAGCTAAGGAATAGTACCACTTTTGAAAGTCAATAAGAATTTCATAAATGATCCAAATTTGAATTAAGAACATCCGGGGATTTTGTCGGGTCCTGAAAACATAACATAATTTTCATGTTTAGCTGTGATGGATAGAAGCTAGTGTTCTCAAGCCCTAAGATTATAAACCTACACTATAGAAAAATTTAGATAAAACTCTCTCGTATTTTATGAAATATGAAAAGTCTGAATCTAAATATCAAAGTAAACCAAACGTACTAGTTTCAAACCTAAAATCCTTTATAGGAAAGTATTTCTAATTAAAACTTCCCCAACTAATAGAATCTATCTATCACTGGAATTTATAACAATTAAAATACTAATCAAACTAAAAACATTAATCTAAATAAAAAAAAAATCTTAAATCAACTAGAAAAATAAAGATAATTTTGCACGGTAACTTCCACCCTTTATTTGGAGGCCTTCACAACTTCCGATTATCATGATATTTTAACCAAGTTGGAAACATGGCCTCCAGAATGTTCTATCAAAATTACAGCTCGATGCAACGATGAAATTAAAAGTTGTGATTAATTTACCAAACCATGTCTAGGACCTTTTTTAAACTAAAGAAAAAAACTGAAAACTTTAATCATTAATAAAATAATACAATAACCGTTATTATTATTATAACAAGAGTAATGAAGGAATTTCCCCTCGTTAGAAGAATCCGATTCAACTTTTAAATAGATAAAGTTACATACTTTCACTTTGGGACTAAGAATTTTTTTTTTTTTTCTTCTAGTAAGAAGGAAGTGAAGTAAAAGAAAACTTCCAAGAAAATATAATTTGTTTTCTGCCCTTTTTGCCACTTCCTGTCCTCTTCCCACGACCAAACAAGTGTGTGTGTGTGTGTGTGTGAATTAATATAAATGGTACGTCACACAAAATTCTTGTCTTTTCTACATTTTCTTGATAACCAAACTCTTTTAGATAAATACCAATTCATGTTTCTCTTTCTCTCTTTCTTTTCTCAGCAACCAAACAAACAAAGAAGTACAGAACTTTCTAAGCATAAACACAAGAACTCCATCCATGCATGGGTAGAGAACACAATACATATGTAAGTATTTAGTCGTAAAGAGAAGGGAGGAGACCTGTTTTTGGATTATAAACAGACCATATTTTCTTCCTAAACTCCAAATCAGCCAAGAGAAGCCTGACCCAAACCCGAGTCTCAAACCCGTTCTTCTTCTTTGAATGGAGAATGGACCCTGCGATTCCGGAAACCAATAGAACCGGGTCACGATCGGGTTCGGTATCGACGAAGCTTCCGTCTCCGAAACAGGGGCAGAAACTGAAGTCTTGTAGCATGATTGGGTTGAAACGGGAATGTATTCGGGTTCGGGTTTGAGAATGGCAGAGACTATCGAGAGTTGAGACTAGAGAGAGCCAGTCAGGATGGTTAGCGGGGCCGGTGGTCCCTTTTCCTTTAATATTTATTGCAGTCTTTAATTTTTGTTTTTTTATTTTATTTTTCGGCTTGATGCTTGCGCAAGTCGATAAGATTGCGGTACAGGTCAAGATTTAAATTTTAAAAAAATAAAAATTAATTTTTTTAATGATAATATAAAAAATAAATTTTAAAAAATAAAAAATATATTATTTTAATATATTTTTAATAAATATTTTACGTCTTTCACATTTTAAAAGTGTTTGGAAATATAAAAAAGATATTGGATTTTGAATCCAAAACTCTGACCCTGGACGTCGTTGCTCTGTCAGCTTACACAAGAGCTTTGGTAGCATTGGGAGACCTTTGATTAGATAAAAAGTTCACTTGTTAAATCCATGAAATATTTTTTTATTTAAAAATATATAAAAAAGATTTTTTTTTATTTTTTAAATATTTTTAACATTAATATGTTTCAAAGGATTCAGTGACCTTTCTATGACCATTTTCCGTTCATTATCTGTGAATTTTTTTTTAAAAAAATTGTTTTTCAACGTAATTGATTTGTTTGGAAGGGAACGGCATGGTTATTATCATATGATGTTCGTCATTACCAAGCAAAAATCAATTTCTTGTTCAATAAATCTAACCTGTTAGAATGTCACACTATATATAGGGAAGGGAAAGGAAATCACTCAGCTCGCCGAAATTTAGGATCACGAAAAAGAAATGTACTCAGCTCGCCGAAAATTAGGGTCACTCCCGTTAGCCATGGATAGCCTTGGAATCAGCCGTTTAATAGTTTCTTCCAATTATTTTTCAAATAAAATAAAATAAAATTTTAAATTTTTATAAAATATATAGCTGTCATCAAACATCAAACAGATATTCAAGTTAAAGACAATTATGAACACATTATGCTCTGTTATCGTTGTACTTTTAATTTATTAGTTGTTGATCTTAATAACAATAATCACTTAAATAATGTGTTGTTATTTCCATTTTTAAGAATACTTAATTTTAATGGTTCTCAAGGAAGGTAGTGTAATAACAAATAGCCCGAGAACTGCATAATAAATCTTAAATTAAGTTAAAAAATGTATTTTTTTTTGTAAGAATTTTAAATAATCAGGGTTTTACTTATTCAGACTTATAAAATATATTTTTATAAATGAAAGATGGAATTTCCTCAAATCTAAAACTAAAAATTTTGATATATCCTAAAATTACTAGTTTGATTTGAATAATAAGATGTTTTATATGATTATTTCTTTTGATTCAGGCTTGTTTTCACCTGTTAAGATTATGGCATCTATATGAAAAATTCTTATGAATCTTTTTTAAAATCATAATGGTTAATGTAAATGTATATTGACGTAGAATATAGTTCGATATCCCGCTGCAACTAGAAATATTGACTGTAATAAATAAATAAATAAATAAACCCCACCTTCAATCAAATATTACATTTTATCGAAGGCCAGTTACATTTTACATTTTTTTATTTAATATCAACAAACAAATAAACAAATGCCGGGAAATAACAAGCGGCCCACGTTTTCGGTGGCTGTAGTTGAACCGCAACCAGCTACCTGTCGTGTCTTTGACTAGTTGTTGGGATTGGATCGCTGCTGAAGAAAGCTCCACAGACTCTGATAGCAACAGGGGAAAGAAAACAAAGCAGAAACCATACTTATCAGTAGAGTGGATGGAAAATGCACAGAAGGGAACCCAGCCAAGCAAGCAAGCAAGAAGAATATGCTGCGGAATCATGCCTCTAGAATTTCGAAGTAATTTTCTTTTTCCCTGTACAACTTCACTTTTCTTGATTTTTTTTAATTAATGTGAATATTCGAATTAACTTACATGCATCACGACTAATTTTACAGTCCATTGAATATCCTGAAAGTCTAGTAAATAGATAAAATATACTACGGGAATAATAGGGATAACATATAAAGAAAAACCCAATAAAAATATGAAAGAAAACACCCTCTATCTCCGCTTCCATTATAACTTGAATCAAGATTCTAAAGAAAGAGAGCGACCCGAACACTCACCCACTGATCCACAACACTGCTGATTTGATTTTTGTTTTTATTTATACAAGAAAGGTAATTGACGAGTCACGACTGGGGACTTTACTGTAACTGTGCTTGAATAAATTGCTCTGATCTTTCTATTCATAGTCTCATCAGTCACGGGCTATGAAGCATGCACATGGATTTGGTAGTTGGTCACAGCAGTTTATTTATTTTTTTAAGAGTATTTGGAAACGTGAGTAGTTAAAAAATTTAAATTTATTTTACCAAAATATAATTTTTTATATTTTAAATGTTTTTGATATACTAATTCTAAAAATAATTTTTAAAAAAACTTTCAATCATGAAACTATGTTAGTGTCGTCATTTTAATCTCTTTTATCTGAATTAATCATAAGCATAGTCGACAAATTCATATCCTAACAATCTTTAGATCACATATTACCGTTTGATCTTCTACCTTGAAGAGTATTCATCTTCAAGTTCCCTACATCCTGCTAATTCAAGAAAGAAAACCCTATCCATATCCAGCCTGTGAAATTATTTAATTCTATACAATTAATCCATGGTTTTGCCCTTCCAAAATCTACTTACACCACGACTTTACTTCTCTTTATTAATTTTTTTTGGATTTTTTAAAATTTTAAATTGTAGCAGTTCTCACAAAAAATAAAAATAAAAATACTTATTTTAAATATCATGTATCATTTAACCTGGAGGGCAGACCTTGAATGAGAGTTTTCCTCTTCCCTCCCCGGGAAAAGATGTAATGAAACATGTGCTGTTCTGTGTCGGTTGTGATTTAGAGATTCATGATAAAATGCCTGGGAGAAAAACATTATGTTAGAGACTCATAATAAGATTATCCTTACAATTAGAGATTCATGATACGCTAAATTATACATGAAAAATATTCATGATGAATAATGGTTTTTGACTAAAAGTTTGAACTTGAGGATGATTTCATTTAAACCCAAGAATATTGATATTAAAGTTTTTTTTAATAGATATTTTTCTTAATTAATTTATATCTGTATTAATTAAGTTTACAGGCTTAGTTGTAACCAGATTTCTTCGGTAATATAAAAATAAAAAACGTAGTGGCATAGCATACATTTCCCTTGTAAATGAAGAAAGATTTCAACTGCTAAAAACAAACTCATTTCCTCCAGACGAGGATATTCACTTCCATCTAAATCCTTGGCTGAATTTAAGTCTGAAATTTCATTTTCACAATTCGCTCCGTATCTCTTCACAAAGTAAACCCAAATGACATGGATGCGTGTTATTAATTGGTGATCTTCTGTGTAAAATTAATCAGGTGATTGAAGACATCAAGAGCTTCAGAGAGACAGCTCCGATGCATTTAGGCTAACACTTGCCCCAATATCTTCGTACGCGGGCGCCTCATATTGGATTTTGAATCCAAAACTCTGTCCCGGGACGTCGTTGCTCTGTCAGCTTACACAAGAGCTTTGGTAGCATTGGGAGACCTTTGATTAGATAAAAAGTTCACTTGTTAAATCCATGTAGTTAATGATGCTTTCTGGGGCAGAATTCTAGAT
>NW_011499845.1:2184411-2320801 GCF_000495115.2 Populus euphratica | reverse complement strand
GTTAACCATCAAAACTAGAGTCCCTGACATATGGATTAAACTCTAATTTTTTATTTATTTTCCAATGTCTAGCTGATACAACATAATCACCACAAAACCAAACAACATCGTATTACAAGCAACAGCAAAGCAAAAACATTAGTATTGCACTTCTAATCTGCTTGTAAGAAGAAAGGAATACATATAGAGCCCGGATGGAGGGGATGTCACCATTGAGGCTACTGAAAACAGCAATAGTCTACACACATCTGTAACGATGGACAGGGACAGTTTTCCAGGCAGTTCTTATTATATGCGAAGAAACAGACAGTAAGCAAAACGAGATCACAACAGATTTACCATTTTTGCGTTTTATCGTCCGCTTCCTCTTACTTCTCCTGAAGACGCCTCAGAGAGCAGCAGCACTGGACGGCGGCAGTAGATGTGTGTCCGGGTGAAATGCTTCTAAACCCTAGTTTTATCTTTTTTTCATTTCCATACGTACCCCCGCTCGTTTTTGTTTTTTCCATTTTGTCCGTGATTTTTCTGTACTCGTGTATGGGCCTACATCACTTTATCAAGCTCTTTTGCTCACTAGGCCCATGAATACGCCGATGTTGGATCGAGGCCCGTGGTGTTAAATACACTGAAACAATTCTAGTTGATGCATTTTAGGGGAAACGAATCCATCAAAATTGTTTCTCGCTAAATACAATTAATATTTTATTTTATAATCTTGATTTTTTGGAAGAAATTAGTTGAGGTCATTTTCTTGATACCTTTAACACGAAACACGACGTCAAGTCGCTTAAAGATGCGAAGTCCAAGATTGAGAAATCCTCGAGCGTAGAGTGTACAGAAAAAGCCGAGGATGATCCGTGCTGTGCTCCTATCAAATTACCGGTACAGATGCTTGATGCTACTGTGAAGGTTTAAATCAAGGAGATTCGAGGAAAATAAGTTTCATAGATAATAAATTAAATTTTAATATTAATCAAATACATTGTATATACAATTTGTTTTAAAAATAAAAACTATTCCATAAACAAACATCTTTTTAATATGAAAATCATGAGTTTTTACTAAGAAAAAAAATACTATATACAAAAAACTAGAGCACTAGGCTTGTTGTGCATTTGACATTGTAATAACATTTGATTTTTTAAAGTAATTTTTATTTAAAAATATATTAAAATAATAAATATTTTTATTTTTTAAATTTTACTTTTGTAACTAATATGTAAAAAAAAAAAATTAAAATAAAATTATTAAAACGACGAACAAGGTTCTAATCACCTGTTTTCACGATCTGATCTTCCATGTCTGATTGAAATCCTTTCAAAATCATAAAAAAATGATTTTTTTCGCTCGCTTGAAGTTTCAGGCATTGAACTTCTAAGATGGGTTTTGCATTCCCTGTAGTTGATCGCGAACAAGGTGCTGCTGATACACTACTTTTGCGAACGAGGGTGAATTCTGTCACAAATATGTCAGCGGAAGTGGTGGCGTCTGTCTGTCTCGATCGGGTGATGTGTGTATTCCCTTTTTTTTTTTGTTTTTGTTTTACAAATACATATATAATCTATGAAAAATGGATCTTCATTTAATAACTAGGTATTCATGAACTGTGAACATTTGTTGCTTTGCTATCACGACAAAACACGGCATTTAGTGCCTGCCACATGACACTTGTAAAAAGGAAAATGATAAAAATTATTTATTTATGTAACAATGGTCAGTTCAAGTTATTTTATAATTAACTGGATTTCATTTTAGTTTTCAGAGCTATGTGATATATTATGTATATATTAATGGATTCATAGCATCATCCAGTGCTGTTTTAACCGCCGCCGCCTCCTCTTCACTGCCGCGACTGCCGTACCATCATCACCACCACCGTTCCAACAACCTCCTCCCCTTCATCCCCGTACCCTCATCTTACTACTCACATCAACATTTACTAGATATTGTGAAATACTAAACTTATACGTGGAATGTTTTATTGTAAAATATTTCACATTCATGCCAAACAAGCATCCCGCTTTGTATATTTTTACATCTATCAATACACAACTATATTAAAAACAGTGACAGGTGATAATTGGATTTCTATTCCAGAGCTGGTAAGTATAAAAATCAATCAATGCCGATGGATTGATGACAATTCCGAGTTTCAGAAAATTAACAATGTCTGAATAAGAAAGGAATCTAGTACCTTCATGATCACCGGTCTCAATTTTATATCTCACCGTGGGAATGGTCATCCTCCGGAGATTGGAATGAATTCGTTTCACGATCATAGAAAGGGTGGCTACATTCGAGCAACGAAAAAGGCGAGTAAGATCTCTGATTTCCTTATAAGCAAAGGCAGATTCATTGCACATAATACATACCTAAAACCCCCCGTGCTTGATTTTCACCAGAACCCTGTCCATCTTCATCATGGCCACCACGAGGTAGACTTTCTATTACAATTCTCTTTGCCCGCCAAAGCTGAAGAAGATACAGTGGCTGCTCGCAACACACCAACCCCAACAATCCATGGTCGTTCAGGAAGTCCATCACGAGCAACGAAGTTGTGTCTACAGAGCTTGCACTTCCTCGTGGCGAAATGCTCGAACATGTTTTCAGGTATCGGACCGTGGACATGGACAATCATGTAGTTACACAGATGACATGCCCAGAAAGGAATGCCATTAATTGACGTGATTTTGTTTTCTTTCCTTTTTCTTCTTACAATTTAATTTTCAAATAGACTTGCCGCGTATCATCATCCTGGTTAATGTTCGTATATTCAAAGCCTCATGACTGTTTATGAAGTAAAACTAATAGAAATCCAATAGTTTAGAAGTAGATCATCTGTGACTGACGGAATCGTAGATGTGATATTCAACATATAAGCTGTGCATTAAATTGTAAGATTGTAAAATCCCAAGCGGTGATTACGAGGGGGAGCATAATAATGGGAAAAATACAACTGGATTAACCTAAAGAGACGTGTGCATGCATATCCAAAACACCAAAACGTCGCAAAAGAGCGAATTCCGGGCAGCAGCAGACGGTAGAGAGTAGAGAGAGACAGAGACACGTAATGTATGAGCCACGAGGTCCATGACCAAACCACTGCCACTACTTAACTAGGTAACCAAAACAACACACGCGAAGCCAGCCACTCGCTTAATATACGGGTCTGCTTGAAAAATTTCCCACAAGTAAGCAAAAATTCAATTTTCATTGAAGTAACCCCTTTTTTTAATTTTTAATTTCCTGCACTCCTTTTTTTTAATTTTCTTTTGGGGGTCTGCTATACTCTGCAGTACACTGATTGGCTGGCACCTTCTCTGAGAAGTTACCTCCTCGCATAGGCAACCAAACCAGAAAAGCATCACTCCTCACTCACTCACTTACTGCCGCAACCCTTTCCTCTTAAGTTTTCTCTATATAACACCCACTTGGAGAATTGCAATCGCAATGCATTGCATTGCTAACTCACTGTTTTTCTGTCTCTATAGTCTCTCTATTTAGTATTTACTTGAAGCGATCATCTGGCTTCTCCTTCTTAATCAGCTGGTAAGTGAGCCAGAGAGTTGAGTTTTATGTTTTTTTTTTAATTATTATTACTGATTGGGTTTTGGTCCTCCTTACTTCTTGTTTAGTCATTTTGTTTGGATTTTCATCTCGATCATGTTTTTTTTTAAGAGACGGGTTCTCTTTTTAATCAATTTTTGTTGCCTTCTGAGTTGCATTGAGCAGTGATGGAGCCTGTTAGCATGGATATAGATACCACCCAGCAACTCCCTGCGGATCCTCTCCCATTTGCTAGAAGGTGATTCCTTGATTTCTTCCTCCCCACTGTTTGGTTGTTTAGAGAACGTCTCAAATGAGGGGGGGGGTGTTTGCGTTTTGTTTTCTTCAAACAATGAACGGGTCACTGGTTATTCTTTTATATGCAGTTTGTGATTTCTATACAGAGATTCTGTTTTTTCTTTTTTTAATGATTTTTTGTGTTGGGTTACATTTTCTTTTAACAGTTATCAATTGGAGGCTTTGGAGAAGGCGCTAAAGCATAACACAATTGTGTTTTTGGAGACTGGTTCTGGAAAGACTTTGATCGCCATCATGCTACTTCGCAGTTACGCTTATCTTCTTCGCAAGCCTTCACATTTTATTGCTGTTTTCCTGGTTCCTCAAGTCGTTCTGGTTCGCCAAGTATGCCACTTTACACTCCTTTTCTCTTCTGCATATGTGTGCCTATGTTTTGGGAATTTATGTTAATCTATTTACTCAGCGACAGTATAACAATTCAAATTACAGGTTTCGTTTCACTGCTGCTGAAATTTATAATAATTGGACTAAATATTGGAGATGTTAGGAGTTGCTGGTGAAGATGGGATGTGTCTGTAACCTTCCGGGTCAAATGCAACATACCTTATGTATCTACTATGGAGCTTTTTAAATACAGGAGATGTGTTTGGAAATGCTAGATATTGTTGCTAAATCTAAATTTGAAAAATATTCTATTTCGCAGTCAAACTTTAGTAATGTAATGAACTTGCGGGTTTTTCAAGTAAAAACTTCATGTGCAGTCTCAACTATTTTTTTAAGTTACAAAATGCAATTATAGAAACTTAGCAAATTGGTATTAAAGCCAGAGTTCCATCAAATGCTTAAAAACGCCAGAGTAATGCAATGAAATTTGCAGGTTTTTTTGGATACTAGAGTAAACATTTTGTGTGTTGTACTTTCCTTTTGAATTACATAATGAAATTTTAGAAAGTTAGTGAATTGAGATTGAAGCCAGAGTTTCACCAATATTTAAAAAAGAAGACAATGAATGGGGTTTCCTGCACAAGTTTAATGTTAATTCTAAATTTTGAGGTGGTTAGATGCAAATACTGAAGGTGAAATTCAGAAATGTGACTTTATTTTTCTTTTATATTGCTGTTGTTCTCCATGATTACTAGCAAGCTGGAGCTGTGGAAATGCATACTGATTTGAAAGTGGGCATGTACTGGGGAGAAAGGGGAGTTGACTTCTGGAATGCTGCTACATGGAAGAAGGAAATAGAAAAACATGAGGTAAGTGAGCTGGAAGCTGCTTCATTGACTATTCGTCTTTTTCTTTATTCCTGTTTTTATCTGTAATCATTTACATCTGATAGTCTCATGTCTGTTCTGTTCAAGTTTTGAGCTTCACCTTTGGTCTTCAACAATGAAAACCAACGTCAAAAGGCACAAAATAGTGAAGAAAAAAAATCTGTTTACAGTGGTCGTTGATTTGCATGCTAGTGGTGCTGGTGGTTGATGTGGTTTGTCCTTTCTTTAATCATAGCAGAGTATGATTTTGATGTAATTTTGTTTTCTGGTTTTTGAAAGCTTTTATTTTTCATTTCTTGTTTTAGTGACCTTTTTTTTCTTGTTTGTCCAGTGTTGTTACTTCTAAACCTGAGATATTTTGATGAAGTGTGCCCTCAACTGGCTTTTTTATTTTTACTTTTTGGAATCATATCTTGCGTTCTGGTTCTTCTTTGATAAAATCAAGCAGAAGCGTTCCCTTTGAGGAACTGCATAACATGTTGATATTTGCTGACATAAAATTAATTAACCTTTGAGAACTTCATTTTGAGCTGTTTGTCAGTTTGCTGCTTACCCATTTCTTTAATTTTCTTCACAATGATTCTCTTCCTTATGGTGGCAGATTTATGCAGTTTGCCAATGTTACCAGCTTATTTTCTTACACAATGGACATTGATTATTTGATTGATATGTACAGGTGCTTGTTATGACACCTCAAATTTTGCTTAATGGCTTGAGGCATAGCTTTTTCAAGCTAGACTTGATCAAGGTGATGATTGTTGATGAATGTCATCATACCAGGGGCAAGCACCCCTATGCAAGCATCATGACAGTGAGCTATCTCTCTCCCCTTTGTTTTACAACTCTCATCATCTTTTTATTCTTTTGCCTCCTAATGATTTACTTTTGATTTATGGAAACAACAGTTGATGTGATTTCTCAGGGAGATTTATGTTTCTTTCTTTCTTTCTTTCTTTCTTTCTTTTTGTTATTTTGTTATGAGAAATCAACCCTGCTCAATTAGACTTTCAAGCAGCGTTTGCTTGTCCATATTATGAAATAAGATATTTTTTCATGTAAATTTTTAACTCAATTTTTTTAATTACTGATTGAATTGTTTTGACACTCTCAAAATAAGGGAACTCATGGTAGCATGTATCTTGCTTATGGTGAAGATCTTTTTGCATTTGATAGCAGAAATGTGCAATATTGTCAGATTTGATAAATTAGATACATACACAAATTCTTAAGCATCTGTATAAATTCTACTGGTTGCTTCAAGAACCAAAAAAATTTTCTTTCTTAGTTATTGTTAAGAAAGTTCTATGTTCAAATAAATACGAATAGATTTAAGGAAAACTCACCTGCTTACTGATATGTTGGGTGCCTGTCCCAAGGGCAGTTTTGTTGGACGCAAAATGCTGTTTTTCTTTTAAGTGTCATACGTTACTTATAAAACTCATATGTATGAAGTTACCATTATATGTTCACTTAGAGCCATGAATGATTCTGCATGGAGTCCATGTTGCATGGTGAATTTTCTGATAACTTTGAATGATCTGCAGGAGTTCTTTCATTGTGAGTTAAAGTCTGGTCACCATGATCTTCCTAGGATTTTTGGGATGACCGCTTCTCCCATAAAGTCAAAGGGTATGCTTTGGAAGTAGATCATAATGTTTGCTTGATACTCACATTTTACAATCTTCCTAAATTTATATAAGATTGAACCCTTTTTTTTTGCGTTGTGATAAAGGTGCAAGCTCAGAATTATACTACTGGCAGCAGATTCGTGAACTTGAGGATATTATGAATTCAAAGGTTGCTTCTCACTTCTGGTTAAAAATATTTACCTAGGTTTCTTTCTATTTGCTTTTTAGCCATAATAAGCGATGGATTATTAGATCTGAAATCCAAATTCATTTTTAATGAGTCATTTTACATGCCTGTTCAAAACTTGTATCCTCGTATAGCTATTGAAAATATTCATTATAAACAAGTTTTGCATCAGATAGTGGTTGACGATTAACTGGTCATGGCCACTGACACATTTGAGTGTAAAGTAGTGATGTTTTAATAAGCTTTATAAGGAATTCACTTAGTTCCACAATTCTTTTTATAATAAAAGTCCTACTCTTGATGCTTTCGTGCATTTGTTGTGGTGTTTTCTCTTGGTGCACTTTGTTCACTAGGGTGAAACATCCAAATGACGCATCATATTATCAATTCTTTGGCATCCTCCTTCATTTGACAATCATTTATTTTTTTGTTTTATTTTTTCCTGTACAAATTTTATTTTCAGCACTGATAATCTTTTATTTGGATAATGAATTGATTGTTCATATTCTTATTTGATTTTTTCGTGTAGCTTTTATCTCCTTTTGCTTTTGGGTCCCTTCTGCAAGATGAAGATGACCCACATGGCACATTTCAAATGCACTCAACTAATATCCATGTTATTTCCCATTCCTTGCTCAAAAGTTTTTGAAAATTGTATCCCGGGTACACATCAAATGGTTCGTTACATGTTGCTGGCTCTGAAAGAGCAGGAGGGGACCCCATAACCTACCATTTGATAGAGAAAACCCATGGACTTTGCCTTCTTCTTTTTTTTTTGGGGTATATATTTGGGCTCACAGGAAATTTAAGAACACTTATGTGGCTTTAGCTTCAGCTTCTTAGCATGGGTGATGTAGAACTGCATTCCTACGAGTTCTGCACATAAACTTCAAGTCATTACTGGATTTAATTGTTCTTTCATTTGATTGCTATGTTCCATATCACTCCGTTCATGTGTTTTTTCTATTCTTCAATAATTTGCTTATGATACCACCTTTGAAATATATGAACACTTACGTATCTCTTGCTTCTTAGCATCGGTGATGGAGAACTGCATTCATACATTTTCTGCACATAAACTTCAAGTCATTACTATATTTGGTTGTGCTTTCATTTGATTTCTATGTTCCATACCACTCTGTTCTTGTCTGTTTTCTATTCTTCAATAATTTGTTTATGATACCACCTTTGAAATATAAGAACACAAAAGTAGCTTTAGCTTCTTAGCACGGGTGATATAGAACTGCAGTCATACGTGCTCTGCTCATAGACGTAGTTGTTACTAGATTTGGTTGTTCATTTATTTAATTGTTATGTTCCATATATGAATACTTATGCAGCCTTAGCTTCTTAGCATGGTTGATATAGAACTGCATTCATATGTGTTCTGCACATAGACTTAGTTGTTACTAGATTTGTTTGTTCTTTTATTTGATTGTTATGACGCAGCTTTAGCTTCTTAGCGTGGGTGATATAGAACTGCATTCATATGTGTTCTGCACATAGACGTAGTCTTTACTAGATTTGGTTGTTCTTTTATTTGATTGTTATGTTCCATACATGAATACTTACGCAGCTTTAGCTTCTTAGCATGGGTGATATAGAACTGCATTCATATGTGTTCTGCACGTAGACTTCGTCGTTACCAGATTTGGCTGTTCTTTTATTTGATTGTTATGTTCAATTATCGCCCTGCAAGATTTGGTTGCCCTTTTATTTGACTGTTATGTTCCATATCACTTTGTTCATGGATTTTTTTATTTATTATTATTCTTCATTAATTTGTTTATGGTACCACTTTCTTGTATTGAAGATATATACATGTGTTAGCGAGTCTGCGCTTGCTGAATTTATACCATTCTCAACCCCAAAGTTCTTATTTTATGAGCACATGAAGATCCCTGATGGTATATTTGCTTATTTACTTGAAGAATTGGGGAATTTAAGAGCAAAGGTGTGTACTTTCTTTATTTCAAGTTTGGAATGGATGCCAGTGGCTTCTATGATTTTATTGGTAGTCCATTTACTGCTTTTTCAGCATGAACACATGCTCGAGCAATTGGATCTCAATGAGTCTGCAGCAGTATCTATACGCAATAAAATATCAAAAGTACATTCAGCTTTGATGTTTTGTTTGGAGGAACTTGGTGTTTGGTTGGCTTTTCAGGTATTTGTCTAGTCTGGATTCTTGCACCTGCTCTGCTTGTCATTGCAATGGTATCTGTGTAGTTGACATGGTTTAATGTACGTTGATGAAACAGGCTGCACAGTTCTTATCACACTGTGATACTGATGGTGACTTTATTTCAGGGGGTAAATTAGATGTGTCCGGTGAGACCATTGTTAAAAACTTTTGCCAAGATGCCTCGTTGGCAATTTCTAATTGCTTTTCAGATGGTACCTTTTCTATCTTGGTGAAAGAATTTGTGGAGACACGAACTTGTGATTCTGTTCTTAGTTTTCTATCATTTTCTTTTTCTCTATTGTATTGAACATTTAGGTCAGGAATGCTCCATTGGGGATAACATTAAGGCTCATTTGGGTGCTGGGCTTTTAACCTCGAAGATTCTCTGCCTTGTTGAGTCACTTCTTCAGTACAGGTTGGCGCATAACTATATATACATCCTCATTTTCTATCATCAGATATATTTGGGCAGCTGAATCCATCGTAATAATGTCTATAGTTCTGACAGAAGATTGATAATGATTTTATTCTCTGAAGTCTACTGGAAATGCTATAATATGCATATAAAAGATTGAAACAAGTGCAAAGTTGCACTTTGTGGTTTGAGTCTTTACTGAGTTTATACAAGAGCTAGTTCTGTTCTGTTGATCTTCTGCTCTTTAATAGTTAAACTAAATGCCCATGAGATAATTTGACTGCACGAGTTGACTACTTTATTAAACTGTCATATTTATACAACATATATGTATACAACATGTTTTGAATAAATAAAGTTTTATGTTACTATTTTGGTCATTTTTATACCAGCTTGTGGTGATGTGTTTTTTTTTTTTCCCATGTATTTAATTACAGGGATTTAAAGGAAATAAGATGTATACTTTTTGTGGAAAGGGTCATTACTGCCGTTGTCCTTGAATCTCTATTGAGTAAGTTGCTTCCTAAACATGGCAGCTGGAAGACTAAATACATTGCAGGAAATAATTCAGGGTTGCAATCCCAGACACGCAAAATTCAAAATGAAATTGTGGAAGAATTTCGTAAAGGCATGGTATATAATTTTCCTACTTGGATCCACAATATTGTATTCATTATATTGTCTGAAAATGAGCAAATGGCATACTTCTAGGTGAACATCATCGTTGCAACATCAATTCTTGAGGAAGGATTAGATGTGCAAAGTTGCAACTTGGTGATTAGATTTGACCCTTCTGCCACTGTCAGCAGCTTTATACAGTCCCGAGGTCGTGCTAGGATGCAGAATTCTGACTACTTGTTAATGGTGAAAAGGTAGTGTCCCAGTAACTCTTATTACACCTATCACCAATGAGGACTACTTGTAAACGGATTCGTTTGTACATTTTACTGTGAGTTTATGTGATCATTAGTGTTTGATCACTTTCACTTATATTTTGATAACCATAGAGGGGATTTTTCTACACATGCTCGACTAGAGAACTATCTGGCCAGTGGTGACATAATGCGAAGGGAGTCTCTACGCCATGCATCCATTCCTTGTTCACCTTTGCTGGGTGAGTTGGATGATGAGTTTTATCGTGTTGAGGGCACCGGGGCAGTTGTCAATCTTTCTTCAAGTGTTAGTTTGATATACTTTTATTGCTCATGTCTTCCTTCTGATGGGTTAGTCATCTGTACTCTTAATTGTGAAAATACAGCTAAGCTCGTAATAATTTATTTTCAGATGAGCTGGTCACAAGCTTGTACCAAACCATGGCTTATCCTCTCTCCCTTTGTTTTTTGGGGTGGGGTGTTATGATTTCTGTAGGTATTTTAAACCAGCTCCCAGGTGTATTATAGACAAGGAGACAATGACTTGTAGATTACATCTTCCAAAAAGCTCTCCTGTACAAACTATTTGTGTGCAGGGAAATATTAAAACTTTGAAGCAGAAGGCATGCCTTGAAGCATGCAAGAAACTCCATGTTTCTGGTGCTTTAACAGACAATCTTGTTCCTGATATTGTTATGGAAGAAGCTGTTGCTGAAGACGTTGGTAATTGCTATTTGCAATCTTTCCATTATTGGTTTGGGTGTTTTACACTTTCAGAGTACTATATATACTGTTTAGTAAACCATCTTTTCCCGTTCCCTTTCTATATTTTAATCTTTGTAATTGTTTATTGAATAGGGAATGAGAGGTATGATGATGAACAACCCATTTATTGGCCACCTGAGCTGGTCAGTCAAGGTCCACGAAATTTGAAGACGAAGTACTACTGCTACTTAATTGAGTTGAATCAGAACTTTGCTTATGATATTCCTGTCCATGACGTGGTGCTTGTCATGAGGACTGAACTTGAATCTGATGTCATAAGGAGCATGGGTTTTGATTTAGAAGCTGAGAGAGGCTTA
This sequence comes from Populus euphratica, assembly GCF_000495115.2. Lineage (NCBI taxonomy): Eukaryota > Viridiplantae > Streptophyta > Magnoliopsida > Malpighiales > Salicaceae > Populus > Populus euphratica. The sequence continues at coordinate 2,309,357 of NW_011499845.1, read as the reverse complement.
TTGACAGTGAACTTGAGGTATATTGGAGATATTGATCTTGAACGAGTGCTGGTATGTCTTCTAGTTTTCTTATTTTCTTGTCATAGGTGTAATATGTGATGGAAAAATTATATAACGTATTGTATTTTCCACTGTTCTGTTTTTTGTTTGGTTGTCAGGTCCTCTTATGTAGGAGGTTTCAGATTACTCTTTTCAAAGTTCTTTTGGATCATAGTGTAAATAAATTGAAAGAAGTCTTGGAAGGATTAGACTTAGGGTCAGGTTTCGAGATAGACTATTTTCTACTTCCTGCTTTCAGGTCATGCCCACAACCTTCCATCAACTGGACACCTATTAGTTCTGTGTTGTTCTCATATAAAAATGACCACTTCAACTGTTCTCGGAATGGCAATGCTCATGTTGTCCAAACCAAATGCGGTCCAGTTTGCGCATGTGTGCTTCAGAATTCTTTGGTCTGCACCCCCCACAATGGTAACATCTATTGCATCACGGGTGTTTTTGAGGATTTGAATGGAAACTCGCTTTTAAAGATGGGAGATGGAGGGGCTATCACTTACAAAGAGTACTTTGCAAAGCGGTAGTGCTCTTTTATTATCCACTTACATCATGCTATTTTAATTTTGCTGTTATTTTTATGTCACATATATTGTATTTTTGTAGCCCAATGAGTGACCTGAAGCTCGCACTTGATTGCAGGCATGGCATCCAATTGCTTTTCAATCAAGAACCATTACTTAAAGGGAAACACATTTTTCAAGTGCACAATTTTCTTAACAGATGCAGAAAACAAAAGGAGAAAGGTCTTGATTTTTTTTTTTTTTTGTCTTACCATGTTATGGGCAAAGTGCATGTGATTAATTTGTGGTATGGGATGGGGTATTCATTCAGATTGATTTGTGGTATGTAGGCTTGGTCCATTTATTTGGATTGTGTATGTTGTGACTACTTGCCTGCTTCCTTTATCACATGAATACTATGGTATCACAATAAGAAATTGCCAGCCTTTGCTTCTTTTTTTCTTCTTCTGAAGAATGTAAAATTAATAGAAACAACACTCACTTAAAATATTTTTTAGCTAAAGAATATTCTGTCAATTTAACACAGAAGTAGGCTAGTGTAATGAATTAATAAAACCGGGACAACTGATAACCAGCATTTAACTGGGCTAAAATAAAATATGTTGGGCTAGTCATGCATTCTTAGGTAATCTAGAAATTTTCAAAATCTGGTCCTATCTATCTTTTGTTTTTCATTTAACTAAATAAATCAAGAGGAAGTTGGTTCACCAGTTTAGGCTATCTGGATATGGCATCAAGACCTCTTTTTTTTTTCAGTTTTTTCCATAATGTTCAATAATTATTCTGTAGTTACATTATTGATGATATTTGTTTTTTGGGCTACAGAATCGAAGAATACACATGTAGAGTTGCCTCCTGAACTTTGTGAAATAATTTTATCTCCAATATCAATCAGTACTCTTTATTCTTATACATTTATCCCATCAATAATGCATCGACTAGAGTCCCTGCTTATTGCTGTCAACTTAAAGAAGATGCATTCAGATCATTATCTGCAAAATGTTAATATTCCATCCATGAAGGTAATTTATTTTTCCAAACCTTGACTCTGCTGATGCAAAATGTTTTTTTGGACTTGCATTAACCAAACTTTATTTTATGGTAGGTATTGGAAGCAATTACTACAAATAAATGCCAAGAGAATTTTAATTTGGAATCATTAGAAACTCTAGGAGATTCTTTTCTTAAATATGCTACAAGCCAGCAGCTATTTAAAATTTATCAAAATCATCACGAGGGCCTTCTTAGTTTTAAGAAGGACAAAATTATTTCTAATGCTGCACTTTGCAGAAGAGGATGTAACCACAAACTTCAGGTAGTCATTCCTTTAGAAAGAAAAGTTCATTGTGTTTGCTTTACCAATATAAAATATTTAGTGCTGAGAATAAATATCACATGTTTCATTTGATTGAACTGTAGGGATTTATCCGCGATGAATCTTTCAATCCAAAACTCTGGATAATTCCAGGTGGCAAGTTGGGTAGTGACTTTCTAGGCGAGGAGCCACTTTCTGAGGGCAGGAAAATTTACATTAAAGGAAGAAGAAAGGTAAAAAGTAAAACAATTGCTGATGTTGTTGAGGCACTCATTGGTGCATACCTCAGTACAGGCGGTGAAGTGACGGCCTTACTATTTATGGATTGGATTGGTATAAAGGTGGATTTCATGAATACACCATATGAGAGGCACATCCAATTGCAGGCAGAGAAGTTTGTTAATGTCCGCTACTTAGAATCACTGTTAAACTATTCATTCAATGACCCTTCTCTCTTAGTAGAAGCATTGACCCATGGTTCTTACCTGCTTCCTGAGATCCCAAGGTGTTAACAGGTAAATTTATCCACAACTTGATAACATTTATGCTGTTTATGAAAATATCGGTGATGCAACACTACAAAACACACACATACACAGGCATTTTCTCTTTCCAAAGGTGGCTTTAGTTTCTGTAATCCTTTTTGTAAATGCTGGTTTGTGGTGATCCTCACTTCAACATGATCAACTGCTGTTCAGCGACTGGAATTTCTTGGAGACTCAGTGCTGGATTATCTCATCACTTTGCATATGTACAAGGAATATCCTGGGATGTCACCAGGACTGTTGACTGACTTGAGGTCTGCTTCTGTAAACAATGACTGTTATGCACAATCTGCTGTTAAGGTAGGCTTGGACAGACACATTCTTCATGCCTCTCATGACCTTCACAAGCATATCGTCGCCACTGTAAAAAAATTTCAGGAATTTTCTTTAGAATCAACTTTTGGATGGGAATCTGAGACAGCTTTTCCCAAGGTTAGTGCTAAACACATTTAAGTGAAATACGTTTCCTGCAAAATTCTTTGGTTTTGTTTTTTGCTCTATATGTATTGTTGATTATGTTATTTGAGCACAAATGTGGAGAGTGGACAAGTGAGTTTCCTTGACGAAGCCTAAATGTAGTTCACTTGTGCCCATGATTTACTGATCAGTTAATGCTTACATCATCTTGACTTGTTAACAAGTGAAATCGAGGAAGATGCCTGGCATGGACGAACCCCCACCTGCCTATGTTTGGAAACTTTGTCTGATTATGTAACTACTAGTTTAGTTATTTTTTTACATTCAGAATTCAGCGTTATTACTCTATTCAAGAATGAAAAAAAAAAACGAGCAGCTAAAAAAATTAAAGCTTTGGTTTCACCTTTTCACCTAAATCCCAACAGGTACTTGGAGATGTTATAGAGTCGTTAGCTGGGGCTATTCTTGTAGATTCAGGATACAAGAAGGAGGTAGTCTTTGAAAGTATAAGGCCACTTTTGGAGCCTTTAATTACTCCCGAGACATTGAGATTGCAACCTGTTAGGGAATTGAATGAATTATGTCAGAGGCAACACTTTGATTACAAGAAGCCCATTGTTTCTCGGAACGGCAGGAATGCTTCTGTTACAATAGAGGTTGAAGCTAATGGTCTCATATTTAAACATACAGCTACAGTTGCAGATAAAAAGACAGCCCAAAAACTAGCTTCAAAAGAAGTCTTGAAGGCCCTGAAGCAAAGTAATTTTGCGACTAGTACCGCGAGCAAAGTTGAGTAAATCTTGTGTGCTTTGGAAATTTTGAAGTTCGAATCAAGCTGGATATCTGCATTGGTATGGCTGAAGGATTTTGTATATTTTATGTTAGCAAAAGTTGATGCATGTAGAAATTAAAGTAAAACGCTTTACGAAGAGATTTTCGAGTGATGCATGGTGCCTTGTCTCGTCATGAAAGTAACTTGGAGAAACATTGCATTAATGCTATTTCTATTTCAAAGTATTTTGGTATTTGTATAGCCCTTTGTGTTCATGTTCATAATGTATACTGGTATCCAAAGTGAATAGTTGTGCTGGAAGCCATTGTGGGTCGTGCTTTGGAAGATGCTATGGCACTGGACTTGTTTGCTTGTTTTTTGTATTTATTTTCCGTAAACTCGCATCAATCTATCGTATGATTTCATGGATGATAATTAAAGGAATTTTGTTTTCTTTTTTATGTAAATCTTCATATGTTCCATCTGTATTTCTCCGAATCAGCATGCGGGTTGAGCTCTTGTGGATCCAGTGCTCTATCTTTTTCTCTCCTTTTCCGGTGCAACTGAGTGGGGAAAAGAGAATAGGAGATGACAAAAAAAATAGACCCGACCGAGTCTCCCTGGAGGTGAAGACTCGAAATAGGAGGATGATGCAATGCTTGAGTCGACAGAGCGAAGGTGTGCAATCTGACAGCCATCTTCCGTTCTTGTTTTTTAATAATTTTAATTTTTTAAAATTAAAAAAAAAAAATCAAGTCTATTGTTTCAGGTTGATGATTTTTAATGCATTGGGATTGTTCATTTTTTTTGGATAGTTTCATGGATTGTTTGCTTGTTCCTCATTTTCACATTATTTGAAAATATCTCAATTTATAAATAATTTGAGAGATAACAAGCAAAGAAAGATGTATGAAGATAATTTATAAATAATTTTAATTTATTCGATTATAAAAGCGATCACTCATTCATGTAACATAGGATCCATCGAACTTCTCAAAAAAAAAAAAAAAAAGATTATCAGCAGACACCATCTCCCTGACCCCCAATCCAATCCAATTGTTTTGTTTTTTTCTTTACGAGCCTGTTTCTTAGCTGGGCTTTTGGGCATTTTCTTATGGTTTCTGTTAGCTGGGCTTATGGCTCTCCTATTATTGTTATTGGGCTTCAATTACTTGGGCTTTAACTCCCTCGGCGCAGCCCAATATTTGATGATTTCAACAGAAATAAAAACTAAAGTCCTTAACGTTTAAAACCAGACAGTATTATCCTGAAACTATTAGATTTAATGAATGTTACCCTGATGAAATCAATGAAAAATAAATAATACTTATTAACCAAAATTTTTATTTATTTTCAGGATGTTAAATTATATTTTTTCAATTGAAAAAATCCAAATTAAATTTTTTACAATATTAATAAAAAAAATGGCACATCTTGCTATTAGGGTGAAATTGCTTAATTGTGAATAAAGAGATTTAATTGAAAGGCACTGGTCTTATCCTCTTGAAACTGAAACAGAAGTAAGAAAACAGGATTGAGCAACAAGCATCGAGAGAAAGAAAGAAAGAGGCATTCGGTTCTCAACAGACTGTTGATAGTTATAAAGGTTGGTCTGAATTGAGGTGGCATGGAGGGCATTCTAGTTCGCAATTTATGCAGTAGCTCCAGTGCTACTGTGCTTTTAGCACCACCATCAAGACCTTCATTTTTGTTTCAACACAAGGCCTCCTTTTCTCCTTCTAACTCTACCATGTTTCCATTGCTCTCTTCACTATTCTCTGCCCCTTCTCGCTCCTTTTCTTCTGGTACGTTAATTTCAATACAGTTTTCACTCTGTGTGTTTCTTATTCTTAGTGGTCTTTATTTCTCTATTTAAGTTCTGGTTTCGTGGGGTTGTTTAATTTGCTCTGAATTCTAATGGGTTTTATTTACTATCATGTTTGTATTGTGTAGTGCGATACAGTGTGATGGTTTTTAAATCACTGATTCTGGTAATATTTAGTGTTTTTTTTAATTGATATTTGTATGGTTTGGATGTAGTTATATATGCCACACCAGACAGCCAGTTGAAAATTGGAACTGATACGGATACCGATACCGATACCAGAGAATGGGCAATGCAAGGTTTTTTATGATCATTTCAAGCCAGTTATTTTTGCTTTTAAGTTTAGAATATAGGAGAAAATGCATAATTGTTCTTATGGTATGGTTGTTCTATTATAGGGTATTGAAATTGATAACTTTTCTTCAATATTTTCCCTGCGTGTCTTTGTTGATTCTTTAACCATTGGTTTTACAATCAGCAAGGACAAACATGGCGATGCATTTGGTAAAATTATTATGCTTGAGCATATACTAGCAGTAGTCTTGTGACCTTGTCACTTGCAATATCCAATTTCCAATGATTCTTAGCCACCGTTTCTGAGAAAATCTAGAGTAAAGTGGCACTTGGAAGGGGCGGAGCTTCAAACTAAAGTTGCTACTGCCATTTTAACATATATCATGAAATAACAATAGGACTTTATCTTGTGTGATTTATTAAGAGGCCCATCAAAATGTCTGTTTACAATGTTAACATTTCTAACAGATTTCTATAGCTTAAGGAAGGATGTCGAAACTGCCTCACAGCGTGTTGAAGAGATGAGAGCTTCTTCCGGTCTGCATCTATTAGAACAAGAACTTGCAGATTTGGAATCTAAAGCAGCTGATAGCTCCCTCTGGGATGACCGTGCTAAAGCTCAAGAAACCCTGCTGGCCCTGACCGATGTGAAAGATAAGATAAAGTTGCTTACAGAATTCAAAACCAAGGTCCAAATCTTTTCTTTTGGAAAGCATCACAGTTGCTTTTCAATTATTGCCACTCAGTTAAGAATATAGATTGGTCATTAATTAAGTAAACATTGGTGAGATATGAAATACATTTTCCCACGAGAATAACAAGTAATGCACCTTTTCACATAATTGACTTTGGCTATTTGTGTTGGGGAAAATCAAATGTGTTGAAAAGTTGTTCTCTAAGCACTGAGTTGTTCAATAGTAGCTGTCCCCTAAATGTGTAACTCACTAGCAGTCCCTTTTGAGGGGAAAAACATTACAAGTATGTGTAGATTGTAGATATATTATGATTTAACATTTGATCTAATGAATATATGTTTCAATAATTTGATTAAAAAGGTCTGGTGCTGATAATTTTGACGAGTAAATATGAGAAATGCATGTATAATTTGTGAGAAAATAAATACTTTCCTAGACTTCTTATGTCGTTGTTTTGTCACCAACAGAATGAGCCTCGTCGGGGTTTACGTGTTATTTTGTAATCTTTGTAGTTGATGCAGGCCAATAAACTGGAGTTTAGATTGTGTGTGAAGAGCTACATGAATGAGGGAATACTAGCTATTTAAAAATAGATTGTGCTGGTGATGGGAATGAGTAAGAAGAATAGTTTGCTACAAACTTTTTTCTGAAAACTAGCGTTTCAACTAGTTGGTTCAGTTGAGTGTCATTGATATGCTTGTATGTATATTATATGATGTTATAGAGTGTGGCATTATATTTGGGAAAAATGGGGGTTCTGATTGTTGTATCTGGATTCTAAGATGAGATGCTTTTTTATATATAGATACAGTTGAAATTTAATAAAAAGTGACATGCCAATGACTGAAAAGTTGATTTGGCCTTAAATGTTTCTGGATATGGTGTTATATGCACATCTCATTGGTGCAGGTTGAAGAGGCTGAAACTATAGTTAAATTAACAGAGGAGATGGACTCCACAGATGCTGGATTTCTAGAAGAGGCAACTGGGATCATTAAAGAATTAAATAAGGCATTGGATAAGTATGAGTTGACTCAACTTCTTTCTGGTCCTTATGATAAAGAAGGTGCTGTTCTATCCATCACAGCTGGTGCTGGCGGTACAGATGCACAGGTAACGAGTCATTGCATGTAAAAGGCAATGGTAAAACATGGAGTTTTCTCTCTTCAGATCAGTCAGATTGAAATGTTGTTGTTTTCTTTATGCTGGATTGAATGGTGTCCAAATTCATCTACTTCTTCAAAATTGCTATTATCTGTGACAGCTCCAATATCAGAAGAGGTGTGTCCCTGGTTTGAAACTGGGATGTGCCAGGAAGGCGCTGGGTTCTAAAGATTATTGAACATCAATGCATATTATTGCTTTTTCTTGTGTAAAATTCTCTCATCATTTCCAGTGTAGGACTGGGCTGACATGCTTCTCAGGATGTATGTGAGATGGGGAGAGAAACAACGATACAAGACAAAGGTGGTTGAAAGCTCACCAGGAGAGGAAGCTGGGATTAAATCAGCCACAGTTGAAGTTGAAGGCCGTTATGCTTATGGCTATCTGTCTGGGGAGAAGGGAACACACAGAATTGTGCGGCAATCTCCTTTTAATTCCAAAGGTCTTCGTCAGGTAACTTCGAATTTTTTTTCTTCAAGAGAATGATGAACTTGGGGGCATGGAAAATATTTTCCTCCATTTTTTAGTGGGAAATAGAACAGAAAATACTTTCCATTGAACTCTTGAATAGTGCCTATCAAAGGAAAATATTTTAACCTTCTCAAGGAGGGTAGAATATTTTTCTTTGCACCATCAACTCAAGATATTTGCCGGCAACCACCAACCCCGCAACCACCATCCTATTACTACTGTAAACACCATTTTGTAATCATCCCACCACAACCCTCTATCACCACCGTCGCCATAACCACATCGCCACTAGCCATCATCTTATTATAAATGTAATCATTATTTCATCACCATCTCACCATAACCTTCTAACAACAATATAATAATAACCACCACCACCATCATTGTTGTTGTCGTCTCCACCACCAACCACTTTGTTTTGTTATTAAAGTAACCGTAATTTCACCATTATTGCAATTATCATCACTCCTATAACACCCATCGTTCTATGACTATCATTACCACCACCACCATCTTTATCACAAATATTGCAAGTTCAAGTTTTCAAGTCTTATCACCATCATTCAAAAACCATAAATGAAAAATAGTTTATTTTGTTAGAAAATATTTTTCTTGATTCATTCGAATAATGGAAAATAACTCATTTTGCATGAAAATATTTCCATTAGAAAAATGTGTTCCTTTCTGCAAAACAAACGTACCCTATAAGTTCATGACTTAGATGCGGTGATGGCTATTTTCTGATTGCATCTCAACTCTACCTTCAATTAGTTACATTGCCTACTTTTAAAGGGAAAAACCACTCATTAAATGGCATGTAGATGAAAATTGAATTTGAATCACCACACCTTTTTCCCACTTGTCATGTTTCTCATGACATAAGTTATCTAGTTATCAGTTGAACATAAGTGTGAAGTCATGCCGTTTAGACATGGCATTGACCTAAAAAAATGAGTTTCTCTCATATTCTGGAGTTCCACTAATGTATCGTAGAAAGAATTATCAATATACCCTGGCGATGTGATTAACAAGCAGTTTCATGTACTCGTGGTTTTCAAAACACGATCAAAATGTTCTATTAGTTTCTCTTGCAGTCATGGTATTGTGCTTTATGCATGCTTTCCATGATTTATACCAAATCTTGAATAGTTTTTTGGTAACTCCAGACATCATTGGAAGCAGATGAAAGATTAGCAATTGAAATTTCAGGATCTGTTCAAGGAGATAAAATGAAATTTAGGATGACATATTGATTGAGAAAAGTCAGTGATATAAGAAGATTCCGAATGGAATTTGGTTCTTCCTCTCTTTCAATGATCCACGTGTATGTTCTAACATGCAGTTTTAAGTGCAGACCAGTTTTTCTGGTGTTGAAGTCATGCCTCTACTTCCTGAAGAGTCGATGGACGTTGAACTACCTGAGGAGGACCTGGAAATTAGTACTTCAAGGGCAGGTGGGAAAGGAGGGCAGAATGTAAACAAGCTTGAAACTGCTGTCAGGATAACTCACATTCCCACTGGTGTAGCCGTTCGCTGCACAGGTATGGTTTGTGCCCCTAAATTCTTTTGTTGGTTCTCTCTTAAAAAGTCGTAACCTTGAAGGGAAGTAGTGGAATTAGTTTATTAAGAAAAAAGCAAAGGCTCAAAAAGATCCAAAGTTGTGAACATAAATATTCAGCCGTGAGATGCAGTGTACACATCATCACCTCCCACTAGCTTAAGGTGCTAAATCAGCTGGGAAGACAGGATACTTGGTTGGGGAAGGGGGAGCGGGAGCACACGGAGAAGCGTCCCAGTAGTGTGTAAAGTAAAGGTTTGATAGGGAGGGTCAATAGACCTCGTTACTGATTGAGAAGAGAAGTTTTTACACGTTTTCACTGGTTAGAGTTAGACTGCTGATCTGTATGCCACACTCTAGCAATGCAATTTCTCTTTCATTTGGGTATCAAATTTTCCATTTGAACTTTGCAGTGCTGACAGGCTTCTTTGTCATCTAGAATTTCTTGCTTTTGTAGTGCGTACAATTCCAAAACTGATGGCATTTCCTTGCTGCCTTGCAGAAGAGAGATCCCAGCTATCAAACAAGATCAAGGCTCTAAGCCGGTTAAAAGCGAAACTATTGGTCATAGCTGAAGAACAACGAGCATCTGAAATCAAGCAAATAAGGGGAGATGCAGTGAAGGCAGAATGGGGCCAACAGATAAGAAACTATGTATTCCATCCATACAAACTCGTCAAAGACGTCCGGACAGGACATGAGACATCAGATATTGCTTCTGTAATGGATGGCGAATTGGATCCCTTCATCAGAGCTTACCTCAAGCACAAATACAGTATGACACTATCTGCAAGTGAGCCTAATTGACACATAAACAACTCCATGGGAAGCTACTGATCAGTTAGCCATGCAGCAGTTTCTATCTTCTGAAGTAATATAATTTTTTGTATAAAGAACTGGGGTATCAAAGGGAAATGTTTGTATATCAAAACAAAATCAGATTAGCGTGGCCAGCTATAACCTGGTTGAATACTCGTAGCTGGGATCGAGGACCCAGCTATATATGTCATAATATCATCGTCATTCATCAGAAAGTCACAGTTTCTGTGGGCTGTACTTCGTTGTTGTATGGGCCTTTAGGAAGGCTTTAATTGTTAGTGTTTTAGGCCCTTCCTCAGCAACATTCGGTATTTGGGCCTTGTCTACGAGTGCCGGAATCAGGGATTTAACTAACAAATGAAAATTATTAAGTAAATCATGTGATATATTTCTTTTTATAAATGCATCAATTTTTATAAAATCTAACTGAAAAATATTTTAGTTTCAGCATGTAAAATTGATTTGAAAATATTTTTAAAATTAAGATAAAAAGAAGAAGATATTGCTGTGGTAATTAATGACTTATACTCTTTTCTAGCCTGACAGCATTAATTTTTCCAATTCGATTTTGATAGATTTTTTTTTTTTTTTTTTCGTAAATGCGTTATATTGGTAGATCATATGGTTAAATTACATAGGTGTAGATCACCTGCTGTAAGATTCAACCAGTTGACAACAAATGAAATACAAATTTTAATTTGAAGGTTGAAAACCAAAGTGAGAATAGATTAACCCTCAACAAAAATAAATTAGATAAAAATCAAAAGGAATAATAATAATAAAAAAGGAGTTAATTAGGAAAAAGAAGGGGTTGAATTAGCATTCTTCCAGGAACAAGAAGCACGGGAAGGACGTCGTCGTTCTGTCCACTGAGAAACGACGTCGTGTCAAGCAGGTTAGGTATATAAACGGCACTGTCGATATTTTGCAAATCCGCCTCCCTTTCATCTGCCCAAGCAAAGACGGGTGGAAGCCAAAGCACAAACACAAGCACGGCCACGCACAGAGGGTGTTAGAGAGAGATGGGGAAGAAAGCGAAAACCTCAAGAAAAGGAAAGAAAGCATGGAGAGCGAACATTAGCACAGAAGACATCGATAATTTCTTCGAGAAATCAACAAAAGACGCTCTTACTGGCGGCTCTCTTGCACATGTCGAAACCGACTCCCTCTTCTTCGTCGACAAATCCAAAGGTTCGCTTTTTATCCTTCTCCGTGATTTGATAACCAGACTCATTGCTTAACGGTTTCCAATTTTGATTGTTGAATTTCACCATTAAATCCCAACTTGTGCTGTTATGCTTTAGTTTAAGCTAGTCTAAGATTTCATGCCTGTATTTTTGTTCGTCAATCTCTTCGTTCCTTTTAATTAAAGGGCGTTTTCCTATCCTGTTATTGTTCTGTTTAATTATTGATTGCTTGTTTTGTCCCTAATCTCTGCCTTTTGTCGTTCACAGATCTTTCTGTGAAGCGGAAAATTGAGAAACACAGGGAGAAAGTGCTTCGGTGCGACAGTGTGCTGCAGAAAAACCCTTTTGTTCAAGCGGTGCCCTCATCTTCGCTGAAGAGATGCAAGAAAAACAATAAGAATAAGAAAGATTCTGAAGCAAAAGATGCGACTCAAGATGGTTCCAAGGTGAGCAATTGCGCGAGGATAGAGTTGTTATGATTTTATGCTCTTATGGATAGTGTGGGATTGATTGTGTTTGTATTTTTTTTGCTCTAGGATGGTGCTGTTTTGGGTTCAGAGATGGCTGATATATGGGAAAAAGAAGGTGATTTGTAACGACCTGGTTTGGCTTTTCTTTTTCTTCCTGTTTTTCTGTCAGTTTGGCATTTGCAAATAATGAGTTTTTTTGTGTTTGGTTCTTTCCGACACTGTTGCAGGCGAATGCGATGCCATAGCTAGAAAGGTACCTAATGCTTTTTATGATTTAACTTCCTGTATGATTGGCTTTTATGCATGCCTGTTGATTTGCCACTGCCACATATATCCTGTGACATATGATTTGAGAAGGAATGAATGTACTGTGCTGCTTCACTGTTTACAAGGGCGTCTTTCTATGAATTTGATGCTAGTGGATCCCATTTTGCTCCGTAGAAATGTAGAAACACATAAGCAGTACTCGATTTGATATTGGCACTGTCCGGATTTTTCCTTTTTATGAGGCCTTACTGTTATCTGATTGATGACAGATATCCAAACCTTCAGTTATTCCAGCTGTGGAAGTTGAGCCTCCAGGATGCTCATTCAATCCTTCATTTGAAGCTCATCAGGTAATTTGATCTGCATTAGTGATCAGATGTATTTCCTATGTTGAACCTTCCAAATTCAAATGCTGTATTTCTTTGAATTCAACCCAGGATTCTTTGGCTCAAGCTGTTGCAACAGAAATGCAGAAAGTTTATCAAAATGAGCTGGGACCTCAGCCTGTCCCTTTAACTGTTCCTGGACAAGTAATTGATGAAGAAGATGTAAGAATCTCGTGTTCTATTTGCTTTTATTGTTCACTGTGAACATTGTGCGTGAACATGTTGCACTTTTGCATTTTGTGTGCCTTCTCTTAAAATATACACAATTTGTCAGATGTACTTTCTTGATGCGGATAATGGGAATGATGGTGATGGTGATGACACCGATGAAGAGATCTTGAATGAGAATGAGGATTCTGCACAAGAGCAAAGGTCAGCTTAATTTAACCTTATATGACCATGGCTGGAATGATATATGTACATATCACATCATGCCCGCACAGATTATGAGGGCATGGATCTATATTATTGGGGTGCCTAGGATTATGTACAATTATTATTAAATAATTGTAAATAAAAAAAATATTTCTTTAATAGAATTATCATGCTAGACGTAGTTGAATTTATTTGATTTCTTTTGCTCTAATTGTTCTTGTGTGGATGATCGAGCTGAATGGTGGGAAAGGATCCATATACCTGACCCAACTAGTTTTGATTGAGGCTCCTGTTGTTGCTTTTGTTTTCTAAATTTCCTTAGACCAAGAAATTGGGTGGGTTTTACTAATGTCCTCAATATTCAATCACATGACTTCTTTCTGTCTTAATGACCGCTGTGCAGGCCCACTCAAACAAAGAGGGTGACACGAGTTGAGTTGAATAAGAGAGCAAGGCGTAAAGAGCAGGAGAAAAAAGAAGCAGAAGTCAAGAAGAAACAGAAACTTTCTAAAGGAATTGACAGGTAGGAAAGCAGTTTTTTTTTTATATTGAGAAAGGTGCTTTTCAAGTGAGATAGATTCCCATAAGGATATAATCTAACTGTTGTTTGGCTTCTTGATTTCAGTTTGCCAGATATCATTCAGGAAATAGCAAAAGAGGATGAGGAGAAGCATAAGAGAAACATCCGGAGAATAGTGGCTAAGCAAGAAAGACTAAAGGCGCGTCCACCTCGCCTGGGAAGGCACAAGTATGTTTGGCTTGATGTTAAAATTTTTATATTCTAGTGCTGGTTGGGAGAGCAAACAGATCAGTGAACTTTCTTTATTTTGTTTTTTCGGGACTCACTCAAGTTGGAGATGTTAAGGCATTAAAGAAACGTTTTATTTAGTTGGGAATCAAGAAAATTCGAAAGTTTAAGGTGTCTTGTTAAATTGATTTGTGTCTCTATTTCCACTTTTATCTGAGAATATTAATCTCAACCACTGCAAAACTAATTGCAACCGGTATTTCAGGTTTGAGCCTGCCCCTATTCAAGTACCGTTATCTGAAGAGATTACTGGATCCCTCCGGAAAATAAAGGTCATCTCATTTTTCTCTTCTGTTGTTCTCTGTTTATTTATCAGATTTTTCATTTGCTTTAAGGTTGGATGGAAACTGAAGGAAATTATCTTTCCTCCTCCTGTTTTTGATTAAAGGGTTGCTGCACCTTAGTAAAGGATCGATTTAAAAGCCTGGAGAAAAGAGGATTGGTTGTTCCAACAGCCAAAACCAAAACCAAAAGGTTAGTTTATGAGTTGCAGGATTGCATTTTGAGCAGCTTATGATTTCTCAAATGCACGTGCATCTTTTATATATCTTACTCAGATTGGTCTTTCCCTGTTTCCCGGCAGGCTCCATACTGTCTATTACTTTTCAAAAGAGTACAGATCACATGGCCTGTCTTGCTTGACAGATTATGGAGTTTGCCACTTCTTTTATTTGCAAAATTTTTAAGCTCTTTGTTCCAACGTTGTTATGCTTCCTATATTAAATGTCGATGTCTTATTGAATTGATCTGTTTCGTATTTCTGGACAGGAAGTAGAAAGTGGTGGTTTCATCGGTAGGGATTCCTTGGTAGCTTTTACCGAGGCTTAGGTGTACCTCATGGCATTAAAGTACGAGAAGAAAGCGACCTTTTGATGACGAAGGGATAGCTTTACATCCTGATACTGAAGATTTTGGCCTATGTTATTGAGTTTATTACTACTTTCAAGCAAATTTTGACTTACTTTCAGACGGAGTCATGTACCAAGTTAAATTGTTCTGCGTTTGCCTATTATTGAAGAAATAGATTATTTATAATCGAAGCAAGAGAATGCAGTGTAGTTTGTTATTTATTTATTTTTTCTTTTCACATCGCAATACCTTCCAAGCGCGATTGAGCTGATGGATGATAATTCCCCACGGTTACTCATCATCATCGCTATTGGAACTAGGGTTTTTTCTCCTATTCACTATCCTTCACTCGTGAAGATGGAACCTTCCCCCACTTCTTTATTCTTCTGAAAAAAATAATAACTATAAGCTGTAACTTTTTAGGGAAAAGGAAGTGGGATTTAAAGAGCATTTTAGAAATTACAAGAGATTGAAATATCTTTGAACTTCACCTCAAAGGGCAACGAGATTTATGATACCCTGAAAATGACCTGCTGCTGCTTTGCGGTTTTCACTTTTGATTTGATTCAAAAGTGAATAAATAACTTCAGGTATAGAACAAATAATCTTTCGAGAAAAAAAAATATTTATCTTAGAAAGGAGAATCTGAAGCTCTGCAGACGACGCCGTAGGATTGTGATCGCTAGATTTAGTCGATTAATCTCTTCTACCAGGCCATTTCGTATATATACATATATTTTTTATTTTTTTTGTTTCACTTAACCAGGTGAGACGCTGTCGCAGAGGGCAACAAAAAAGGAAAAACACACAGAGGACCTGCCCGTGCCTGGGTTTTGATTGAGAGAAGTGGAGAGGTCTCTCACACCCACTAGCAGCAGCAGCATCATGCGCGCGCTTAAGAACGTAATGCTTTCCTTCTTCTTAAGAAATCAAATCTCATGCCGTTCAGTCACTCAAACTATTTGTTTCGTTATTTTCTAATACTGTGGTGCAGTATTTGTGTCGTTTTAATCCTCGAAATGTTCCATCTCGCCACTTCTCATCATCCCCATCACCATTCAGTAAAAGAGGTCTTCTTTCTCTCCCTCATTTTTGTTATGGTTAATTATTTTTATTGTTTAGTTAGTTAGTTACAAGTATTAACGGGTAATTCTAAATTTGCAGATGAGCTATCCATTGAAGAAGATGCTGAGAGGAAAATTGGATGGTTGCTGAAATCAATCTTTGTCGGGACCGCAGCCTTTGTTGGTTATCAGTTCTTTCCTTACATGGGTATGCCAAACACAGTGCTGGTTTGGCCTTTGTTTTCAGTATTCATAGATTTGACATTGTTTGCTTGCTTCCTCTTTACAGGAGATAATATGTTGCGACAGTCGGTTTCGCTTTTGCACGTTAAAGATCCCTTCTTTAAAAGAAGTGGAGCTTCTAGACTAGCCCGTTTCGCCATTGATGGTAACCACCTCTTTATTACTCTGAAAGAGTTCTTGTCTATAAATTACGAGCTGCTTGTTTTAAGTTGATGTGGTTTGTGATTGTGGACCTTTATTCATCTCTTGTAATTAAAGTGCAAGCATTTGGTGATGAATCGGGTTGTACCTGTAAATCCACTGATTGCATCTTCTGAAATCTGTGTCGAATATTTCTATTAGACCCTTCTTTTCTCATGACTGTTGTAATTGAGTGTTTTTGCTGGGTTTAAACGAAGGTCATTTTATGATTTTTAGAAGTGGCGACCCATAGTGAAGTAGTGAACTACAGGGTGTCTGTTGAGTGTTTTTGCTGGGTTTAAACGAAGGGCATTTTATGATTTTTAGAAGTGGCGACACTATAGAGGATGTCTAGTTTTGATTGAATTAGCTTGGCATGAGGGATGTGGTTTGAAGATCCATTTTATTTACAAATTCTCACGTGTATGCCCTGCTTATTCTTCTTCTTGATTCTAGATGAAAGAAGGATGAAAATAGTGGAGATAGGTGGGGCTCAAGAGTTGTTGATCATGCTGGAAGCTGCAAAAGATGACCGCACCAGGAAAGCAGCTTTGAAAGCTCTTGCTGCCCTCTCACAGTCAGGTTACATCAAAATATTTGCGTTCATTGGATTGTACTTTATATTCCTTTTCTTATGGATCTCAGGTATCAATATCAAATCATAAATCAGGGATACTTTAGCAACATAAAAATTTGATTTGCCAATAAAAGGAAACGACTGTGGTTGATGAACAAAAGCAGGTTAAGAACACAAATTGGAGTTCATGTTTCCAATATAAGAAATGTTTAAAACAATAAAGAATATTGCACTCTTAAATCCATTAGATTTTTCTAATCTCGACTCCTTGTTCTGAGGATTTTAAAATTCCTTAGGTGTGATTTTTTTTGGGCTCAATTTACATATTTGAGTGTTCAAGGACGTTGCAACGTCCATGAAAGTAAATGACAGCACAATTGCTGCCAAGAGTTACTGGAACTTACCACTTATGTTTTGGAACTGCAGATGAAGCTCTAGGAGCTTTACACCTTGCTGGGGCAATATCGGTGGTTAAGTCTGTCCCAGATTCCTCTGAGGAAGCAGAAATTGAGAAATTCAAGGCTAGCTTGCTGAAGAGGTTCCAGGATCTGAAATATGAGAACTCATCTTAAGTAATTTGTTCAATGTCTTAAACCTTTCCCTTGTAGGCTTGAAGTGCGGCCAGGTCAAAGAGTCATTTTGATATCTTGGAGAGATTAGAATTTACAAGGAATGAAAACACAGTGCATCCTTTTTTAATGTAATACAAACTGAAGTTTTTTCTCACGTCAACCTTTTCCCCTTTGATAAACATGTTTTTAATGCTATGCCTCATAGGGTTCACGTATCATGAACTCATGGAGTCGCTAGCAAATAGTTGTTCTGCGCAGTTGTAATTGCATTCATACTTTGAGTAGCTTAGTTTGGTTTGCCAGGCAAGGTCCCCCCAATTATTTTGTGTTTGAGTAGCTTAGTTTGGTTTGCCAGGCAAGTAGTACTCGGCACAGGCCCCCCCAATTATTTTGTGTGAACTGTTCGATATGCTCGCCAGAAATGGGTATGTTCATTGGTGCTGGAGTTATGCATGGGCGTGGACAGCTGCTTTGTTGGAATTTGGAAAGCTGTCATCGTCAACCCTCTATTCAGATGGTAAAATGGAAGTATTATTCTAATCTTGTTCTTTTATCAATTAACACTGTATGGTTCAGGATTCTTTGCAAGTTCATACATTATCAAATGCAATTCGGCATTTGTTCCAATCTGTTGGAATTTGGAAAGCTCTGATTCACCCCCCTTCCTGTGTCTAAAAAATTTTCTTCCAATTTTCTTGTCATATGAAATCTCTCTCTTTTTTTATTCACAATGATATATGAATCTGATTCAAGAATGTTTGGATTATCATCTTACCCACTCCAGTTTTTAAATCCTGGGTCAATGCTCTCTCACATTAGAGGCCAGGAGTTGTAATGAATCAAATGACGCAATCTCATATGTTATTTTTCAACGCAAACTTGATCTTCTGTTCGATTATCTGATCTTGATCTTGTGTCGTCTGCTTGAATTCAGAAGTTTCAAAGAGCAAAAATAAAAACTCTTAATTTTATATGCAACTTCACATTTCTACATGTCCTCCGCTAGAACTCGATGAAATTGTCCATTGCCTTGAACTGTGTATCCCCACCCAAAAACATATTCAAGAACGAATTTTCCCCATCTTTTAGCTCCAGAAGCCACATCCTATTTAACTCGAACAAGCCATCGTCCAATTTTTCTCAACAGGTTCAACGAGCTCCAATTTCAAATATTCATTTTCTCACCATTCTAGTCACTCTCCCTAACCGAAGAATCTGTGTGTGATCCCTCATTGAATTCCATATTTTCTGGGAAGTTGAGCATTGCCACACTGTTCTCACCATGATGCTCTAATAAACTACCAGTTCTTTTGCCGGATGAAATTAAAACTTAGACCGTGTAGATTTCAACATAATTATGCCTTAAAAAAAAAAATGGATGAAAAAATAAACTTACCCACACGCCTGAACAAGACCGGCGGAAGCATGACAAAAATAACAACGAAGAGGAGCGCAAAAGCACAAGAATTCCAAACCATTCTTGCAACTCACCCAAGTGCATTGATCCATCATGGACATTTCCAGACGGTACATCCTCTGGCAAAAATGGTAATTGTATTATTAGCTCTACAATTCACTGGCTATCATAAGTAGCACTGTTAGATTTCATGAGCTAGTCAAAGGGGCTGTTCATTATAAATAACAACGAAGAGGAGCGCAAAAGCACAAGAATTCCAAACCATTCTTGCAACTCACCCAAGTGCATTGATCCATCATGGACATTTCCAGACGGTACATCCTCTGGCAAACAATGGTAATTGTATTATGAGCTCTGCAATTCACTTGCTATCATAAATAGCACTGTTATATTTCATGAGCTGGTCAAAGGGCTGTTCATTAATGAAATTCAAGGGCAGAAGGCCTAATTAACGGAGCTGACAAACAAATCCCAGTATTAATCACTTCCGTAACTAAAACAAGACATAGATTACAACCAAGTTCCATGCATAAATATATACACTTACCGATAATAATCAAATAAATAATCAAGCATCCAGGATTAGTGATCATGACACATCCTTGCACAGACACGGATCCTACTCTCCCAAAAGCCTCCCACATGACACCAGCATACGTTGTTGTATTCCCGGAATGTGTATATCTCAACAAGAAATCCACAGAAATATCAACCAGCCAAGCAATGATCGTAATCTACAGAAAAGCAGGTATTACACCTGGTGTTTGTCGTTTGTTGTGGGGTATAACCTTCCACAGTAAAAAAACACAAAAGCAAAAGCAGTAAATTCATGCTTTGGCTATTATGTTTTTTTGAAAGATGACAGAAGAAAAATGAGAAAAATTATTTTATTTCAATGTAAAACTTTTTATATGGGTTATGTAATTAAATATTTGGACCAGATTCCTTTCTGAGGGAAAAATTAATAAATAGGTTTTGCTTTTATTTTTGTTGTGGGATAGAACCTTCCACAACATAAAACATAAAAATAAAATTATCAAATTCATGTTTTTGCTAAATTTAGTGATGTCTCCCACTAGAAGCAAATGCTGAGTGTAAATTACTAAAAAAAATTAAATTTATTATTTTTATTCTTACTTTTTTTATTATATAAAAATTTTACTTTACATAAATTCTTGGTTATACGCGAGTTCCACGTTTAAAAGCTAAAATCTTAAGTCTTAACATCATTACTTTTAATGTTTTTTAGATTCATTTTCCCATGTTATTAGAAATCTCCTCTTAAATCCTTCTTTTAACCAATTTTTTTTTTTTATTAACCACTATTGTAATTACATTCACGTGTAAAGCTATAGCTATAAAAACTGTGTAATTTTTAATGTTAGAAATATTTTCAGCACGATGATATCTGTATAACTATATATAAAAAAAACTTATATTTCATTAAAAATAATAAAAATATCTTCATCTAAAATTTTTAATACCACAAAATTTAAAAAAAAAAAAACGAAAAAGAAGGCTACCCAAAAAATAAAAAAAAAAAAAAAACGAAAAAGAAGGCTCTAGCCGATGATTTTCGCAGGCTTTAGGTTAATATTGAAAAATAAAAACTACAAAGGTCAAAAGAACGTTTAGAAATAATAATGACTGAATATATTTTTATTTCTCTCTTCTCGGAAAATTCCCTTAACAAATACCCATCGTCATTGTCTTTTTTTTCACTTCAACGATTTTTTCTTCCCGTTTATTGCCGAGTCTGCATTTCGATTGACATTTTTATCTCGATTGATAATAATTATAAATACAATTTTTTTATATATATTAAAAAAAAAACCCAAAAGAGAGAGATCGCTGAGGAAGTCGAGAAATGGATTTGGCAGCAAAAGGAGACGATTTCGAGAAGAAAGCAGAGAAGAAATTGAATGGTTGGGGTATTTTCGGTTCCAAATATGAAGACGCCGCCGATCTCTTCGACAAAGCTGCCAATAATTTCAAGCTCGCTAAATCCTGTATCGCTTCATTTCCCCCTTTTCTTCTTCTTTTTCTCTTTCCAAATAAATAATTCGTTTTCCTTTCTTTATTTATTTAGGATCTTGTTGCATCCTCTCAGCTTATGATTTCATTTATTTGCTTCTTTATTCCTGATCATTTGTTGCTTTCGCGATTGAATCGATTTTTTTTCCTTGGTTTGAGCAGTTATATTGGATTAATTTTATTTGGATTTTTTGTATCTCAATTCGTAAGGTTTGGTTAAACATGGATAGGGACTTGCATTTTTTATTGTTTTGATTGGATTATAGTCATAGTTTATCAATTAAATGATCGCTTAACAAACATGTAAAGTTGTGTTATATCCTCAATCAGTTTTGTTTGTGGTAGGCTTGTACAATCGGTTGTTCATTTTTTCCGGTTATTATGTTTCAGGGGAAAAAGCTGGATCGACGTATGTCAAGCTCGGACAGTGTCATTTGAAGGTGTCTGTGTATGATTGAATTGGGCACTGAATTTTATCAAATCTCACTTCTTTTTTTATCATATGTTCTTTCTTTCTTTTCTTTTCTTTTTTTTTTTAGTTGGATAGCAAACATGAAGCTGCCTCGGCGTATGTTGATGCTGCTCATTGTTACAAGAAAACGTCCACTACTGGTATGCACTAGTGCTTGCTTTCCCACACAATTATTTAATTCAATTCGTGAATTTATTGCAAATATAACTCATGTGATTGTTGGTTCCTTGTTAGTGTGCCTTTTTTACATGTGTACGCTACTATAAATATAAGTTACCAATATGTGATATGTAATGGGGTTGTATCCGCCTCCCCCCATCTTGTGTTCCTTGCACACATCATCTCATCTGTGGAGCTTCTTCTTGTGCAGAGGCAATATCTTGCTTAGTTCAGGCTGTAGATATGCTTTGCGATATTGGAAGGATCAGTATGGCTGCAAGATATTTCAAGGTATACTCTTTTTACCAGCGTTTTTTTTTTGTACTATTTGTTGTTTTTACTTTTCTCTTTGTATCAGTTTTTGTATTTGGGCAATTGTTTTTTCTTTTTGAGAAGAATTTCTGATTGACAAACTACATGTATAAAATATCCTGATTTATTGTTTTTGGTTTTACTGTGTTTATCATCTGCAACACTATTAAGCTTCAATAGCATGCAACTCTCATGGTATACTAGGGATACATTTGTAAAAAATTTTAGGGATCTGTTTTGTTCTAATTTCTTATAGATATTCAAGAACCTGGAACTGCCTTTAACTGTGCAGGAAATTGCTGAGTTGTACGAGTCAGATGCAAATATTGAAAAATCTATGGAATATTATGATAAGGCTGCTGATTTCTTCCAAAATGAAGATGTAACAACTTCTGCCAACCAATGCAAGCAGAAAGTGGCAGAATTTGCTGCTCAGCTAGAACAGTAAGGGTGTTGTTTTCATTTTTGGTGTATATTTGCTATTTTGTGTTTGCATGCTGTTACATGCACTCTAAGATGTTTCATATTTATCTTTTTCTGTCCCTATTGAATGTTGCTGCATTGGTTGCTTGGTATGACAACTAGTATTAAACATTAATAATTTAGAGTAAAGTGATGTCAATTTGGGCGCCCTGCTAAATCATGGAGTGCTGGACAAGCTTAATCAACTAAGATATGTACAATCATCTCCATTAAGTGTTTTCTATATTCTCATAAAACAACTGTATTTGGCTTTTTGTACGTGCATTTGGAAATGTTGACATTCTATTACAACCCATAGTCGATCACATTCTTGCCCCTAGTATACATTGGTGAACAAGGAAAATGGACATGATAACAAAAGAGAAAAGGCCAAATTATTTCAATTATCTAGACTGTATATTAGCACTTTTAGAGATTGGACTAACTTTCTGGTGATTTGTCCAGATACCAGACTTCAATTGACATTTACGAAGAGATAGCTCGACAATCACTTAAAAATAATTTACTGAAGTATGGAGTCAAAGGTCATCTTCTTAATGCTGGCATTTGCCATCTCTGCAAAGGCGATGTTGTTGCAATTACCAATGCATTAGAGCGATATCAGGTCTTGAGTTTGGCTCCACATTTGCACCTGGATGATTTACCATACAGCTTGGATTGAATCAATGAAACTTAAATTTCTGTTGCAGGAGATGGATCCAACTTTCTCAGGAACTCGTGAATATAAACTGCTTGCGGTATGTTATGTATAACCTGGAAAACTTTTGTTGGTCTTAATATGTTTCTTTTATAGCATTTTCCTTGGAAATGGTCGGTTGCTTCCATTTTTTCTGTTGGTTTTGAATGCGCATATATATATATATATATTGCTTTTTCTTTTTCTTGTTATGAGACTGTTAAGTGTTAACATCCAATTTACCTTCTTTATGCATGATGATGACAGCTTATTGATATGTGCAGGCTATAGACAAAAACTCTCATATACAATTATTCATTTGTGTGTATCCACATATGAAATTCATATATGAAATCTGAATCAACCCCCCTCCCCCCCACCACACAAACACACCGATGCTGCCTCCTTTTCTGTCTCTATTTTCCCCTCTTCTGGGGTGTAATGATAGAATGTCTATGAGCAATCACATTTTCTGGTGACAGGATATTGCTGCTGCCATTGATGAGGAAGATGTTGCGAAATTCACTGATGTTGTCAAGGAATTTGATAGCATGACGCCACTGGTACATCTCTCCTTATAATCCTTAAGTGCTTCACGTTGAAATTTTTTTGAAAAAAGCAATTCTAGCGATAGGTAAATTTCTTCTGTATTTAGAACTTTCACTAGAAAATCTATGAATGCATGTAACTTCGTACATGAAGTATTCTATCTGTTGTACTCATCAAGGGTTCTATATCTGCTCCCATCATTACTGTTTCACTGTCTCGGTCATGCATACCTGTCACCAAGTGAAGAAGTGAACCACTGAACTACACAGCCACCTATTAACCTCTTACTATATGTATCTTTTGTATATCTGATACCTTGACATCTAGTTTCTCAATCTGCTAATGATGGCATTCTTTGCCTTGTTGCTGTCCAGGATTCCTGGAAGACAACCCTTCTATTGAGGGTGAAAGAGAAGCTGAAAGCTAAAGAACTAGAGGAGGATGACCTCACCTAAACATTAGGTTTCAAACATATGTTGTTTCGGTTTCTCATTGATAATTGCCCTGTACTGTGATGCTTGTCCAGTTGCACTCGTTCACAATGTGTTCTATTATTAAGTATATTTGGTTTGGGTTTTACTTGTGTGTGTTTGTGATCTTTTGCGTCACGTGGTTCCCCCCACGAACTTCGAAGGAGAAAGGGATTTGCGGAGGATAAAATCAAATTTCTTCAGTCAAACCCTTATGGTCTCGCCCATTTGGCGGGTTTATGACAAGAAAAGAAGCTGTTTAGCTTCTTCAGTCAATGTAGTTTAGTTGTCTCGCTCGTCCCATACGTGGATGTGAGAGGCAATTAAGATTGTTGAGTTTGTAAATCCCTTCTCCCAACATTCACGTAAGATTGAGAAATAAACAGAGGAGGTCTAAATATAGCTGTTTGTTTTGGATTGATTCGCCTATCATTATATTATATTCTGGCGGGATTTTACTTTCATTTTCTGGTTACGTCTGCATATCATCGAGAGCTAAATGAACCCTTGAACTGCACCGTGTTTAACTGCTGTACTTGATTGGTCGCTAATGGAGCAATGAACAGCACGGTTAGATCAGGTGGAGCTCGCTGGAGATTCGGTGGTTGAAGACTTGAACAACCGAACTCTGTCCTTTGTTTTGAGTTTTCAATCGTTTGAATAGATCTGCTGGACACTTTTAAAATTGAAGTTCTAAAATCAAAGTAGGCGTCGAGCTATCTAGGTTTTTGAATGGCAAGAACAAATTCTAGATTTACAGAATTCTAGGCTGGTCTCAAGCACGTCTATCATATAAAATAAGCCTAATTGAGATCGCAGATTCAAGTCCAACTGGTTCAGGCTCCATTTTGGGTGAATTTTGTAGTTTATATTAGATATTTTTATAATAAATGAATAATAAATTGTCATCATATGTTTCAACAAATCATACTTAGAGATATAGATAATATATAAAAAAGTTGAGAGAGGTAACAATTGAACGGCAACTAGTAGAATATCTAAAATAATATTTATTATTTCATCTATATCATGAAATAAGGAGTTCAACGAAAGCAATTCTTGAAATGACAATTTACAAGAAGACGGAGACATTTAGATATGCTAAAACAAAGAGACAGTTAATAGCATCTCTAAGGAGAGATATAGCTTTTTTGTTATATTTTAATGGTAAATAAGTTATTTAGAATATCTAATTATAATTAAATATATTTAATATATAAATATTTTAATAATATAATGTAACCTGATCGTTCGACAGATCTAAATACGACTCGAAAGAATTTTAATCATCCAAATATTATATTAATTATTACTGATAACAGCTCAAATTTTGAGAGTGATAATGACTTCAGTTAATTACAGGAACCCCAAAGAAGAAATTGAGAAATGTAATGGTACTAAAGCCCAGGGTCAAATACCTCTTCAGATTTCAGCATCTAGAAGGACACTATTAATCAATGAAAACCCACAGAGGAAGTCCCAAGACAGCTTACTTTCCCTTCCCAAGAGGATAAACTTTCTTAAATTTGGTTGTGCATCTGCCAAAGTTAGGCAGTTAGCACAGGAGAGAGACGACTTTTCACGTTCAGTGACATCTTCAAGCAGCCATGGTCTTCGAGAATGCATTAATGGGGTTTTTGCACGGAGGATTGATTGGACTTTGCTCAAGAAAATGGGCAAAGAATGGATCCAGAACCCAATGAACATGCCCCTTTTTGTGTGGATCATGTGTCTTGCTATCTCAGGTGCAATTTTGTTCCTAGTCAACTTGGACCATGCACTACCTAAGAAGTCCCAGAGAGATGTATGGTTTGAAGTCAATAATCAAATTCTCAATGCGGTCTCTGCTCTCATGTGTCTGTACCAACACCCAAAGCGGTTTTATGACCTTGTACTTCTCTGTAGATGGAATCCAAAAGACATTGCTAGACTCAGAAAGATTTACAGCAAGAATGGGACTTATAAGCCGCATAAGTGGCCGCATATGGGATTTACTGCAAGAATGGGACTTATAAGCCGCATGAGTGGGCGCATATGATGGTGGTGGTGGCTTTACTCAATCTTAACTGTTTTGCTCGATATGCACTTTGTGGTCTTAATTTAGGATGTAGGAGATCAGAGAGACCAGCCATAGGAGTTGGGATGTGCATTTCTGTTGCAATAGCTGCACCTGCAGTTGCTGGTGTATACTCCATTCTTAGTCCCCTTGGGAAGGATTACGAGTCTGAAATAGACGAGGAAGCACAGATGCAGATTTCCGCTGGTGAAAGGCCAGAGAAGTTGAGGCCAAATTCATTAGAGAAGAACAGATTTCCGCTGGTGAAAGGCCAGAGAAGAACAAAGAATTCTTGAGACTAGACCACAGTGGAGTGGAGGGATACTTGATTTTTGGGATGATATTTCTATAGCATATCTATCGCCTTTCTGCTCTTTTTTTGTAGAAAGAATTCATAATCATCCGGCATATGGAGAGACTCGGACTTGGGAACATGTATGTTCACATTTTAACTTTTCTCCACTTTTGCTTGGCCCCTTTCTGGATTTTCAACATGGCTGCTGTTAATATTGATAATGAGACTGTCAGAGAAGCACTGGGCATTACTGGAATTATTCTTTGTGCATTTGGATTACTATACGGTGGCTTTTGGAGGATTCAAATGAGAAAGAGATTCAATTTGCTAGCTTACTCATTTTGCTTTGGTGAGCCAGCTGTTTCTGATTGCACTTTGTGGTTATGTTGTTGCTGGTGCTCTCTTGCTCAGGATGTTCGAACTGGGAATTCTTATGATATTGTGGAAGATAAGTTCTGTCAGAAGCAAACGGACGGCAGTAACAAGATGCCCCATTCACCTTTCCCCTGCAGGGATGGTTCAAACCCCAGTTCTCCACTTGGAAACAACTCTAGCCCATCCAAGTTTACGATATCTAATTCTCCAAGTCCGAGCACAGTTTCAAAGGGGTATAACACGCCTAGAAGGCAGCTTCTTATGGTGAAAGAAGAGTCTTCTAGAGGAGTTAAGGATGAAACTTTGACTCCACCTGCTCCATCATTGATAGAAAGAGAAGCCAATTCAGTTGGAAAAGCACGTGTATATATATAGCATTTTTATTATGTAATTAATTGACGAGGTGGGTTTTGAAAACTATTACATGTATTGTTAGTGTAGTATGTTGAAATGCAATAGATATCCCTGTCTCTCTCTCTCTGTTTTTTACATGCAAGTTTGCCTCGTACAAGTGTTTTTATTCTGAACACCATTGCTTTTGATATGGCTTCAACATCTTGTCCATACTTTGATCAGACTTCGAAGAAATTATTTCCAAAAGCAATTATTTTCTGATAGCAACGGTCTACAAAGTTGTGATTAGGTTCTTTGAAATGAAATGACATCTATGTGCTTCATTTGATTGAAACTTTCTACATTTTTAGACCGGGATTCCGTGACCCAGCATTTTTTTTCCCGATGAGTTGCTTGTGCAATACTTGGTCTGCTTAATTTGTTTGCTGACGGCTGGCGTTAGATTTCCTAAAGGGATGTGGAAATAGAAGTAGGTTAGGGCACCTAGTTTGACTGCATGAGTTATTGGTCTGCTTAATTTGTTTGCTGACGGCTTGCGTTAGATTTCCTAAAGGGATGTGGAACTCGTTTGACTGCATGAGTTAGGTGGTGAAAAAAGACAGATACTGGCACATATCGATGGCACCTGGCTCCAATCTGCGAGTCACTTTTAAGACTACAAAAATTCTTGGAAAATATTTTTAAACTTCCATCATTTGTTTTTTCTCTTTGATAAATTAGCAATCCATTCAGAAAAAATAAATAGAGAGAGAAGAGGATAAATGCCACTGAGAATAAGAGTTTCTGAACGAAGGAAAAGAAAATACTCAAATCATCCGTCAAGGAAAGGTATCCCTTTGGTATTTTGTTAGATCCATACTATATAAGATGCAGTGATTATACGATTTGACTCACTCAAGCCCCTTCCTGCATAACTCAAATCGTTTTATGTTCCTTATACACACCTGGTTTTATCAGCGTTCCTTTTTTGTTTTTGTTTTTTCTGTGAATTGTGATTCACTTTATAATTCTTTTCTGTTTTGGATTTTAATCATCGTTCAATACAAGTATTGTATCTGACACTATTTGATTCCAGTTGCTGGTTAATTGGAAATTACAATTCATACTCTAATTAACGCCCTTCTTCTTTACACTGATAGTGCTGGAGTTCAACTGGGGAGAAATAGGAAGTCCAACTGTGTAGCAGGAATTGTTCTGTTACCTGTTTGAGACTGTAACCGCGTGTTTAGTGTTCCTAAGGAGATATTTAATGTTAGAGCTATTCCTTTTCATTATTGCATAGCACACACATGAATATACATAGAGAGGGAGAGTAGTGGTTACTTTGTCATGTAATCACAGGGGTCATTGAATTATCGGTGGTATTGGTTACTCGCATGGGCGCCGATCGCTGCCGCCAAGATTCCAAGCTGTCAATTTATGTGCCTGTAATGGGGCATGTTAAGCAATATTATGAACCTGTAATGCCATTAGAGTCAAGAGTACACTGCTCACTTTATTATTGACGTCGATAACTTGCTTTCAAATTGATCACGGCCGTGCACCTGTAAGACCAACTTTTTCATTGAGTAGCCTTGCTTTCAAATTGATCACGGCCGTGCACATGTAAGACCATCTTTTTTCATTTAGTATTGCATTTACAGAGAACCGGACTCAGACTGCATAATCCTAGCGCATAATTCTTCTGTGAGTATTCTGCGTTGCAAATTTAAGATCGTATATATGATGTGTTATGTCCTGCCCATTCCCAGAAAATTAAAGCAGTGGGAGTATCTCTATGCTTGAGGACCTCGTGGAGAACACTAGCTAGAGAGGGTTTCGCTGGGTCTGTTTGGCTGGAAATTGATGCTATTGTAACTCCAGGTCTCTTTCCATTCTGCAGAGTACAGACCTGTTCACCACCAATTTTTTAATTGTTATAACAACATTATGTGCGGTCCCCTTCAATGGTAATGCCTTGTCATTATATGAAAAGAATAGGAAATAGTTTGGTGTTAGAGCTTCCTATTAACATGATACTATAGAGTAAGAAAGATAGTGTCGCGGTGGTCAAAGGAAATTCAAGCTGAGTTTTATATGAGGTGTATGATTGTGGTTTCAAACTCTTCTTTCGTGACAGAAAGTGGACTCCGTGTAAAATAGTTCTTTAGAAGAATGATTTTTTTGGCAAAACTTTTAATTTCCAAAATGACGTCACCTGCAATTGATTTCGGAAAGGGGTCTGAGAAAAGAAATACATTATTTGAATCAAGAACCCCCACTGTCTTATAGAATATTATACCATGCTTGTCCTAAATGAACATAGGAACATAGTATTCTTGTTAGTGTTATGTGGGTGGTTCAATGATTAAAGGAAAGAAACCTATCGCTTTTGTCGTTCACACCAACTTTCTTGTTGTTTAACTGGTTGTTGCTTGCTTCTTGAATCTTGTCCCTCGATGAAAAGGGTCATTTCATGAATGACCATGTTAAATTCACCCCATGAATTATAGAATATTATACCATGCTTGTCCTAACTGAACATAGGAACATAGTATGCTTGTTAGTGTTATGTGGGTGGTTCAACGATTGAAGGAAAGAAACCTATCGCTTTTGTCATTCACACCAACTTTCTTGTTGTTTAACTGGCTGTTGCTTGCTTCTTGAATCTTGTCCCCCGATGAAAACAGTCATTTCTTGAATGACTATGTTAAATTCACCCCATGATTGCATAAGCAGACAGTAACAGAGAAAGATTACCAAAGCATGCGTTGGTTCTTGTTTCAGACTTTTTCATATTTTACTCCGTTGTCTGTTTTGCTTTTGATTTTTCTGTTATGTTGCATCTGTATTGTATACGCGTGTCTTGCCTTGCAGGAAAGACGTTGTAATGGAGTAGCAGGTTGATTGGTCACACAAATTGACAACAAGATCCGGTGAAGGTTATATCAGCAGAACACGTCCTACAATTTAGCTTTTTGATGATGGTATACAAGGAGAATGGCCGGAGGTCAGCACAGAAAAGGCTACCGGAAGCTCTTCATGGCTCCACGCGTATTCGAAAGGGCATCAGCGCTTTTCTGTCTCAGGTAAACAGGGTGGTCGGGGCACGTAGCAAGCACCAACCAGGTTTCTGCTGTGCCAGAAATGTTATACGAGGAGAATGGCCGGAGGTCAGCACAGGAAAGGCTACCGGAAGCTCTTCATGGCTCCACGCGTGTTCGAAAGGGCATCAACGCTTTTTTGTCTCAGGTAAACAGGGTGGTAGGGGCAAGTAGCAAGCACCAACCATGTTTCTGCTATGCCAGATCTGAACAGAGTGGATTGAAATGCATGCATACTGTTGCTTTTACTAATCAAAGGTGACTTCCCACAATGCAACACTAATTACTCGATCCCGGGAAAGGGATTTTGATCATAAGCACATATATTTGCAAGGTTGCAAATTGTCGAGATCATGCCAATACATCTAAATCAGCAATAAAGTGTCAATCTTCAAAAGTGGAGATCATTTTTGTCTTTTATTATTTACTTTTCAAGATATATATTTTTAAATACATTAAAATAATATATTTTTTATTTTTAAAAATTATTTTAATAGCTGTCTATCAAAACAATTCAAAAATTATAAAAAAATTAATTTAAAACAATAGAAATTCAAAATTCACTCAAACATATTTGCAACACAATACCAAACCGGAGCTTCCATCATCACTTGATATCCATTTTACTTGTTTAGAATTGTGATAACAGCAACAATTAAAAATATTTTTCATTTAAAAATACAATAAAATAAAAAAAATTATTTTAAAAAAATATTTTTAATATTAGCACATCAAAAAAAATTAAAAAATAAAAAATATACATTTTAAATAAAATATTTTAAAAATTTAAAACACTATTTACACATCATTCCAAATACTACCATCCTTATATTCTACTGATTTTTTCCTTTCCTCTTGATTCCATATCTCTTGTTAGATAGTTAGACCATGAGATCCCTGCTAGGTGCACTATTAACTGTTCTTCCTGACGATGATATCATCAGGTGAGTTTTCGTAAACCCAGATTAAATATTTTTTCTAATTAAATATTTTTTCTAATCAATTTATGTTTATAGTCTATTAAGATCTTTGATCTTGATAACATAAATGATAAATAAATACTTGCCAACTCTACTAAAATCTCGAATATGTTCTTTGGTAAATTTATTGATCAGTAATAACATCAAGATATCAAAATAAAATATTAAGGATTTTGATCTAACGATAGAAAAAGCTTATCTCCTTCCACTGTTTATAAGTTCGAGTTTTTATTTGTATATTTGTTATCTTTGAAGTGTTTTATATATTTATTAGGTTTATAGGGTATTCAATGGACTGTAAAATTAGTCGTGGTACGTATAAGATAGTCAAACATGTAAAAAAAAAAAAAGAAATGAAAATAGGCACGTGTGTTAATCCATTATAAAAAACACAACATCTCTTCGTAAAATATTCTCCACGCCACATGGCCTGCTCTCC
Organism: Populus euphratica; assembly: GCF_000495115.2. NCBI lineage: Eukaryota > Viridiplantae > Streptophyta > Magnoliopsida > Malpighiales > Salicaceae > Populus > Populus euphratica. The sequence goes on along the minus strand of NW_011499845.1, from coordinate 2,277,772 downwards.
TCATTGGAACAAGCGATTGCATCCATTAGCTTGCAAAACCCGTTGGACCATGAACGCCAACTTGGACATTTTCTACTCTAATCCTGTTCTTTGAAAGCGGTTTGAGTTTTTAAGGACCGGATCATATATATAATATAAACTCTGGCCTCTTAATCTCAATCCTAAAAAAACCATTAGGGTCCCTCGTGACAGTTGAGCATGCTTTCTCCGGTCTAGGGCCGTGATTATTTAGTTTTTAATTTGGTTATTTTTTAAAGTATTTTTAATTTAAAAACTATAATAAAATAATATTTTTTATTTTTTAATATTAATATATTAAAACAATTCAAAAACAAATCTGAAATGTAGAGCAATCCATGTTTTAAAATATTTAATTTTATTTTTTGTTATAAATTAATTTTTTAATATTTTGGATCATTTTGATATATTAATTTTAAAAATAATTTTTTAAAAATAAAAAATATTATTTAATATATTTAAAATAAAAAATAATAATAATCATAATCATATCCTAAAATAAATTACTGGCAACGGACCCAATTTTCTTCATGGACAAGGGTGGTTTGCCCTTGAAAAGGGCATTGAACAGTGATGCACGTATTTTTCAGAGCATTTTGCTAGAGATTTCTTTTCATTTAAGGAGAGGTGTCTTTTTCAGGGATGGGCACATCAAAGTGCAATGCTCTCTATGCACACCAATTGATAGAGCTCTTCACATCTCCCATTATGAGCAAAATAGATAGTAGATAAGATAAAATCATGAAAAATAATAATTTCAAAGTCTGTGGTCTTTTGGGGGGCCCATATGCCATTAGAGTTACAATTTCCATGGGAATTCTTTTTTGTAATATTGCCATTAGAATTCCATTAATTAATCAAATGAAATTAATCGTAGCCATTTTTCAGTGCCTTTTTCAAAATCCATTTCTCACCGCAAAGTTGGCTAGTCAAAAAGTTCCATCCTCCCATGGTATAATCCAAACAGGTCTTCCTCACCTTGATGAGTAGCGTGCAACCAACGCATCATCCCTTATCAGGGCAGCTTTGGACCCATTGGTTCAATATATTGGACACGGTAGAAAAATGAATTTCTTATTTATTTTTAAATTATTTTAACAGGTAACAAAAATAATTTTTTAAAAATAAATAAATAAATTTTATTTTAAAAAAATAAAATTTAAGTTAACTAAGATTAACCCGTTAACTCACAGCTATGAAAATATAATTGAGATAATACTACAGAAAAAAATATAAAGGAAATAAAAGTACAAAAACTAACTTTAAAAAAAATAATATTAAATAATAAAATTTAAAATAATATTATATAAAAATAATTAAAATCAATTAATTTTAATTTTTTAAATTTATAATTATGATTATGAGATTAGAATTAATTATACAGAAAACAAACCTAAAAAACAAACAAAATAAAACTCTCAATAAAAAAAATATTGTGACATGAAGTTAAAAAAATAAAGTTAACCATCTACTTTTACAATCATATAAAATTTAGATAATATGATAGAAAGAAAAGTAAAAAAAAAAAAAACATGAAGATCAATTCTAAAAGTTAAATATTTAAAAATAAAATTAAAAAAAATATTTTATAAAAAAATTTAAAAAAATCTAAAATTAACTTGTATTGACTTTTAAAACTTATGGTCTAATAAAAAATAAATTAATGGATGAAATTAAAAAAAGATGCAATAAAATAAAGATCTATAACAAATTAAACACAAGTAAAAAAAATATGGTCAAATTTGATGTGAAAAAAATTAAAATTAGATGATAAAGATAAAATTAAAAGAAATTTTAACTAATGAAAGAATATCAAAATAATGAGAATCAATAAATTAATTTAAAAAATTAAAATTAAAATAAATAACAATAAAAATTAAAAGTTAAACTGAATATAATATAAATAGTAGAATATTTTCATATTTTGACCAATCATTTTTTTTATTGATATCTTATATCTATGAAATTCTAAATTGTTCTTCAATCAATTTAATTTAACAAAAAAAAAAGGATAAAAAAATCTCTGGAATGAAACTTTATTCTTACCAGGACACCTTGGGAATTTAATCGTGCTTGAGAAATGAAATGTCTAAAAGGTCTCTTGATGAAACTTAATATTTTTTTTACTTATAATGCTAATTAAGTCATTTGGCTATCTATAATGAAAGGTAAAAATTAAGTTTCTCTATAATTAATTTGCATATTAATTGTTTAGCTAGTGAATGTTCTTACAGGGTAAAAATAGGGAAAGTATTGTTCTTTGCTAAGATACTTTACCCACATGTTTTAGTTTCTTGTTGACTAATAATAATTAATTAATGTAAAAACAACAATCCCTCGCGAAGTCGATAGCGTAAAATACCAAAAACACTTATCTTTAGCTAATTAAATTCCAATCAAAGGTCAAAAAAGTTGGCCCCACTAATCTAACCTTACCGCTTATTTGTCCTCGGCGCGTCCAAGAAGACAGACAAGCCCAAGAATCCTCCACAATCCTTTCTCCAATCCTTTAACACCACGTCATCTCTAACCATCATTTTTCGAAACTCACATTTTAACCCCTACAGATTCGGTGATATTTCACTTCGGCTTTTATCATATCATTTATTCCAGTATCGATCTTGAAGTCTCATATAAAACTATTTTGCAAAACATGTTATGGCAGCCCATATTCTTTTATCAAACATATTATAACATTTTATATTTTTATACTTTAATATATTATATAAATACACACATATATACGTAGCCTTTTGTGGATAGAACTGTATATTTATCTCGGATACCTTAACCCCGACTATTGTACAAAAAAATTGACATGGACAGATTTTTCGTACCGCCTCAAGCAATAACTCGGTGGTGCTTCTTGATCCCTGCGTTCAAGTCTTGGATTGTTTTTGGATTATAATGATAAAAGTAAGACAATAGACGACCAAATGTAATATTTGTGATTAGTGTGTTTAACGAGTTGTATGATATTTTTTAATTAGAAATACTTTAAAATAAATTTTTATTTTTAATTAAAAAACATCAAAACAATTAAAAAAACACTGAAAATATTAGTTTATTATTTTTTAAATAAAAAATAATTTCAAAAGCAGATGAAACCATACAAGCAATCACTCATTCAGTTTGAAATCACCAAACCACCCTCGAGAAATAATACGATGACAAAATTATCCTCGGAAGCCCACCGAGCATGAGAAAACAGAATCAGAACCCAATCCATGCCCCTCTATAAAATGCTCCCCTCTCCCCCAATAGAACCTCCATCAGTTCTCACTTCTCTGGTCGCTATCTCTTCTAGAGACATCTACATCTATCTAGCACTTGTCTTTCTCTTTCTTTCTTATTTGTCTAACAGGTACAGTCAAAGCTCTCCAAGAACTGGCTAACTCACAAGAAATTCTGGCAGAAATCACTGAAACAAAGCCACCAACATCATCAAGAAAGAACCAGGAAGTGGTTCTTGTTTTCTATGAAGCCTTAAAGTCACGTGACGTGGACACGGTACACAAGATCCTAGCCCACGATCTTGAATGGTGGTTCCATGGCCCGCCGTCTCACCAGTTTCTGATGCGCCTTCTCACTGGTGAGCAAAAAGACAACGACGTGCCGTTCGAGTTCTCGCCTATTTCCATCAACTCTTTTGGAAACATTGTGGTTGTTGAAGGGTGTGATACCAGTCGTTCCATTTCCTGGGTGCACGCTTGGACTGTTACGGATGGGGGAATTACCCAGGTTAGAGAGTACTTCAATACTTCTCTCACTGTTACTCGTCTTGGAAACCAACCACAGCCGTCTGATTTGAAGTCCAGGTCAAAGTCATCATCAACGACTGAGATTTCTCCTGTGCATTGCCCATCCGTCTGGGAGAGTAGTCTCTCCGACCGGATCGGTAAGTCCGTTCCGGGTTTGGTTCTGGCTATTTGAGTGGACTCTGATCAGGTGCATCCGGACGTATTGTAATATACTTGTAGTTTGGAATAAATAGAGATGTGAATCGCCGTCACTTGGATCCTGTCTGGTTTGTTTTACTGGGTCTGTTTTTCGTTTGGTTTTGATTGTTGAAGTTGTAAGAGTGAAAGTAGTAAGAGCCAGCCAAGATGGGGAGACCTGTTTGGTTAACGCTACATGTCCCTGTTATTTGGTATCTTCATTGCTTAATAAAGATGTTGTGTTGTGAGGATGACGACGATGGCGGTCTTTTTTCTTCTTCTAATTTTAATTTACTTGCTGAGTCGTCGCTTTTTACCGTTTTGTTTGTGGCTTGGTAAACATTGTGGCAGTAGTATTAAATAAATTTTGCACTGAGCACTGCTTTTAGAATATATAATTAGAGAAAAATATTAAAGTGCCGATAAATGTTAAATTTAATGAAGATGGAAAACGGATAAGATTTTGATGAGGTTAGAGTTCCGAGGGCAGGAGCACGTGTCACTCTGGAGCCCCGTGGAGTGTTTTAAGGTTTTGGTCGGCATTATTGGGCGGAGCGGGAACAGGGCTCCATACGACCAGTCAGACGACAAGGTACGCGTTATTTTCCATTATGGCTTCAGCTGTCTGTATTTTACCTAATTACCGGCTGATGTAGAATATTTCTGTAAGGTGATGAAGGGGTAGCATCAAATTGTATACTGAGGATTTTCTTTTTTAACAATGCGAAACATCTCAGCCAGTTTTAGCTTTTTTTTTAAGTAATTATGAATATCTCAACCAGCTTATATGCATTATCATTAAACTTTATATAATAAATTATTTTGTTAAAAAATATTTTTGTGAATTTAGAATAATTTGAAAACTTTCATAATGTTTAAACTTGACTATTAATGCTTTAAAAACAGGGCATTCAATATAGGAGAGAGGAAATAAAGATAAATTCTTATGTATTTTATAATTACAATTCGAGCATTAGGGGATATAATTCGATGGTGATGACGTTATCATATCATTATTCTTGTGATAAATACCATTTCGGTGATAATATTATATCTTATTCGTGGGAGATTTCTCGACGTGAATCCAATTTTTTTGCACATTGATGAATGAAAATTGAAATGTTTTCTTTTTTCTTTTTGTCTGTTTTTTTTTCTCGTATTGGGGTTAACTTTTGTTTTGTTGGATTTTTTTTTAAAAAAAAAAATCGGCTTGTCATGACCAAAATGTATTTGCATAGTCTTATAAGATGCTGGAAGTTTAATTTAAAAAAAATCGGCTTGTCTTGACCAAAATGTATTTGCATAGTCTTATAAGATGCTGGAAGTTTAATTAGATTGACTGAATGGAAGAAGGCCAGTACTATTCTCAATGCAGTCTACAACCACCACCATCCTTTATTGTAACAATATTATAATTTTTCTAATTTTATTACCATATTTCAACACCATAAATTGATCATTTTTAAGAGCTTATTAAATTATAAGAAACATGTCAAGGTATGCTTGTTCCGGAAAAAAAAAATCACAGGAAAACATTTTCTAGTGGAAAAACATTTTTACGAGAAGATAGTTATTTTTTATTGCTTAGACGTGTCAAGGGAAACATTTTTTTCTACAGGATAAATTATTTTCCAGTTATGGTATTGAAATATGGTAATAAAATTAGAAAAATTACAATATTGCATCGATAAAGGATGGTGATGGTAGTTGATAGTTGTAATAATTATTATGGTTATAGTATTTGTGATATTAATATTATTGATAGTAATAATAATGATTATAAAATAATAATTGCCATAATAATAATGAAATAATTATTATTTTAACAAATAAAATCGTAATGATGTGCAGTGATGGTGTTATTATGGTAGCAACAATGTTAAAAAGATGTTAAAGAGTTATATCATGATTGTGATAAAAAGATGATGATATTTATTATAAATAATAATAATCATAATAATAATAATAATAAGATAATGATTGTATAAGATAACAGTTGTTGTGTTAGGTGCCGGCGACAGAGTGATAATTATGGGATGTTAATGGTAGTTGTGGTTATGATGTAAATATTATAAATTATATTGTAGGAAAATCATTTTATTTTTACTAATGAGATTAAAATATTTTTCTTTAAATTTGATGCTTTCATTAGTAATTGAAAATAATTCTTGTTAACTTATATTTCATGCTTGTTTCTCACTTAAAAACGAAGAAAAGCATTTTCCTGTGATTTCCATAAACTAAAAAGACTTCCAACAAAAAAATTTTAGTCTATGTAGTGATAAAAAAATAAAAATAAATTGAAAATAACACTTTATGTTTTTTTTTTTTAATAAAAATAAATTGAAAATAACACTTTATGTTTTTTTAAAAAAAAATTAGATTCATATAAATCCTGAGCTAACCCGCTGTGTTGGCAGGGTTTATACAAGTATGGATTAAAGTTAAAAATATAACCGGGACAGTACGAATTAAAAGAAAAGGCATGATTGAACGGATTACTTGGAATATCGATATGATTATTTTTTAAAATATATTTTATATTAAAATAATTAATTTTGAGATTAATATATTAAAACAATCTAAAATATATAAAAATTTAATTTTTAATAAATAAAGAAATTTAATTTTTAAAAACGCGGTACAGGCTGGACGCTAGTTTTTTTCTTGGTAAACAGCACATTTCCTGTGACGTTATAATTATTAACTTATCGACCTTGTCTTGCCAGGTGCGCGGCCCAGATTAGATCCTTATAGCTGATACTTTCCAACAGCACGGTGAGAGTAGGTTCATCCTAGCATCAGCGTGCACGGCCCTATCGAACAATCATTTTGATGGAAGGTGTGCGAACTACATTATCAAGATAGGTTTTTTTTTCCGTCCTGGGATCACGTAATCGAATCAATTTTGATCACATGAAAAGGAGCGACCAACAGAAGAAGTGGGTACATTCTCAATTGATAATAATTAAAAAATAAACCAAAAGAAGCGCGTCCTCATATGGGATCATCGTGGGGACTAACATGGTAACCTTTTCTCTCGGTGGGACAGCGGTCGGGTGTCCATGGGACCTTAGACACTTCCCACCTTCCCAGCTAGCCCCCCACTTCCTCCACATCCTAGCTGCGCCGGAATAAGCTACCCCTTGGTTAATCATGGATATGAGATTCTTATACCACTAATTTTAGGTTTGAAATTGAATTTCTAACTTGTAGTTCATTAACATTTATCATTTTTTAGTATTTTTAAATTAATTTAATATACTGATATTAAAAAATAAATTTTAAAAATATAAAAATATTATTTTTTTAAAATCAACATCTCTAAATATTCATTAATTATGGTGTGCACCGACTCTGGAACGGGAGGGCCTGTCGCTTTTGGTGTGCATTAATTATGGTGTGCCAGAACAGCCTTTTATTTTTATTCCTGTCACGATGTTAGTTTATGAGTCAAAGAAAACGGAGATAAATGCCCTATCTGATGTTTTGTTTTAAAAATATTTTTTTATTTATTTTAAATTAATAATTTTTTTAATGTTATTAAATTATTTTAATATGCTTTGTTAAAAATAATTTTTTAAAAATAAAAAATATTATTTTAATATATTTCTAAATAAAAATAATTATTAAATCGTTAACGATGAATCGCTGAAAACACCCATACATGTTTTTCTAATGGCATAAAATTCAATATGGCACCTATCTGATCCTATGGGCCAAGAATCTAAAAAAAATTAACTTGTTTTGCTGTTGGGAGATGAGGACAGCCAGTCTGTTTCAAGTGATTTAACTAGCAGAAGAATTTGGTGTAATAATTCTAACGCACGATGAAATTCAATTTCATTGAAGGACTAGTGTCTCCATCACCTAGACAATGATTTCTTTTTTAGAGTATGTTTGAAGTGCTGTTAAATTATATTTATAAAAAATCTTGATTTTTTATTTTTATTTTAATTATTATTATTTTGATATAAAAATATATTTTGAACTAAGTTTCAGATTAATAACTCTTTAACTAAAAATTTACTAGAACATGAACCGAGATTTATATTTATTTTACAATTATTAAACCTGGTTTAGAAGTTGAGCCGGCCACGAAGCCGGGTTCCGAATTTTATGGATCAATCTGGAAAGATTCTAAAAAGTATTTAAAATTTTAATATTTTATATGAATTTTTTTAAAAAAAATGTATATAAATATATGTTATAAATAATAAAATTTTAAAAAATATTTTAAATTTTTTTATCAAATTATTTGGCAAAACAAGACAGGGGTAAGATAAAAAATTCACCTGCGCATAGCTAACATGGATATAAAATTATAAACAACCCTTTCAAAATCAAAGCTCTAATTTATCAAATTCACCTCCTATAGCTAACATGGATATCAAAATTATAAACAACCCTTTCAAAATCAAAGCTCTAATTTATTAAATTCACCCATGTAGCAACGCTTCAAGAAAAGTGAAAGCTTTTATCTTGGCCGCGTATGACAACTCCTTAACAATAAAAAAAAGACTGAAGATAACTTAGAACCCATCAAAATCTTTCTACCAAACAAATTCTTTAAACTATAACATGACCAACACAGAAAATATAACAACATTACATCCATTTGATCAACTCAATTTGATCAACTCAACAAAGATAATCAGACAACTCCCATCACAAAGTTTGTCTTTCTAGCTCTAGCCAGCAGCTACAACTTTATTCAGTAAAGGGTCTTCTTTAAACTATAACATGACACACCAGCATAAGAGTTTTTACTCTTTTTTGAAACCACAACACCAGCCCTCTATCCCCAATTCTTGATACAATATCCAATCAGTTTGTCCCGATTTATTTGAAAAACTTGAGTTATGAATCGATCTATTTGGTCAACTAAATTTTATAAGGTTGTTGTTTTAACTAGTCTTTTATTAAACTCAAATTGATTCAATTATCAAGTCAATCGGATTCCGAGTTAACCTATAAAACCGGATTGGGTTTAATAACTATGATTTGTTTTAATTTTAGCAAAGGTTAAGCTATTAAGTCGCTAAAAATATGATAACAATTATTTTTTAAAGTGTTTTTTATTTGGAAATATATTAAAAGAATATTTTATTATTTTTTAAAAATCATTTTTGATAATAGTATAATATCAAAACGATTTAAAAATTCTTAAGAAATACTATTTAAAACACAATTCTAAATAGGGTATAAGTGCAATTGTGATAGAGACAAAAGCAGGAAGGAAAGATAAGGCGGGGAATGTTGGCCAACACGAGTAGTGTCGAGAGAACAATTTCAGATCCTTTATGCAGATATCATTATTCCCCTTACTGATTTTGAGAGGACTTCCTGCTGATATGCGTCTCCGAATATGCCCACCGTTTCTCATACTTTCTTGATCGATTAGTGCATATAATCTCTCCATCTTCGATATCATGATAAGAAGACCAACATGATGGAATATGAATTCTCTTATGGCTTCCGAACCAATTGAATGAATAACCGAACCAAACAAAAGTGACTCGACAACGCCAAATTAAAATAAAATAAAAACATGAAACTAGTCTTTGCTTTGAGATGCTGGTGGTTCCCTTCTGCTTTAGTGCCCTTTTGCTAGAATTCATCCACTCTTCTTCGAAAAACAACGTCGGAATTTGTCCTCGTGTGTTGTGTGCTGATAGCTTGAGGGGCTTGGGAGTGTAATTATAATTATTTTTGTTTAAAAATATATAAAAATAATATAAATTTTGTATTTTTAAAAATTTATTTTTTATATTACTATATCAAAAGATACTAAAACACTAAAAAAAATTAATTTTAAGTGAACATTTTTTTAAATTTGTTTAAAAATTTATTTTTTATATTATTATATCAAAACGATACTAAAACATTAAAAAAAATTAATTTTAAGTGAATATTTTTTTAAATTTTATAAAATACGGTTTTTACACCCTCTTAAACAATATAATATTCTCTTTGAAAGTTTTTCTTCTTCTTTTCTTTATGGTGAAATCACACTCGTAACTAGTTATCACATTCATATCAAATGTTACACGTATGATGAATACAACGTGCTTACAAACAAGATAAGCATGGCCACTTCAATGGTGGAAGAAAATGTGAGCCCATGAAATTACTATGTCTTGTTGTTTTCTTTTATTTCACACCGATCTTGTCCTGTCATTTTCGGTGCCTTTTTTTTATCCTTTGTAATTGGTTACAGAAGCTTTTGATTAAATCATGGTTAATTGACAAGATCTGTAGTTTTCTCTCTTCTTCTATGGATCTTGTACACAAGTAGCAGAGAATTGTTCGTTATTGCTTCGACTTTACACGCGCCGAACTTCATTGAAGTATCAACTTTACACTACTCGAACTGTCAGTTGGCAGAAGCATTCGCTTTGGATCACCAGGAGGGGAAAGTGAGTAGATTTAGGATATTAATAATATTACGTTTTTAGAACCTTGATATTTATCCAATGTTATGAATCACAATATTAATTATGAATGTTGTTTATTCATATAATCTTAAATTATATGCAATGGCAGAATATGTTTTTTTTTCCTTCAAATGGTGTTATTTTGTTGAAATTTCACATTTATTGTTCTAATCTTACAAGAAAATTCATAGATTTATACATGTTTTGGTAGTGTGGTAATAATTATATTTTAAAATATTTTTTGTTTGGAAATATATTTTAAATAATATATATTTTTTTTAAAAAATTATTTTTAACATCAACAAATCAAAACAATTAAAAATATTAAAATATATAATTTTAAGTAAAAAAAATTAAAAATTAAATAACTAATATTTTAATTAGAGCAATCAATGGACCCGTTAGGACGAGTGTATGATCCATGAGAAATTAATTTAGATTTCGGAAACTAACCAAATATAATTTTGCTTGCAACACTTCTTCTTCTCCGTTACCGCTAACCATACGCCTTGTAATGTTTTACCTTTTTTGATGTTCTCTTGTTCTATAGATTAATTAAACTATGTTTTTTTTCCTCGATAAAAAACAAGAATATAAGGTAGCATAACTCATTATGCAAATAGAGATTTTTTCTAGATAATAACTCTTAAGGGTTTCCTATAAGAAATTAAAAAAAAGAAGAAAAAAAAAAGAAAATGAAGGTGAAAATCAAATATTAAAATGATTAACTTTATTTGTTTTTGTATTTTAAAAGTGTTTTTGAAAAAAATTAAATTAAATTTTATTTTTTTATTTGCTTCAGATTAGTATTTTTTCAATATTTTTAAATTATTTTAATGTTTTGATATTAAAAATAAATTTTTAAAAATAAAAAATATTTTTTTAAAAAATATGGTGTGTCTCCCAATACTTAAATGAGAATTAGTGTTAAACAAATGGTGTCGGCCGTGTTTGACTAAAAGCCCACGAGCCGAAGACCGTAACCAGAACTTAGAGCCCTTTTTACTCTTGTTTTTTAGTTAAAATTAATTATTCGGTGTACTTTTGTTTAATAATGATTTACCCATCCCTTCGGCTTTGTTAATTTGTACACGTTGCAGCAAATAATAAGGAAGCAAGATTTTTGCGCAGGCATTTTTAGCCATTTACGATTTGATAGTTTCGAGGCTTATGCTCTTTGACATAATTTATATCTCAATGCTTGAATTTAGACTTCGAAGTTGTACGAATCCATAGCTATAAGATGTATTTGGTATTATATTAGTTTTATAATTGTAATTTAAAAAAATTATTTTATAAAATTATTTTTAGTTGAAGTTAGTTTAATATTTATATATATTTGGTTTAAAATGTGATTGAAATTGAGGTTGAATAAAAAAATAATTTAATATATTTTATTAAAAAATACTTTTTAAATTGAGGTGTATATATATATATATATATATATATATATGTTGATGATTTTTAATTTAAATATTGCAGATTTAATTATTGTTATTACATTATGAAATAAATAATATTTATATTAAATATTTTTTATTGTTCTATTATATTATCTATTATTTCATCACGTATAAAATTTATCAGACAATGACTATAATTTTTTTTATTTCTTAAATGCGCAACAATATCAGATAAAATATCATCAAGAAAAAAATTAAGATTGTGATCAAATTTTATAAATATTACATCATTAATTAATCTCCTTTTAATTTTTAAAATAAAATATAATTAAAAATAAAAATAAAAATTAATTTTTTTTAATTAAACCGGATTCTATTAGTTTTAAATCAAAATTGATTCAACTGTAATAGCAAAGTTTTACTTTTTACTACCATAAGTTTGCGAAAAGCAACCGATACTTTTAGTAAACCTGCTATTTAAAAATAAACTGGTAGATCTCACATAAATAATAAAATACTTTTTAGCATTATCAAACAAGTTACTTCTACATTTTACTTATAAACAAGCAAATGATATCATAGTATACCGCAAAACTCGTTTGGTATCCAAGTGCCAAATAGACTTCACGACATATGATTTTTTATTTGGATACGAACGTAGAAGATGCCCTAATACTCTCTTGAAAGAGGGATTATAGATCATCTCAGACTCTTGATGGCTCAAAAGTCTAAAGCAATTACTCTCAAATTGGATTACACTTGTTTATAAGATGATGCTCAACGAGAACCTCTAATAAAATATTTTATATGATTGATTCACTCAAAACTAATTAGTTATAGCTGAATGTATTATCTTCTAATTAAACTTGATATTTACACGTGCTCACAAGGCTCCTTATTTACTCAAGTCTAAATATTTTTTACAACTAATAATATATATACACGAGTTCAAAATATATATCTTTTATAAAAACTTGAAATAACTAAGATTTTATTTATTTATCTAGATTCATAAAATATATTTTTCAAGTTTTTTTACATTAAAAAAAAAAATATGTGCATGAGCTCACAAGGCTCCTTCTTTATCTCCTACCTAAACCAACTTAGATATTAAAGGGCACCCAACCTTTTTTAAAAAAACTTGTTTTGCAAGGGTCCTAGCGATCCAAATCCAGAATTTTACGTCTTCTAGTTTACAACAACCATGAGAAAACCATAATTTTTTAAAGGTTTCCAATAACCTCATCACGTTGATTTCTTCAGGACAAGAAAAGGTAAGGGGAACAATCATTGGAAGAGTCTTTCGAGACCTGCCTATTAATCTTTTTGTTCCCGTTCAAACAGAGCGATCTTCCCGTTCGAACATGGTAATTATGGAAGGTCACAATTAAGCAGCGGCTATGGAAGCAACGACTTGACAAGGAATCATTCACGGAGAAAATGGGGTCTACGGGCATTTTCATGATAGATGGATCCACTTTTACACGAGACGATACGATTGCTATATCTAATAATTTCTTTGAATTGACAGCAATAGATTGAAAGTGACATCCATTAATATACTACAGTCCTTGCTAGTACAGAGATAATACAAGGAAATAAAATAAAAGCTTATCAAACATCAGAAACAATTTCGGGGCGTCGTTGCAGAATACCGGTGAAGAAAAAGGACCACCTGCTCAGGGGGTGTCATTCTCATCAAGAATCACCAGCAATGCCACGATGAATGCATAATCAACCTCTGGATAAACTTTAACCTTGTATTTCTCCTTTCCCTTGCAGAAACTCTCAAGAGTGAAGTTATGTTTGACCTGTAAAATATCGTTACATTAATAAATCGTAAGTGCAGTCGGTTAAGATTATCCATCGTTTTTTAATAGAAAAGAAACTATATATATATATATTCAACAATATTGTTGAATATTGTCAAACAGCTGTTCGCGTTTTCATATCAGCCAAATTAAAATATATAAGCATAAAAGTTATTCGTTAGTACCTCTGCAATGAGTCTACGGCCTTCATAAACTTTGAATGACAAGGATGTGTAAGCTCCAGTTATATGGAAGTCAGGTTCCTTTTTCTTGAAGTTGTTTGCCAAGAAGATATTGATCTGTTTTTTAATCTGGAGAGGATGAGATTGCTTCACAGAGAAGAGAATATTGCTGGTGTCGTCTGTGCTTTCACCTGCGTGAGCCTTCCATTTATGCCGAAATGCAAGTGCCTTAACATAAGAAAATAACAGTAAAAAAAGACATCTTCAGGTTCTTCAATAAATGCAATATCAATATATTCTGGCAATTTATTACTTCTTAAAAAATTATAAGGAATAATATTTATGATCTTTTTTCATGCTAGCTAGATTGATTTTCACAAGAGATTAATTGTAAATTACCTTTCCCCGCAATGTGAGGATTGGAAAACCAGCAGGATCAAGCAAAACTCTTTTCAGCTTGAAGTTCCAGACACCACCATCTACCTTTAGGAGAAAGTTTCCACTGAGATCAAACACTTGAAATTCCGAACTGGATAGTTTATTAATCTTCTTCTTGACAATCAACTCAAGGGGGTAAGGAGTACAATAGCTTTCCCCAATAACACTAACAGGAGGAACCCCATAAGCCCACTCAGGAACCTTCATTGAATTGCCTGAAAACCTGTGGGAAACTAGCTAGCTGGAAGACAATCAAATGCTTCTTTTTTTGTCGCCAAATTATTACGGTCTGTGCTTGGATATTTATCCAAAAACTGCTGGTTTGATTTGTTTCCTATTTTTTTAGTTGTCTTTTTACGTTTATCGTATCTTTTTACATAGATTTTTGACTCAACATTTTCTACAATTGGAGGGGTACAGGTAGATACTCTATCCCTTTTTGTCTGAAAACGGATCTTCCTCGTTTCAAATGAGAATTTTTGTTGGGAGTTTCCAAATGAACGTTGGAGAGCGTTCTGCCCTATTGATAGGTCTTTTTTTTTTTTGGATTTGATCAGCAGTTGCGAGGGCTTCGTTTGACGTGGCCTGATGAACTAATCACTACTTTGTATGGTGGAGTAATTTCATTTTTTATCCTCTCTAGTCTTGCTAGGTATTCTGTCATGATGATCGAACAAACTAGAGGAAATCTTGAAATAGGAAGCCAAGGCCTGATTGTATTTCTGTGAGATTTACAGAGCAATTTTCTTTCTTTCTTTCTATGTCGAAAACAAATTAGAAAATAATCTTTCTATTTTTTGCGTTTGCATTTTGCAAGAAAGAATTCAAAGACTTATTTGGTCTCCTGTGTAATAGAATCAACAATCAGCATTCTGCAGGCTGCAAGATTATGGAAACTAAAAAGTTGTAAATATATTGATAAATATCAGTTTGGAATCGAAATCGTGTCGAACCAACTTGGAATTACGTTTCCCTTCCTTCCTTCCTTCTTTTTTATGAATGAAACGGATTCGTAGATCAAGAGACAACAAAAAGGACCGGGCTCTGCCCTACAAGAGTTAATACAAAAAAGGCAAAAATATAAAACAAAAGGAAACAGATCCTCGAATACAGAGCAAACTATCAATTCGTTAAAAACAAAACATACTTTGGATTGTTAAGAGGCTTATAGAGCAGCTTAGAATTGTGAAACATACTCCTTACGTTATCAAAAATCCACATTTGCGAACAACTTCCTCGGATTGCTGAGCGTTATCGTGAATTCTGCAGTTTCTCTCTTTCCGATTTATGTATTGTGACACTCCAAGCTATCCTGAGAGGAGCAGGCAACAAAGTCTTCTTTTCAAAGTCAATTTTGGCCCATTGAAACACTTAATCCCAGCTGACAACAGTTCTATTAATACAGCACAATCGCAGAATTGATTTCCAAATGTTTCGAGAGAATGCCCACCTCAAAAACAAATGATAACTATCTTCCATGTTATCACCAATGTAGAAAAGACAACCACTATTAATACTTGTGTCCATCTTAATTTGTTTCATCTCTGTAGACAATCTGTTAAGACAGCAAGCTATGCCGTGAAGCTATACCTTGGTAGATTCCAAGTGCCCAAAAAAAGAATATGCCAGTCAATACGAGGCTTCTTGCTTCGTATGTGTTCCCTGGCAGTCTTGGTAGAGAAATTCCAATCCGCGTAAGCTTCCAGTTGATGATCTAGTTGATATTCAAGGTGGTTTATGTGGTGTTCTAACACCAGAAATTCTCGTAGAGAAAGGATTAATTGGTAGAGAAATTCTCACAGCTTTTCTCGATTTCAAACTAAAATGACAAAGTAAATAACAAACCGACATATCCCTTTCTCAATGAATTATCTCAAGAGTTTTAAAATATATTATTTCAAGAAATAAAAATATGAGAAATATTTTTTTCTTCAAAGATAGGGATTACAAATAGGATTTGCCGTAATTCAATTAGATCACGGGTTTAGTTTAACTAGGTCAGATGGGAATGAAGCCGTCCTTCGAGGCTAGGAGAAAAGAGACTCCATGCCTTCGCCACTTCACATCCCACAAATCTGAAGACATATTTTTAATTATAAATAAATAAAGAATAAGTTGTAAAGAATCCTCCCAGGAAATCACCATTACCATGGAGGAGGAAGTTGTACAAACAACAGATAAGGATTGGATATAAAAAAGGAAAAAACAAAAGCAAAGTAGACCCTAAAATAGAAGAAAGAAACAAAAGCCCCAAATAAAACTGACAAAACCCCCCTGCAAAAAATTGTCAATCTTTTTCTCTTGTACGGCAAAGTCACTTCCTTCCACAGGCAGACTCGTAGAACTCTCCAAAAGAGTCTCTTCACACAAGCCAAAACACAAAAGAAGCATCCTGCCCATCATTCCATCGCGGCCGGGTGAGGTCCGGGTTGACTCGGAGCGTTTGAAGGTCAAAAGGGATGGAAAATAGTTCTCTTATTTTGGATGGCCAAAAACGGGTGCCCTTAGGTCTGGTTGTATCTGATTGTGCTAAAAGATGGTTTCAAGATGCATTAAAGGAAGCAAAGACTGGTGATATTACCATGCAAGTTCTTGTGGGTCAGATGTATTTTAATGGCTATGGTGTCCCTAAAGATGTTGAAAAGGTTTTAACTTTTTCTTTCTTTGATTGTTTATTTTATGGTTCTTTATGTTGTTTTCTTTCTGGGTTTTCTTTGTATTGTTGGTTTCTTTAATTTTATTGTTCTTAGCGTTGTATTTAGTTCCAAGATCAGGATGCAGCCGTTGATGTGCGATTTCAAGGTTTGGTGTAAATTGCAAGAAAATATTGGATTTTTGAGTGTTATGTTGCCTTTGGCTTTAAAAAAGGGAAAACTCAATTCATATTAGGTTGCAGGTTTTCCTTTCCAATTTCTTCAGCTTGCTTGTTTAGTTGTGTATATAATTTGGGTTGAGAATATTATAGCTTTCCAAGGCTACTACATTTGTTTGCTTTTGAGGAAATTGGGAAAAGGAACAGAAAATTAGAACTTTTAAATACTTCCGTGGTCTTCTTTTCTGTTGTTTAAAGATTAGTGAAGAATTACTACTGTGCATTAGTTGCATAAAGCAAAATGGAAATGGGTTTAAGTTTATATAGTCCAAAGATAAGATTCTTCCATCGGCAGTTGGTTGACTTGTAAGAGGTCACTGGAAGCCCGGTGGATATAGGAAATTTGCTTTTTAAATTGACATTTAGAACTGTGAGCTAAGCTTGATTTTGGCTATTTAGATTATAGGGGTTGGAAAGTTTCTTTGTAGAATCATTTGTTTCTAATTGTGACAAATACCAAAGTTTTATCATTTTCTATTCAACATGAGAGGGCGTGTTAAGTGAAATGTTTACAGCGTGACAGTCTCATGGTATGTGTTCGATAAAGACTTTTTGTTTCATTGCTAATCCTATAGTCCTACCAGCTATTCTTAGCCTTCCATTTGTCAATTTACCTGCTTAATCTTCAGTTTTGTACTGCCCCCAATCTCTTTGGTTATGAATTTTCCATTCTGAATGATCTTCATAAACTCATGTTCAAGGGAAGTTATTGGATGAGTAGAGCTTCAAAACGTCGAATGTCGGTGTGGAAAGTAAGCGATAAACGTCCAGGTAAATATACTCTCTTTCCCTCCCTCCCTTCTTCTCAGTGGTATTTTAGAGTATGGCTCTGTTTGTTTTACATGACTTTTATCTGGACTCCTTTAGGTTATAATGCAAGTGACTCAGATTCAGATGAAGTGGAGGATGACAGGAAATAAGACCAGACATTCTTAGTCTTGACAAAATCACAAATGAGAATGCAAGGTGAATCTACCATTGTTGCTGCTAACTTGCTAATTTCTTGTTATTGATTGATTCTATTTCCACTTTCCTTCCACGCACCAGTACAAAACTCATCTTTCGTACCAGTTTGTCTAAGAAAATTAACCATTACTGGATGCACAATAATAACTTTTAAAATTTATGACTTGCTTAATATGTTGGGTCATGTTCAGCTTCAATAGAAGCTCTTGCTACGCTGTCGATTTGTTCATTCATAACAAAGTGTGGGAATCACTGTGTTTTATCCTCTTGCGGCTTTGAAAACCACAAAAGATGAGAAAACCCCCAAAGTAACGCCATAGTGCTTAAGAATCCTCTTGCGACTTTGGAAACCACAAAAAAGGAGAAAACTCCTAAAGTAACGCCATAGTGCTTAAGATTATGTAACATAATTTTTTGTTGGCGATGTTGCTCTCAATGATCTTAAGTGGTTTCAGGGAGTAATTGTCAACTGCTATGAAGTTGCCATAACGAATCAGGATATCCACTGGACTTGCATATTTGCTTAGAAAACAGAGCCAGGAAGTAAGACGGAATAGCTTCCACTCTACCCCCACTGTCCAAATTATTAAAAAGCTTTCCTTTCTATGCATACCTTGTGGTGCCAATTGAATCCTAGAGTTTCTCCTGCTGTCATTATCTGTTTCTATTACGCTTGCTCTATTTTCTTGAGTTCTTAATCCTAAACTGGACTGTGAAATCACTTTCCAGTATTCAATTTGATCCATTTTACTTCTTTATGCCCACATTGGATATCTGAGATTATTTTATATTGGCAAATAAAGACAAAATGAGATGATGATGGGGATATATGGTCCAGGAGAACTGAGGAATTTCCATTTCTTTTTTAATGTTGCACGACTCTGTTAAATTTTTGCTCATTCACTAGAATAAGTAAATTTTGTTGACATTTGATGTATCTAAGGAGTAAGTATGTGTACTCAGGCCTCAATCAATCTATTCTTTAGAAGTGAAGGGCTTGCTTGTGCCATTGACCTGATGGGCATGACTATGACTACCAGACAACTCTTTTTGACATTGCACCCACATTAATCATCCCCCTTAATGATTTTGCATGTTGTTAGTCTCAAACTAGACAGTTATAGTTCTTGCCATGAATGGGCACTGTCCTTGGATAAAGTATCTTGCCACTGCAAATTCACGGGCTTGCTTTTTTGGATTTAGAATGGATCAATCATTTTTTTGCAGTATGCTGAATTGGCCCATCTATGCATGACTAGCTTGTAGTGATTATGAATTTCAATTTATCATCAATAGTTTGTAGTGATTCTATAAAGTCAGTGGTATTTACTAGAAGAAGGTGAGAGAAGCTTTAATCTCCATTTGATATTAGCAAGAGAGATGTAATTGCAGAGCATACCTTCATAAAACTTAAAGTGACCACCTGTTGAAAGCACGCTAAGCAACAGCTGACACTGCTGGTTTGGACAGCGCATTGAGCTCTGGTTTTTATGAGGATTTTGTCACTAAGCCATGAAATGTGTTTGGAGGGATTGAGCTATATTATCCTTTGAGGTGGAAAGATTTAGGGGTATAAACAACTGAGGTCTTGTTAGGCGTGAATGGCTGGTTGGTTAGGTTGATGGTCAGCCAGTAGAAGAAAATTGGACACTGGAAAGATACAAAGCTATTAATTGTAGTTTGCATCTCATAAATGGATTTTAGAAAGTTGTGGAGAGCTTTCATACTGAATTCTGTCCATTGTCTTTTGCAGTGTATTTTTCAGCTGCGCTGTCTCTTTGGAAGTCCAGATGCTGATGATATCCTTCCCACCTGTTAAACTTTTTTGATTTAGTTTTCCTTTGTATTATCCAACTATAGTCTCTAGGTATGTTTTCTCATTTGTAGTGTGGTGTTTTTGCATTTAAATTTTGGGCCCTGGTTCATATGTTTCCGGACCATTTCCGGAGAGAATTTCTCCTATTTCTCTTTCTTTACCACAAAGAGTTTAGCACAAAATTTGGAATGAAGAGGTTGCTCATATGGTTTCGCTTGGAAACATCTTCGATTATGTATTTTTCTTGGTCCTTTGGTGCATTTGCCTCGAGCAAAGAAACAGGAATGTTGCATATAAAACGTGTTTTACTAATCTTTTCTCTTCCCTATTTGCAATTGATCGGATATTCATGGTTTCAGTTTAGAGGTGAGGTTCTAACCGAGCACGTTTGTTATTTCCCTTCTTTTATGCTCTTAAGTTCTTGATCATTGACAGATACTTTACTGGGTCTCAACAACATTTTCAATCCAACATTAAATAACCAAAACTTGAATTAGCATTTAGCATAAATTTGTACAGGATTTCTAGACAAATTCCAAGTTGATACGGGGTACAATTAATGGGTTGCTGGTTGCTGAAGCATGGTTCGGGTCATGCCTGCGTAATAGGGTTCAAGGCAGGCTCCTTCCCACCCAAAAGAGCCGGTCTGGATGGGTTAATTGGGACAATACTATCTGCCTTCGCGTCTGTCCTTTCTCCATTCCCATGGCTTCTCAGGATTAGGTGAAGCCCATAACCCTACTCGCTTTGCTCGAGCCTCCTTTTCCCACTAGTAAGATGAATACAAATTACAATAATTAGGTTACGAAAGTTTCAGAAATGTTTTAAGAAGTTTGGTGGATCTAATGATATAATTTTACTCTTCACCAACACATCCCTATACTAGGAAGGAATCGCTGGTTATTAAAATCTTGATATTATATTAACAAATTCTCTCTGCGATGCGAGGTGAGGTTTCAATCTTATTATATTCAGTAATTTCCAGTGCGGGAGTTAGCTAAGAATAATAGTCGCTTACTGTTTCTAGTTCCCAGCGTTGGTCATATGCAGTATAATGCCATGCGAGCCCCTTCTTGAGCATTATTTCCTATTATACACACAGATTTTAGAAATCTCATACACCACTAATAAATCAGAAAGACAAATTCGAGAAAATGGGGACGCACCTGTACAAATATTCCATTGCAATATATATCACCTACACAGCGGCCATAACGATCTTCTCCATAAACAAAGATTCTCAAACACTTGCCCTGAACAAGATTAGCAAGCTCCTCTTTTGCCTCTTGCCCATATGGCATTTCACTCTCAGGTGCATCTATGCCCCTATATCGTTTCCACTCCAGATACATTAACCTCTTATGCAATCCGCAGGCCATTCACGTACTGAGGGGGGGGTGTTTGTTTGTTGTGGTAAGACCGTGTTTTATAAAAAATTAAAAAAAATCACTTGAAATTAATTATTTTTTGTGTTTTTTTTTTATCGTTTTGATGTTAAAATTTAATTTTCAAAAATATTAAAATATATTATTTTTATATTTTCAATAAAACACGCTTTAAAAAATAACTAAGAATACACTTCTAAACACCCCCGTGGATCTTACGGGGAGCAGATGTTACCTTAATCGAATGCGATACTTTCGAGCAAGAATCTCCTTATTTTGAATATTTATTACCCTGCGCGCAAAAGAGTTTACAAAGCATTTGTTGGAAAGGGATTTGTTGCCCGAGTATTCATTAAACAAAATTCACACGAGAAATCAGAAAACCAACCGATATCCTGCTTCAATAATTGTTTTATGAAGCGCATCTGCCTTCCCATAGTTCCTCTCTGCACGAGCTTTAGATCTCTGAACAGTAGCCTTTTGAACCTCCCTTGGAACACAAGCTGACTCCCTGGGTTCGGTCGTGCTAACATAAACTGTAATGGTGTCTCCATCAGCTACGGCTCTTGCATCCACCTGGGTTAATTAAATCAAATTGTCTATCACATGAAACCTATTCTCGAAAATAAATTGATGGTAAATGAATTCAAGGTTTGAGCAAGGGCTATTGTTATAATTAACTGGTAGTGTTGGCATCTCAAACTTGACCCCTTCAGGCAATGATGTTGGTATCCCAGCACAAACTTGAACAAGCGTGTGAGGAAGTGGGAGACCATAGAAAGCCAATAAACCCTGTAAGGTAAAATAGGAACAATAATCTTGCATTAAACCTACGCTGCTGTAGTAAACATTCTGCACCTCAACAAATCTAATGCTATGGTAGGTGGTTTTCAATCCGTACCTCAACATCTGCCTTTTGGTGTCTCTTCAAGGTCTGAATAACCAGCCTAGCAGCTTCTTCAGGAGTTTTTGGTGGGGGTTTTGCTTCTTTCCAGGCCTCCAACAACTTTCTATACCTTCATAAAAGTCCAAAATTTATACTAGCTACATATTACTACATGCTTGTGACTTTGCAATCATACAACCTGCAGAGAATTAGGGATTGTAGTGTAATAATTACCAGTTAGCTTGAGCCTTCTTGGATGAAACCACATGCTTACCAAGTTCTTCTGGGACCTTAAGAAAAAACAAACAAAAGACACTCTAAACTCTAAAGATCATAAAAATAAGGTAAATCATAGCATGGTAATTAAAAAAAACAGAAGTTCCATGATCACTCAGATCGATGATGACCAGGAATTTAATTGCACCATGAGAAATGTCAACCATTAACAGGGACAGCCAGAATTTCAAGAAAGATTAAAACATAAGCAAGAAAGAATACCTGAGAGGTAATTTCAAAGTGTAACAAGTCACGGGCAAGAGCTGAAACACCAACTGTGGCTGCTGATACACCGTGTGGCCCCAATGAATCAGAGTCCCCTGCTTCTGCTGTTTCGTAACAATGCCCACATAGGAATCTCAAGGCATTTCCCATTTTCAATTCGAGATTTGTTTTCTATTAAAAGAGAAGCTTTGATTTATCAAGAAAGAAAGAACATAGTTTCCTTCGAACTTTTTCGTTGAGAAGGAGAGAGAACCGTGGGGTGTGGGGTGTTAGGTGCGGGTGTAGGGCAGGAATCTTGAGCGAAGAAATTAAAGAAAAGGAAGGAAGAAGAATACGTGGTTGATTTGGTAGTTTATGTTGACTAGAGAGGTAAGATTAAGAAGACCCTTTTGTAAGCAACGCTGAAATCACGCGCTTGTAACAGACGTCACTTCAATCTCCCTCTCTCACTGGTCAGTTTACGAAAAAATGAAAAGAAAGAAAGTCACGCGCCTGCTTTCCAACATTCAACGTTCCTTGCAAATGATAGTTAATTATTATAAGCAAGAACGTAATAATTTCCAGTTCACAGGGGTAAGATGGGTCTTGAATGGTCTCTTGACCTTTTTGGTGAGAAAAAAAAAAAAAAAGTGGACTGGGAAAAGATTGTCGTTCTTCATTTTGTGGTTCAGTGGAAAAGGTTTGGCTGTCGATAAATAGAAGACAACACTGAATATAAAATTTATTTTTGCAGTGTTAATAAAAATGATGTGCTTTTTTTAAACTAATTTATGAGAAAAAAATAATTAGTGATAAAATATTAAAAAAGAATAATATTTCCAGGGGTTGATTTTAGATTTCTAAACCAAAAAACAATCCTACTCCTCCATCATTTGCTTTCCAGTGGAGATATCTTTCCTTTTCTTTCACGAGTTGTATTCCTCCTCTCTTGTCTCAGAATCCGAGTTTAATTCTTTCCAAATCTTCTTGTTGATGGGAAAAAATTCAATTGTATACATATTGATGGAGTCTTGAAAAATCTTCGCATGAAAATTAACCTTTCACGTAGTGATCCTAGACATATATAGACGTATAAGCTTCTTGGTATCAGCTCTGCGCATGAAAAACTGGCTTTTCATATGCTGTGATCTTGGACATAGATGTATAATTAAGCTCAATAACGGCTTTGCTTATGAGCTCTATAGGCTGTTGAGATCGAATGGTGAATGAATGTTTGCCTGAAAAGGCAGGTATTTTTTAAAATGAGAGATAATTCTCTTATATTTAAGTGAGTATAATGGAAAATAAATATACAAAAAGATATAAGTACAAGAAAGTGTTGAATTTAAGAAAATTATAACATGTCATGTTTACTTAAATCATCTAGAATATTTGGTCAGGTTAACTCATTTTCAAAAAAGTTATATGAAAATTATTTGGCAATTAATAACATATATGTTTATCATTAAATGTACTACTTATAGATAATTTTTTTTGATAAATATTAGTAATATGTTGGGAATAAATAATTGATGTTGATTAAAAAGTCATTATAAAATAATTTTAAAATATAAAAATCTGAATAGAATAAATATAATATAATTTTTGTATTTTAAAAATATTTTTAAATTAATTTTACTTGGTATGAGTTAATATATATATATTAAATTTATTTTTTTATCTTAACACATGTTTATATAATAAATAATATCAAATATTTATTAATAATTTATTGTTTTTATTTTAAAAATCCTCATGTTTATATAATAAATAATATCAAATATCAAATATTAATAAATAATATCAAATATTTATTTTACTTGGATTTTTAGTTTTTATTTTAAAAATCCATGCTCTATGCCACTGGTTTTGACCCACGAGTGAATCATCAATATCCTGGATGTTGTACATAATAACAAGTCTATGATGTCAAAACTTTAGTGTCAGAGAACCTACACCAAATCCAGGCGGTGATTGGATGACAATGGTTCTCGTGAGATAGTTCAGAAGGGCTGCCTGTGCAGCCGTTCTCCGAGCAAATCCTTTGTGATTTTAAATTCGTGGAAAAAGAAAAGGAAAGGAAAGATTTCTCTGCTTTTTTCAATTTAATTATAATTTTGAGGGTTTAGTTAAAATGATTAAATTTTGAATTTATTACTTAGAAATGTTTAGTTTAAATTCTATAAATCCTAATTTCTATAATTATTAATTTTAAAATTTATAAAATTAATTAAAATACATACATAACTATACATATAATTTTAATAAAAAAAATCACCTTCATATCAACCCAAACAACAAACAACATCGGCACCACCCTGAGTCGTCGTAGGGGGGAGGGGGGGCATTGACCCTAACATGTCACATGGGCCAACACCTAAACGATCGAATATTATCCTTTTCAGCTCCCTCTTGTACCTTTCTCTCGAACATTCTATCTCCTCCCTCCCCCTTGGATCTTCTGCCTCTTTTTCACCGCATAGATTATTTAACATATTCACATTGGCGGAGTTTTGTCTGGGGGGCTTTTTGCTGCCGTTTTGGTTGCTTAGGGCTTCATGGATTTGTTCAACAGATCAGACTATTTTTATTATCGAATATCTCTAAAAAAATCTAATAGTAGAATTAAACTACCTAATTAATTAAATCTTAAAAATATTATTACAAAAAAAATCCATCTTTCTTATAATCACATGTTAATTATTATTTTTTAATTTATTTTATAATAAATTAATGTTATTCTTGCTGACTTATTGTTTTCTACAAATATGTTAAATATAAATGTTATTTTTTTTAATTGTGTATATAATTTTTAAAATTATTCTATACTTTATTTTTAATAACTAGCAAGTTCATCACTATTATTTTTTATATAAAATGTATATTAAAATATATATCAATTCATCAAAACATATTTCAATTCATATCTATATACATATAATATTACACATATATATTTTAATTCAACAAATTCCTAAATTATTACACGTCCTAATATTTTTAATAACTAATTATAAAAAAATAATTATTTATTCTGCTTTTTATTTTTATATTGTTATGTTTTCTTCTCCTCTGTTTTTAAAAGAACAAAAAAAGTTTAATGAAACATGTGGAGGATATATATTATATATTATATATTGTATCATGTTTAACAATAGCTAACTTGGTCAATTAGTAGAAATTAAATCTGTATTATTAATATTATAATATAAAAATATTTTTAAAATGTAAATAAATAAAGTGGGCAATTACCTCGGCTCCACGACTGGACTCAAAACCTGCTAATAACACTAACTAGTAGCCGGGATAAAATTATGCAAAGAAAAAGGGTAATGATAATATTCTACATTGCAGTTCTTAAATGTAATGTCTAATGGAAAATACAGGCGCTACAGTCTGCGGCCTACACACATGATCTGCAGTGACTAGCAGCAGCAGGTGCTTGCACCGACCCATTTGATTTTCATCCATCGTTGTTGTATACTTACGCTCCATGACGATGATGCTTGATCCAGTTCCATATTAAATTTATTTACGAGGAATGGTAACGTGCTTTGTTCAGTTATTATCTCGGGTGTTTACCTTAGCTTCAAAGGGATTAGTTTAAAAAGATTGCGACAGTGGGCATTTATTGGTATTCTGTTTGGATAATGAGCTTCATTGTTTACAGTGCAGATGAACGTTTTGTTTTCTGCAGAATGGAAGAGGGAACTCTGTGAATCCATTTGGGCTATAGCGGTCACAAGTCAAGACAATCCATTTTGGGCTTAAAGCCCGCATGCTGAAATCTTGTTTCTATAGCTTGAAGCCGGCCATTAGTTGTTAATTAATTAACATTTACTGAAATGCTTTGATATTTCACATTAGCAATGAACAATAAAATGTCTGGATTTTTGCCTGTGTCTCTTTTTTTTTAAAATTCAGTTTTTTTTAAATTTTATTATTTAATATTATATTTTAATTTTTTTAATTTCATTTTTTAAAATTATATTTATTATAATAATGAGCATGTAAATACTAAGACTTTTTTTACTTTAATTTTACATGTCCACCAGATGAGCTAAGTTCGGGTTTTTCAACTCTTTTTAATAATATTTTTTTATTTTATTTTTAAATATTTTATTTATTAAAAATAGCTTTGAAGTTTTTTTATTTTACTTCTTCATATTCTCATTTAATTTTTTTTGTTAGCAAATAAAATTCTTCAACATTTATTTTTTTAATTTTTTTCTTGCAATTTTATCCCTTAATATTTAATTAATTAAAAAATAATTTGTGGTTTTTTTTTTGTATTTTTCTTTATACAAAATTATCTTAATCTTCTGTTTATGGTTGCAATGTTGATAAGTTTAATCTGACTTGATTTAAAGTTTTTTTTTGTTTTTTTTAAATATATTTTGTAGTTTATACCATCAATACTGAAATATTTGATAATTATATCTTATAAAAAAGGTTTTGTAGTTATCTTGATATCATAATTATATCGTAAAATTAGCATGCTAATCTAGATAAACACAGTGTGCTTTTTTGATATTTTTTGTTAATTTATTTATTTTTGCTATGTTTTTTTATTTATATTATTTAAACTAATTGGATTTCAAATTTTCTTCTTTTATTTCTTGAAACGCTTGCGTTGCTATCATTTTTCTTATCATGAAAGAAATTTAGACTAGCCACCTATCTAGCAGGTTAGCAAGTCAAAACCACAAAAACATATAGATCAGGAAGTCTCGATGCTTTAACCTGAAAAGCTTCACATTTCCATGTTCCCGTGGCTAGGTTTTGGTCGTATATTCCCATATAAGAAGTCATTCCAGGTGAGAACGCATACACTGCAGCATCACAAACTAAACAGATGCACGACGACATTTGTTGGCTCTCTCATGACAAGGCTTGTTCTCTCATAATACTTCCATTGGAATGGTAGAAGAAACGTGGCGTTGGAACTTGAATATCGAAGCACTGGAAAGGGCCCCTTGTTCTATAGGTATTCTTATTGATCGACATAGAATCCTCGGCTTGTCTTCTATTTCTGCCACATCAAAGATCTATCGGCTAGCCATACTGCTTGTCGGGAGGCGCACATGACAGGGAGGCTCTATCCTTTGCCTTATGGACGGCCAAAAACCCCAGAGTTCATCCAACAGTCATGCGAGTGTGTATGATGAAGAATTTTTGAGAAAAGTTAGAATAGAAATGCCAAGCGGTGCTATTATCAATTTCATAGACGATAGCGCAAGAGATGGATCTGGAATCTTCTCGTAGTTCAATCAATTTTGGCAGACCACGGCCTTATCTTTGGAGGTCGTTGCCATGAAACAGAGCCAGAAGCTCCAACAAGCCTATCAGAATGTATGAATTTGCGAAAGCTTGGGCCGATAGGGGATATACTTGCTTCCGAGGATATTTTGTGACATTAAAAACGCCATCAACATTGCCTCCCTATAAAGTATAAGCAGGGTTCGTAGTAAGACCCTAATAGAAACTCTCTTTTTTTAATCAATCATTGATAGATTCATGAAAACCATCAAGAACATACAAAGAAACCATACAACTTTGACTCTGTACCAGTTGCGTATCCTTCCTCGTTTCCTAAAGAAGTAGAATTGGCTTTGACAGATGTCTTTCCTTTTTTATCAACAGGTACTGAAGCATTAACGTCGTGGTGCGTGTGTTAGTTACGGCGAAGAAAGCAAGCACATAGATGGCCAAGGTAGATAAAATTAACTTGCTAAACTATGAGACCATAATGTAATCAGCTCTGTCGGAGAAACTAATTGCAAAGATAATCAGATATTTCCATGATGAATCTCAGCTTACCTTCTATGTATCACACAAAGGATCAAAACCAACATGGTCAACTGATGTTGCTTCACTTTCTATGTTTGTGTAGATGGCATAATTTAGCTAGCTTATACCCGGCCCCAGTAACCCACGAAAGCAAAAATGTATTAGCTTGTCGGTATCTAGCTGGATTGCAAATCATTTAATTCCAATTCTTGCGTCTTCCTTCAATTATTATTTTATCATTTTGTTTTGCAATAACTAAGGCATTACTGACGCTCGATGCAATGCAATTCCTTTTGATTAATTAGCTCTACTAGAATCAGATGATAACATGTAATTTACTCTCTGTCCAAGGCCATCCATGCTCAAAACAAATATAAAATAACTGGATTTAATCAGATGCTTATGATTTCATTTGCTTCATTATTCCCGAATAAAGCTAAGATTCTACAAAGCGCCTTCTTTTTTCTGCACAATAACATGAAAAACCCAGATAAAAGAAACAGCTAGAACAGAATTCAAAGTCTAAGAGCGATTCTGTACAAAACAACCAACTGGGTTATCCTCAAACTTGCCGAGTCACACAACTCTACTTCGGTTGCTGAATCGTCCTTGGACTCAGCTTCACACTCACTATCTTGGGTGCCTTCTCCGAATACCTCGGTGCCTGAGCACGATCAACTCGACCCCTTTTCCACTTCACCACTCCAAGCGAAACCAATTCCTTGTTACATCCCTTCACCTCCTCCTCCTCTCCTGCAACAAAAAGAGAGAAAACCGAGTTAGAGAGTAGACTTGGCGACTCGGAGGAAATTTTAATTTCTAGGACGGCACTTATTTACCTTTGATAGTGTCGTAAATTGGGTCGTCGAAGAAGAGAGAGTAGAGATCGTCAGGGAGGAAAGAATCATAAATATCAGAGAATGAAGGGTCAGATTCGGGATCATAGAAACGTTCTGCGAGCCAGTAGTCTCGGAACCAAGGGGAGGACTGGACAAGGGCCCACCATTGGTCGGAAAAATCCTCCACCGTTCGATATGACAGCGGTACAAATAGCGGAGCGTTAGGATTTAATGTTGATGCTGATCTGTGAGACATTATCTCCATTGCCACTTGAAATAAAGCTGCGAGAGAGAGAGAGAGATGAGTGAAGGGTGGTGGGTATTACTAGATGCAGAGAGAAGAGCTGTTAAGGATAAGAAGAGATATTTTTGATATTTTTCTATAAAAACTATGATGATTATATAGCAAGGTCGGGTTTTAAATAGCCTTTCTTTCTGGTTCTATTTGCAGAAATGACATTTTTTTTTAATACATTCAAATGCTATTTTGTTTTCTTTTAAACAAGTTTTTTCTAATTAAAAAAATCGGATCTTTTAAAATTAACATTTAAACGGAACATTATTTCCATTTAAATGCATGCAAAATCTTTCTTTTAATTAACATTTAAAATTCGCTTTGGTTGGTTAGGCATGTAAAATGTACATTTTTTTCTAGTTATGTAAGAAAATTGTTATCATACTCGAAACATAAATATAAAATGTACATTTAAAGTAATTTCTGTCAATAAAAGCTTATTATATAATCATATTTTCTTAAATAATATTAATCTAATGACAACAACAAAAAAATAATAATCTGATTAGGTGATATAATTAAATCTGCCTGGATTAGGAAGAAATATTAGTATTTGTTGAAATCCTTAGAAAACTAATCTTTTTATTAACAACATTATCTCAAGTCACTAGCAATTTATTACACTTTTTTTTTATGGAAAGAGCAATACCGGAACAACAGAATATAAACGTTACGGGCAGGTCACTAAAAAACAAAGACAGAAGTCAGGAATATAAATACCCTGCAGCGTGTCTTTGAAAAAAAATTACTTTTATTTTTATTTTTATTCGAAATTATTTTTTATAGTTTATAAATTTTAAAAAATACATGAATTTAATAAATTTTTAAATAAAAAATAATTTTAAAAACAACTTTTACCGGTAAACAAGAAAGTGATCTTGTTTCCCAAAATCCAAAGCTACGGGGACCCCAAAGGAAGAAAAGCACTGTTAAAAGGCACGTGCTTCTTCCTCCTTATCTTTTTGCTTCTTCTTCTTCTTTGTTTTTTCTAGGGAATGAACTGCACCTTGTTTTGGCCCAAGAGAGTACATTTGATTATGCAATCCACGAACTAATATTTGATTTAAAAAAGAGAGCAAGTGGGGTAATATCAAAAGTAAGAAAACTGACGTGTAATGGTGTGAGTGGTGTTCCTTGCTTTCCCTCTTATCTGCGTAGTAGATAACACGTCATTGCTCTGATCCTGTGTTCTTCTTCTTCACTTATAATATAGTAAGAAACGTTTCTTGCTTCTCTCTCTCTCGCTGGGTGCATACTGCATCCGGGGGCCAAGGCCCGAGACAAAAGAACAAGCACGCCTCAATTCACATGCACCATTAGAAGAAAGAAAAACTGATTTTGTAAACTGATTCGAGGCCCGCTCTAAAAATGAAAGAATCCAGTCCGACTCCGAATAGAGGTCCAAATGGGTATAATTTTCGTTTAACGTCCGCCCCACAAAACTTGCTCGAAACCTGTTTTGTTATCCAACTCACGCTGTACTCTCAGATGTCAGATTGCGGTGATTGACAGGTAAATTCGTATGCAGGTGTCGATTATTAGCCCAACGAGTGGGAATTCATAAACAATTTTGCTCACATTCCACATCAGGGATGCATAAAGAAGATTCAATGTCGAGGTTTGAATCACTTAACTAGAGTAATTTATTTTTTAAAGATTATAGGTCGAATCTTATAAATTCTAAAATTATTGAATATTTATATAATTATTAATTTTAAAATTCATAAAATTAATTAAGTCACATTCAATCTAATCCGGACATGTATGTTAATTAAAAAAAATTCAGTGTCATTCTATCTTTATATATACGAGAAGAAAATTGGGCATTCATCATTCGGGGTTGAAGAGAAGATGAATGTTGCTGTCAGTATCAATTGGTGAACGTGATTTGTCAAGAATATGGAGTAACCATTTTAGGCAAAGAAAAGAAAAGAGATAACTAACCTGGGCCTGTGATGACTCATCAATTTGAGCCGCTGAGAAGGGGGAGGCAAAAACCCTCACTGGGTTGAGAAGAAACTCAGGAACCAGCACGATCCGAATTTAATGCTTCCTAACGGTCAAAATGGAGGATGCATCATGCATGACAGTAGCCACAGAGTCCACAGTTATGAATAAAGGAAACGTCCAGATTCCTTCCCCAGTCAACTACGGCTCTTGTTAGAATGCCGCGCTAAACCAAACCTCTCATTTAAACACATCCCCCCTCTCCCCGTCCTCCCTATCTCTCTCAATTAACACCATGGCTGTTTCATCATCATCTTCTTCGCCTTCCAGAAATCTGAAAATAGGTATGGTGGGCTTTGGCCCGTTTGCACAGTTCCTGGCAAAGATCATGATCAAACAAGGGCATACTTTACGGGCGACTTCTCCTTCCGATCATTCTTCCCTCTGCCAAGATTTGGGCATCTCATTCTTCAGGTTAGCACACATCCAAACACACAAATGTCTGCAAGAATTGTTGCTGAACATGCAGTCTTTATAATTCTGCTTATGCTTTGCTAGGGACACGGGCACATTTCTTGAAGCAAATAATGATGTCATTTTGATTTGCACATCAATCCTATCCCTATCGGAGGTTCTCAATACAATGCCACTACATTGCCTGAAACGGTCACCTCTCTTTGTGGATGTTCTCTCAGTCAAAGAGTACCCGAGAGATGTTCTATTGAAAGTATACTGTCATTTCCATCATACCATATTGAAGTTAAAATACGATTTGTTCCTTTTGATGTTATTATCTCGGCGAGTATTCAAGCACGCATGTCAATTGCTCAGGTGCTGCCAGTGGAATTGGATGTTTTGTGCACTCATCCGATGTTTGGGCCGGAGAGTGGGAAAAATGGATGGAAGGATCTTGCTTTTATGTATGAACGAGTTCGAATAAAGGACGAAGCTACGTGCTCAAGTTTTCTACGAATTTTCGAAACTGAGGTAACCTAATAACACCACCAAGATAACTCTCCCTTTTGGCCTTAGCTGGCATAGATGTTATTAGTTGCTGCTAAACAACAGCCTAATCAGCGACTTATAAGCCATGTATATCAGTAAGCACTTGACCCAAGAGATAACCATTAGCCAAGAGACAACCTTTTTATCAATATGCTTGTTAAACGGGCCACTTTCTTCACATCTCTATCCTAAAAACAACGAACATGAAACAACTAAAACTCGACTAGTGAGGAGTTATCCTTATTAGTCATTGGGCCACTTCTGAACAGATAAAAGAATAGCTACTTAACATACGAAGACAGCAAAATGCTTTCTATACGCCTTCACTTTTCATCTGAAGGAATCTACCTCTTGATAAAAACAGGGTTGGGGGAGACAAAACTCCACCACCGAGCTTTCGACCCAGCATTTTCAATAAGATTGCATCCTCGATATATTCCCCATTCCATAATGCAATAACTATAAAATGTTTGATTCTTTGGTGACCAGGGTTGTAGAATGCTTGAAATGTCTTGTGAAGAACATGATATGGTAGCTGCACGGAGTCAATTTCTTACTCACACAATTGGGAGGTAAAACTACTGCCTTCAAACATTCTAGACCGAAACCACAATTAAGCTTGAATTCCTTCCGATGTAATAGGATTTTATCGGAAATGGAGGTCAAGCCCACATCCATGAGCACAAGAGGTTTTGAGACACTGATTCATCTGGTATGCTCAATTGCTCAAATTTTCATCAACTCTATTTCCCCCTGTATCCTTGTCATTAAACAGACCCTAAATACAAAGTGAAGAAAGAAACCAAATAAGTCTCTTCTTTTTTCTTCTTCTCAGAAAGAGAGCACCATGAAAGACAGCTCTGATCTGTTTAGTGGCCTATTCGTCTATAATAGATTTGCCAAACAAGAGGTAAATTTGCTATACTCTTATTAACATGGTCACCTAAATTTTAAGATTTTAGTTATTTTTTCTTTCTTCTTTTTTTTTAAGATTGTGTGACACGGAATCTAATGTTCCCCAAAAAATTTCTGATGCAGCTGAAGAACCTAGAACTTTCCTTAGAAAAGGTTAAGCAAATGCTACAAGACAAGATGACCGAAGAGCAGAAACTGAATGAGTCCAAGTTTTGATGTAGAAGTCTTGCCAATATCGCATTAAACATATACTGTTGTGCTATGACTAATTATGCTTTCCGCTTAGATTTGGGCATTCATTGCTTTTGGCTTCTATTCCTTCACGTCGTTTTAATTCTCTCCTACAAGACATGGGATTTCTTTTCCAAGAATGTACCCGGTAACTTCTTTTTTTATCCTTACATAACGTGGGTAGAAAGAACAAGAAGATAAAAGTAAACACTCAAAAACTGAAAAACAAAACTAAAAAATATCATAAAGATATCATCTTATTTTAGAGTTTAACTCTAATATTAATTGATGCAAAAAATTAAGCTATAATTTGAGAGTTTTAGAACGAGAAGTTGATAAGTGTTGAAGAAAAATCACAATAGTTATCATTTAAATATATATGTACATAAGTGATTAGTACATCGTGTTTATTTAAAATTTTTGTTAGTTATTTTTTTTATACAGTATTGCTAAAGAAAGGTATTAACAATAAAGGAATTTTGAAAGTTTAAACAAGAGGCTACTGAAGTCGCTACCAATCCTATTTAAAATTTGAGCACAAATCTTCTTGAAAAGGGAGGGAATGATATGGTTCAGCTTGTGATATAATCTATGTAAAGTCAGATTCGTATTTTGGCGTAAAATATACAACAATCCAAGTTTACAGTAATAATCATAATTCTCAATCCGATAATTAAATCGGGCTAAAATTTTATGCAGGCTCTTCAGATATGTTTTCCTACCTTGAGTAAAAATTTCAAGTTCAGAAAAATATCACAATATTGGTTAACATAAACTGTGTGAATTTTATTATTTACTTTCTTTTTGACTTGTGGACTTTCTATTTGGTTAGAATTCTTTTTCTATAAGAATGTGGCAGCTAGTTTTGGAGATTTTCTAGTTCCACAAGAATCTTTAATGAGCTGCAATATAATCTTTGAATGTGGTAAGGATTCATTAATGTTTCAGAATCTTTTTTTTATAAAAATTTCTTATTCATCATAGTTATACAAGGAAAGAAGGGATAGTGATATTTAATGAAAAATTAATTATTTTTTTATATTTGGGCTTAATTAATATTTTGTTTTGAGCTAGAATCCAAGGCTTGTTTGGATCGGGTTAAAGATTTCCAGTTTAAGGTTTTTGAATTAGTTTTATATGTGGATTAGTTCAGTCCACAATGGTAGATCCATTAGTGTTACTTTTAAGAATTATTTAAACACATATAATCTAAATTTTGACAGTTTTTTATTATTATTATTTCTGAAATTTTTTAATTTTAACATGTAAAAGGGATTTTTGCATTATAATTTTCTTGTTGTAGGGCTTTAAGCTCTCCTTCCAATCAAAATAAATAAATATAAATATTCAAGATGTTAAAATAAGAAGCCACATGTTCTCTAACTTCTATGACTTCTATAACACGGTATGTCAAAATACCAATCCTATTGGATATGCAGATGTATCACCAATGCTTTGCTATGTCTGTGCCTCGCAGTTACTGGGTGGCATACGAAGTTTGGATTTATATGCTCCCTAAAAATGGCAGTGTGTTATTGCTGGGTAGGTTTGAGGATTGCCAAGTTTGAAGTTTTAAGGGTTTGTTTGCACTTATATACTAGGTGAGATTTGATGCTAGCCTCCAATCTAGTGGTAGTGAACTTCTTGCTTTTGCAAGAGTTAACTAGTTCAAATCCTCCGTCTAGCATATTTGAGTTTCAAAAAAATGCCCCATTACAAAACAAGTCAAAGGAGCCCCTCATCTTTGTAATGGTAGCCAATTCAGTCCCTGGTGGCAACACACTTCCCCTACCCCGCTAATTACTAATGCTAACTCCCATAACCATTGATTTTGGGATCCTATGTCCAAAAATAAAATTGCTGGCAGAACCAAAGTAGCCCCTCATCTTTGTAGTGGTTGCTAATTCAGTTTGTCCGTGGTACTATTATTAACTCCCCTACCACTGATTGTGGGTTGCACATTTCTATCTTTGGCACACACGAGAAAGAAAGGGTTCTGTTGGAATCCTAAAATCAAGTTCTGGGATCCCTGTGGCGGTAGCTCAAGTCAGAAATTTACGATTTTTTTTTCTAATGATTTAATTCCTTGAGAATAGTAGGAAAACACGCAGGAATAAGAATCTCAAGCAAGGACAGAAAGTAGCTTGGAGATTGCCATAGAAGAAATAACAGAGCAAACGAGATGAAAGAACAAAAACATGCACTCCATACCCGTCCTCAAATGCAAATCAAAACACTCACTATTTCATTATGAAATCTAAGAAAATAACCCCGGCACATAGGTAAGCTGACACTCACTGCTGTTTCATACTGAAATTCAAAATCCTACGCAGGAAAATCCCGGCCAAAAATTATCCTACTTAGAACCTTACACATATAGTAAACACGAAAGCTTCAGAATTTCTTGGAAGATTCTAATTTTACCAAAGTTATCAAAATACCCTTGTTTCTCTAGAGACTACAAAGAATTAAGATTTTATGCACCTTCCAAATTCACCCATAGCACATCAATTACATTCCCAAATTAGGAACCGTGACCTCATACCAGATGGACTTACCTCCCACGCTCACCCACAGTTCATCAAATAAATCCCAAACTAGAACCCATAACCTTGGACTGATAATCCAATCTATAAAATCCCATAAAAACAACATTTTAATTTCCCTTGGAAGAAAATCCCTGAACTTTCAAGTTAATATTTAGTGAAATAGACAGTAAAATAAAACAAACTGCCTTAGGATTATGCCATTCATTTCTCTGGAGAATAATTTCAAGCTATACTTCTGAATTTACTGCATAAATTCAAATTTAGTGCAATCGGTATAAAATCTGTAGCTAAATCTAGTGTGCCTACGCCATGTTTGCCAAAATTTCAAAGAATTATACTGAACAAATTACATTAGGGCAATGAAAGAGGTATATGATTGAAATCTATTCCTTTCAGTTCTCTCAGCTGCTCAGGAAGAAAGCTTTACAAAGGAGTACAAAAATATGAAAGTAGAATCACCACCTCATTGATTGTTGATTTCATCAATATTGGTATCTTTCAAGGTATTACATCCAATTGCAGCTTTACTAGGAGAATCCAGTGTCTGATAAGAGGGTGGTTCACTCTTCTGACTTTGCAGTCCTGAAAAGCGTGCAAGGTCGACCCATTGCTGCAGGAATTAAGGCAAAAGACAAAGTCAAGTTCATGCTAAAAAAGAGAAAACACTGGAATGCAATGCCATTGCTGATATTTTGTTGATGATTTTGATTTTGGTGGGGCCCATCAAGTTGATATTCATGAACTAAATCACCCCAAATGAAACAGCTCCACACTTTAATACCAATAAAATAAATCCCCTTAGTTTATAAATGGTTTACCATTTTTGCAGAAGCCTTTCTCTTCAGATAAGTACATGCAAATGCTTAGTATCTTTGACTACATGATTTCAAAGAGATGCATGACTTAAAAGATATTTCAAAGAAGTAAATATAGCTTTTACCCCAAGTGGAACTTGTAGTGAATGAAGAAGATTCTAACCTGAGTTCCCCAATAGGAGTTAATTGTCCGAACAATAAATGACAGCATATTTACAAGAAGAGTTTGAGAAGAAAATTCATCAGAGATTCGATGCTCGACAATTCCAGCAATTATCTGCAATAACCAAGGAAAAGAAAAGGCTCAAGCAAAATAATTTACCAAATAAATAATTTACCAAATCCTACAGGATATCAGCTACGGAAATGCCATGTGCATGCTTTTTCAACCTTCTAAATAGAGATAGCTATAAGCCTGTAATACTAAGCCTACATAGCTTCCCTTATAAAAGCAGCAGAGCAAGGACATGGAAGCTGGGAGCTCGATGTTTGCAGGAGTGCTGCCCCAGTTGTTTAGCTCATTTTATCATGTTGACCAATGATATAACAGACCATGCTTTTCAAGGACTCTGTAAATTTCCGAATGAAGGCGCAACACTAAATCAAATTTATATGTTATAGCAGACATTTAAGAATTTACAGCCTTAGTTTAAGCAATTGAGCAAATACAGGTTCTAAAAAAGCTAGGTATGCATGGTAACCTAGAAGCCAAGGCAGATTCAGACTCTGGAAGGTCATGAACAGCAATTTCTATTAAAGGTGATGAAGGAAATCGAGGGCAAATTGGATATCAACTCACATGAACTATTAGTACATGGTTCAAATCAACAGTTGAAATTCAGCATACTCTACTGTTAGCTCTTAACTTGCAGTGAGATTAAAAAGATAGCGATGAAACCATTGGAAAAGAGAAGAAAAGAAAAATCACTTCATTGTTACTTAATCCATTCTGTCCAGGACCATATTCCTCGTATACAGCCATATTTACATGCTCTTCCCAATAGAAAGGAAGCCAGATATTCAAGGAGTTTTCGCCATCATACTATTTATCCTTACCTTATAGTGGAACTAACAATAAATAATCTATGCCCAAATAAATTTGTCAGATAATTTGCAATGCAAAAAATGTAATTAACAGGTCCATTTTTCACAGCAATAAGTAACTCTACCTGATACCGCAGATTGGCTGATGTTCCAAGAAAGCATCCATAGATAGCTGCTGTTTTGAGTATTGGTGATCTTTTAGTTCGTCGATCAGTAACCAATGCTGGATTGATTAGTTTGCGAATTGCATACAAAAGATTTGAGGCAGCAACAGCCCCAATACTGGAAATAAATCCAACACTAGAAAGCTTCACACCACCAACAATGACAGATGCTACTCTGTGACTGATATTCCAGTCCTTCCCTACAAGATTCTTTTGAAATGCATTATCTGGGATGGACTTAAGGAGACCTTTTAAAGCATCCACACTGTCAGGGACTGCTGTGTCATCAGCATAAGAAAGGAATGACAAAGTTGGGGCAGGAAGCCACACAGTAAAAAAATCAACAACTATTCCCCTGACAGTGTCTGTAATTACATAGTCAAGCTCTTCAAAGAAATTTTCTTTTCGCCTCTCATATTGCGCCAAAAGAGTAGTGGTGATTGAGATTGCCTCTTCTATAGCTAATCTATGCAAGAATTTGGGATCTGCCAACAGCCTTTCCCTGAAACCCTGCACACTTAAACAAGCTATGGTCAAGTAAGTACCAACAACATTACCTTTCCTAGCAGCATCCCATATCAAGCAAATGATAATGTCAAGAAGCTTTGCGGTAAGAATGAAAAAATTCTAATGAGAACAAAGTTTTTGCTGCCAGAGAGTGAGTATACCTGGAAACGATGAGTGAGTTCCTTAATAATAGGATATTGCTCCAGATCAAAGAAATTCTGCAGTACTTCTGGCGATACCAAACCAAGATCAAGTCCTTTTTGGAGGTCCTGACGAGCATAGCAGCATATTATTTCATGAAATAAAAGGAAAGAAATGTCCTTGAGGAGACAGCAATTGTGTGAGAAAATTTATGATTGGAAAATAATGGTAGCTTGCAAACTCAGCAAAGTAACCATATTTTTGCACCTTTCTTCTGTCCTATAGTTGTTATTTCAAGAAAAAACAGGAAAAATATAGCTCTCATATTGCACCCTTCAGCTTACCTGAGGCAGGGCATCTCGCCTCCTACCAGCTGCATTCATCACTCGAGCAATTTCAGCACGATCAAAGCAATTCCGATTGCAAGGTCTGGCAGCAGAATACCACAAGAAATCACCGACAGGGACTTCCCCCTCTCTTCGTATGAACTGTCTTTCAGGATCAAGTAATATAACAACTTGGTTTTTCTTCTGTGTCTTCTTTGAAATTCTTGCTGGCAAACCTGTCCCTCTGGATCCATACATTACATGGCTTGCACCTGTCACCACTACTAGCAAACCATTGGCTCCTCCATCTATAACTGCTTGCATAATAATTTGAGACATGGCATGATCCTCAACTACTCTTGCTTGTGCAGATAAGTACGAGCTAGGTCCAAAAGGAACAGGTTGCTTTGGAGCATTCATATCAGTTGATCTCCGTGAGATAGATGAGAATCCTGAGATGAAGCCTGAACCAGCTGGAGGAGCATACAATTTACGATCAGCCTTGGAAAGCCCACGAATGCCCTCGGCTTG
Source organism: Populus euphratica (assembly GCF_000495115.2). Taxonomy (NCBI): domain Eukaryota; kingdom Viridiplantae; phylum Streptophyta; class Magnoliopsida; order Malpighiales; family Salicaceae; genus Populus; species Populus euphratica. The sequence continues at coordinate 2,238,041 of NW_011499845.1, read as the reverse complement.
CACAGTCCTCAGGACCTACTCATGCCACGGGGATAAATAAATCCATGACAATATATCATTTCACACTCTGACTGGTATATAAACTAACAAACTAAACCAAGTGAAACAAACACTTAAGTATGAAAGAAGAAGGATAACCAAAAAGTTTACTGCTTAAATATAAAACAACCCCCACAAATCCTGAAACAAAAACCTGATAATACATTCAAAAAATAAGCAATGCAACTATTGTCCGACGTATTACCGTAAAATCATAAAAAAAGCAACTTTCTTCCAATGTTATACAATAGCTAACAAAAGAACCAACGAAACAAATAAATTATATTTCCTTTAATACAAATGATCCATAAATCGAGAAAAAACAAGCTGTCACACTCAATAAGTATAGATTACTAACATTAACCTATGTGTTAACACTTGCAGATAGCATTATTCAACACTTTGATGGATATACAAAGAAGCAATTTCATTTTACCTTAAGCGGAACACCACAAGCAACAATTCTAATTCCATTATCACGACAATAACTCAATAAAGGCTCACACTCCTGCCATCCTTGCGGCGGCCAGTGCGTCATGTAACCCTTCAATGTCTCTCCATCTATCCTGCCACCAAAGTTCACAAACATCAACGTGAATAATTTATTATTGGTTTCTCAGAATAATGTTTATACAATAAATGGTGAGAAAAGGAAGATACACCACCTTTTATCCAAGTATTCATTTAGCAGGCGCTGCAAGTCACAAGGGAAAGCTTCCATGGCAAGAGAAATTGATTTCTCCCTCTCATCGCACTGTTTTTTCAAATTCTTAACAATCTCAAGCTCCAACTCTTTATCATCTTTTATAGGCACTTGCTCTGCTTCTCCTAAATACACAATCCTACCATTCATTATCTTCTCCCACACTTTTCGTTTATCCTTCCCGACAGCCATCGGCTCCCCGATCACCGTCGCGTCATAAATCCTCGAACTTATCACCTCCTCCGCCTTCTTCTCCGCCGCCACCGGCGGAGGAGGAGGAGGAGGCGGAGAGTCCGATTCTTTGTTGGCTACCTCGGCTTTGGAGGCTGCGGATTGGAGGATTGAAACGCCGAGGGCGAGGAGAGGAGTGAGCAACACCTGGCGGCGTCTGGTGATGGTTTGAGTTTGACTGGAGCATGGAGAATCGGGGACGCTGAGGTGGCAGCGGTGTGCGAGGGAAATTGTTTTGGAGGGAATGAGGAGGCGGAGAGGTGGTGAGGGTGGAGTGGAGGGACAAGTGTGCCGTGGTGGTGTAGAGGCAAAGAGGCGTTGCGTGTGGGGCCTCATTTTTATTTTATTTTTTTTGAAACGGTAGTAACTAACTGTGGTGTGGTGACACACGGTTAGGGCGTGTGAGAGAGAGACTGTGGACCTTTGAAATAAAATAGTACCGTGGAGTAGTAGGAGTGTGGATTTGTATTCAGCAAGTGGAGGGAAAAAAAAAAAAACTTTGTGGCTTGGAAGTGGCGTGTAATTCTTGTTTTTTTTTAATAAAAAAACTGATAATTTTGTTGATCATGTTTTTTTTCTGAGGTGCGGAAAATTAGAAATGTAGGATATGTGGCTATAAAAAGGTTTGTGGTGTCTTCATGGGGACCAGAAGTGGCTTCTGTGGTTAGGCTTTGGGGTGATGACAAAAAATCCATTTCACTCTATAATTTAAGAGGAAAAGAAGATGAATTTTGTGACATTGAATCAAATATTTGCAGATAGAGGAAGGAGAGGAATCAGTATATTCGCAAAAAACATGACAAATTTTCAACTGAATGATAACCACTCTTCTGTAAACTGGCATCAGGTAGCTCTTAAAGACAGGGGGTACTGGCATCAAGCAAATGGTCGGTCCAACTCGGTTGAATTTTTCATTCCTTTTCCTTTCAGCTCAGAAAAAAAAAATAACAAAACTAGAATGAAAGCTAGTTTATTGATCAAATTTTGAATTTATTCTTTCAAGATTATTACAAGTTTACATAATCATTAATTTTAAAAGCCATCAGATTAGCTGAGATATATACTCAAATACACAAGTTAATATAAAAAACGACGAAATTAGATATTATTTGATTTTATTGAGACTGAGACTGTTCTGTTTATGCTGTTAAGTTTTCGTTCTTGGTTTATGCACTTTGGTCCATGAAAGAAGGATCGTAGTTCAGCACGTTAGGTGCTGTTTCATAGCTTTGCTAATTTGAGCTAAAAAAACAAGTTAGCAAAGAGAGGCTTGCCTAGGGGTCAATACAGCGGGGAGTGCCTTTAGGTCGGGACAAAGCAAGGGAGATTCTCTTCTTAATTACTTGTTTATATTCTTTTTATATTGGATGAGTAGATCTTATTGCTACTTTTAAAATTAAATGAATAAAATGATGTTTGGGTTCAATTTGCCCCCTTTCGTCTTCTTTTGTTTTCGTGAGGTATTTTTTTGTTCTCTTGTTTTCTGTGTTAGAATCGGACGGTGCAATTTACTAAATGTAAAATCCATAAACACGAAGTCTCACAGTTTTGTATTATTTTTTTTATTTTTTAAAAATTATTTTTAATATTAACACATTAAAATAATTTAAAAATATCAAAATAAATTAATTTAAGATAAAAAACAAATTTAAATTTTTTAAAATGTTTTTTTTAAACATAAAAATAAACAAGTTATATATATTTATTGAGTTGATATATGAGTTTGAGAGCATAGTCTATTTTAGAATAATTTTTTTATTAAAAAAATATAAATTAAATTGTGCTTGGATAATTTTTTTCAAAAAAACTCAAATAGTATCATTATTAGAAAAATTAAAAAATTATTAAAATCAATTTAATCAAATCTCATTTGAATTTGACTAGATGTGTCAAATTATTAGTTTACCCATCAAATTACTCAAGTTTTAGTGTTAACTTCCTTTTTTTTAATAAAAAAATAAAAACATTGTTTTATCTAGATTCCAAAAGAATACACTGTTAAATGGGCCCTTTAGACCGATCCACATTAAATAACTAAGAACATCTCAACTCCCGGCTAAAAAAGTAATGGGTGAATTAGGCAAATGGCACATAAAAAAAAGAAGGTGAAATAACATATTTTTACTTCTTGTGGTTAAAAACAATAACATCAATAATTTTATAAATGGAACCAATCAAATTACACCAAGAACTAAAGCTTCAAAAACTCAGCTAACAATTAAAGTCTGAATGTCATGTATAGGTAACCTTAATAAAAAGAGTATTACCTTCTAAGCTAGTATTATCCATTGATTTTAAAATGAAATAAGCGAGACTAGGGAAAACAGCGAGTGTAGTAGTGGCGAGCCTCTTCTCCTTGAATGGTCGATTATGAAGCACCAGTTTCAAACCTTATCTCTTTCTTGTCACTTTGAAAGTTATTTATTTTCTTGTCCTAACTCACAGTCTAAAATCTGAAGCACATGTCCACATACATGCCTGAGTGGACTTCTGGTGAGGTTAGCTGGATAATTGTTATTGTTGCGGTGGTGATGGAAGAGGTGGAGAGACTATTATTCACGGATAATGGAGCATGAATGGTGGAGGAGATAGGAAGGTGAGGTAGGTTAGAGTGGCAGAGATTATTCATGTGATTTTTCTCTTTTTTAACCTGGTCTTCATTTTTCTCTTTTGTGTTTTTATTTTTACATGCAGAAGTAATGAATAAATTTAATAAATATTATTTTTAAGTGTGATAACTATCTTAGTAAATATTACTGCTCACAAGTGCAATAAAATAAAAATATATTACTTTATAAGAACTTTTTTAAATTGTGTTATCCTTCTAGAATCTTTACATTACCATGCTATTTTTTATATAAAAAAAACCCGAAAATAACGCCAATTTCGGAGACATATTAATGTTAAATCAAACAGGACCTAACTCTAATTGACAAGAGTCCATTTTACAAGCCAGGATCTAACGGCCCAAGGCAATGCCAGCTCCGGGAAAAACTTGGGCTCATGCTGAACTGTTGTATTCGGCTAAGATGCAAAAATCATCTCCGCGTGCACCCCGTCATTCTGTGGCAAGCTGAAGTGCCTGCCAGCCTCCTCACCTGGAAAAGAGGGACGTCCAAACAGAGAAAGCTTTATAAATAGTAACCGCTTGACAAAAGTAAACAGTGACCCACCCATACGCACGTCACTATTATTTGCTAGGAAAAGGAAACGAAATGGTGGTCCACGAAACTCTATTCCTGGCATGTAATTGCGATGATGCCACCAAGAACATTATTCATCGGCACTCCTGTTATCCTGTCTAGAATCCTTGGGATGATGATCAAGGCGTTTTTTTTTATCTCTGGGATGACTGCGTGACGCCACTCATGCACTTTCCCTGTGGCGTAACATGTGAAACTAGCATGTAAAGAAATTAAATGCGATCGGAGGTCCAGAGCATCCAAACACATGGCTTTTTTTGTTTGAATTTAATTCGGTGAAAATTAAAAAAACAAATCACCGTGCAATCACGGAGATGGTCTAAATTATTGATTATCTGGTTTTAGCAGTTTTTTTTAAGTGTTTTTTTCAAGTATTAAAATAATATTTTATTTTTATTTTTGACACAAATAATTGATTTAAAAATACAAAAAAATATATTAATTTTTTTCAGAAATATTTTTGAAATAGAAAATAAATGGGTTCTAAAATAAATTTTCGGTATCAATTATTATATCAACTAGCAATTTTTTTTCTACCATCCATTTCACATATACCACCGCACTGCCTCTTCACATATTGCTTATGAATCAAGTGCAGCCAACAGACACACAGTCACGGAAGAGAATACCCATGACAGAAGGATACAGATCTTAAACTTCTTCTCTCTTGCATGTACATGGGCAGTCGTTTTCTGGTATGATCTATAGTCAGGCATCAGCCTGATCGTGACCTCTCTTCCACGAAGGCATTTTTGGTGGATTGGAAGAAACCACATCCAGCTACTTCCGGATCTTTCGTTTTCATCAAACAATGACTGCCTCTGTGGACAAAAAAATTTAGAAGAAAAAATGATACGACCTCGAATTCTGGACAGCCCATAAACCTTCCCGCCCGGATTACATAAACTTCAGCTAGTTCTTGTTCGAGCTTGTTCACCACAGTGGCAGACCAAATGAACATCGTCACCCATCTCCATGCTTTCCATCTCTGAGTCATTATTGAAGGAATTGTGAGATTAGGGTTACTGTATTCTTCGATGGATCGGTGTTTTAGAACAAGAATTGGGGCAGCGGGTGGTGTTGTTTAATTGGGACTTTTTACCGAACTCGCATGCTTGAGAAACGCGTGGGAGGGGGGAAAAAGAGAAATTTCCCTCCAGATTTCCAAATTTCTAAACATATGAAAATATATATTTTTAACTTTGTAATTTTTAATATTAACACTTTAGAATTAAAAATTTTTTGACTTTATATTTTTTTAAATAAAATATTTTAAAAAAATATTTGACTATTGTATTTCCAAACATACCAAGGAAGAATCATGCTCCCCGGTACAGTTACTTTCACTTATATAATATATGCATTTAATTTTATCATGTAAAATTTGATTTGAAGATATTCTGATCATAAAAAAATAATAATAACCCAGTATATTATCTTGAGATTGTTATTTTACTATCTAATGTAATATTTATAATACTAAACCTGGACTTATCTCATTCACGATCTGAAATGGGATACGTACGCTCTTAAAAAAACACAAGGGACCTCCACTCTCCTTGAAGGCGAGGATGTTTTATCATGCCTATTCATCATTATATTTGTGTCTATTTTCTCTATTTTAAAGATAGAAGTCGTAGACGAGCATCATAAATCAAGACGACCGTAGTCAGCGGCGGAACAAGTAGGAGGCAAGCAGTGGTCTGGACTCCTGTAAAATATTTTATTTTTTTTATTTAATATTTAAATATATAATATTTTTATTTTAAATAGATAGGTTATTTAATAATATAACTTGTTATATTAATTTTGATCTCCCCCATAGACTACTGTCATCTCCACCCCTGAACGTAGTGCATGCTTTGAACATGAGATAGCATGACATATTTTACAATATTACCGCAACACCATAAATTCACACGAGGTTGGTAACTTTATGCATCCATTTTTATATATTTAGATTAAGATTAACAAAAAAAATTAAGGGGTTTGGAAAAAATACTTTTCATCCATACTCATTGCACCATAATTGTAATAATGCATTGTTTTTTTTCAATATATTCTTTTAAGGTTGTATTTATTTGGAATTGAGACTTGTGGTCTGTTTTATTTGTGTAGCTTGTGAGATTACGGGGTGTAAAAAAAAAGCTTACTCTATCAAATTAAATGGAGTTTTATTAATTTAAAAAAATCGAAGTTATAAGATTGAATTTAAACAATAGAAAAATATTTGGCTCTTTTTTTTAACAACTAGGGGCTCAATTTCACGGGCAGGGAAAAGATTGACACCATTTTTCTTTTGTCACTCGTTTTTTTTTTTTAGACTTAACAATGTTTTTTTGTTGCATGGAAACTGGGACACCTGGCTTGGGAGAAAATTTCTGAAGCACAGTTACTCAATTTTATAAAATAAAATTTTATTTTATTGATCCAAACAAAATAAGCCTCAGGGTACCAGATTTGAATATGAAACAATGTAAAATGCGCGAGGTAAATGAGCAGCGGCAAACACTAACGCGTGGAGGAAGCCTTTGCGCTTTAGCAGCGTTTGCGGCCTCCTCCAAATTCATGCCCACCACCTCAGGTGTCTTTAAAAGCGTTTTAGCGAAGTCGTCCCGGTGGCATGGCGTGCGTTGGAGGTAGAGGTGCATGGCTGTTGGTTTTATTTCTTTTCGCATCCCCTCTCTTTTTTCTCTCTCCATTCTCCTTGTTTATGCCTGTCCTCGCCAAAATAGCAAAAGGTCTGCCATTTGTTTTTATGTTAAATTGTCTTTATTATTTTATTTTATAGTTGTTTTATTTTAATTTATTTTAATTAATTCAATCCATTATCACTTGGGTGATTGGGAAATGGTTTGGTGATTATTTCTGGTTTGTCCTGCATGGGGTGATTCTAATCCGGGGATGAAGATTATAAATCATAACTTTAAAATATTAATCTGATTTAATTTTAATATTTTTTTATTATAGTTTTATAATATATTTTTTATTTTTATTTTATCTTTTTATCATTGATGAAGTTAGAGATTAAGTTTTATAATATTTATTTATTTTGTTTACATATGGTTATCTTAATTTATTGAGCTACGGTTTAGCGATTTAGCTTAAGTTTACATGTTTTTTAATAAAAATAAATGGATTTTTTGCTAGTTTTTCTCTTTAATATTTAATTAATTTGGATTGATCTTCTTAATTCCTTTGAATTTTCTTTTTGCAAGTCTCTCTTGATCTCGCAGCCTGAATCCTGGAGTTTAAAAAGTTTGCCTGAAGTGATTAAGATCTTTGTTTTAATTTTTTTATTTTAATTTTAATTTTTAATATTTAGTTGGTGGGGAATCAAGTTTGATTATTTTTTTAATTCTATTATTATAATTTAGATTGCAAGTTTAATTAATTAATAATTGAATTTTGTGATTTTTTTATTTGTTTTTTACTAAGTTAGTTTAGTTTAATAACTTGAGTTATTAATTTTTTAAATTAATCCAGTTTAATTTAATTTTTTTCTTTTTAATACTAGGAAAATCTCCTTTGTCGTTATTTTTTTTTTTAATTTTCTCTGCATGGAATTCCATGATCCTATTCTCAAGACTTAGTTCTTAAGTTTATATGGTTTAGCCACACGGATTCAAGCGATTGTTTTGTTGTTTTTTAAGTTGATTTATTTTCTCAAAAAAATATCAGCCTCTCAACATTCTTGCCTGTTAGGAATTGGATTTGTTAATTTATTTCACTTTATTTTTAATATAAGCATCGTTGGCTATAGAAGCTGCCAAGGATTGGTCTAAACCAATACAGTATATTTTCATTTTTTAAAAAAAAAAGTTGTTGTTTGACATGTAATCTCAACCGTGCTTGAAAAACAAATCATCAAAATTTATTAGATTTTTTATTCATCGTTGATTTTTTAGGTTAAAAACATATTAACAATTATTCTATGTTTTTTCTTACACTTTTTTAAAACAATTCAGATCCACGCGTCGCAAGGATAAGCATCCATGTTTTTCACATATCCAAGTCTCAGGCAAACCATATACACTCCCTCACAATGAGTATATTGATTAAGTGTTTGTTTGTTATTGTATTTATGTTGTTTTTTTAAATAATTTTTTATTTTAAAATATATATTAATAATTTTTTATTTTTTTAAATAATAAAATATATTAATTTAAAATAAATAAATAAATTTAAAATTTAAATTGTTTTCAAAAATATTTTCAAAACAGAGAAAGAAAACAGGTACTAAATCCAAATGCAAAACTAACTCATTTATTACTTGAATTAACACGCCAGGATTACATTCGACTTTTATACTCAAAAAATGGAAAATAAAAGAAACTGTCGCATAAGTCATATCACAGATATGGTAAATATCTACGAAGAAAATTCGCATGGATGGTCAATCACATTTCATGCATGTATAGACTATAGAGTCTATACTTTCATTCCCGTCTGAACCACCACTACCGTTCCTAATTACAAATAAACCTTGTCATCCTGCACCAACAGTAAAAAGGAAAATGTCGACTCGCGGGCAAATAAATAATTTCACTTCCCTGTCAGATCGTACACTCTCAAAACAGCAAAGATGAGCACGAGAATGGTGGTCATATTTCGCACTTCTTCGTGAGAGCCTGTAACGTTTTGCTTTCCCGTACTGTTAACCTCCCTGAACTCTCTGCCACCCCCTGCTCTCCTTCCGTCACCCTTCATTTCCATTTTTGTTTACAGAAACCCTAACCTTGTCTTTCCTCTTTTGACGGTTTTTTCCGAGAAACAAACAAACGCTCTTCTTCACTTCTCATCTTCGCTCATGCATCTCTTCCGAGACGTTTGATTTCAGTCTCAAGGTTCTTACGTTAAACTATCCTTTTGTTCTGTACCTTTAGTCTTCACTTTATATTTCTAAGCGATTTGTTTTTTTATTTTTATTTTTTTGGATGATCAACTAGTTTGCCATTATTCTGCGAGCGAGAGAGGTTTGTGTTTCTCCTTCTCATTTCTTTCTATTCTGGAAAATAATCATTATTAATTCCTTTTTTCCTACCTCAAATTTACAGCTAAAAGAAAACTTCGGAGAAATATGTGCAACATTAATTAACTGACGGTTGACCTCCATAAATACTGATTTTCTTGTTTTGTTTTTGGTTCATTTTTAAGATGATTGTGTTTTTTCCCTCTTTATTTTGTTAAAAATCGTGAAAGAAAGCTGAAATCAGTTTGCTATATTTATTTATTATTTTTTAATTCAAGAGGATCCTTAAACTGTGGTTCATGTGGAGTAGAGTTAAGTAGCTTAATTAATCGTGTTTCGTGTTCATCGTGATGATCTTTCCAGCGAGAAATTGTAGGCATTAGTGATTTGAATTCTAAGTATAAATATGGTACAGGTTTTCTCTGTTAAGATACGTTTTTTTCGGAATTCTATTTATTGTCTCACGTCATGTACGTTGATCGAGTATTTTCTGTTGTTGCTTCGATGTTAAATACGTTTTTTTTCTCTTAGGTTGCTTGAATTCTGGCTCAATGTAGCTCCAAGTTTTCCTTCTTACGACATGTTGTGATTACTGTTTCAAAATGACAAAAACATTTAGTGATTATATCTCTTTCTTGTTTAGCTTGCTTGCCGGGTTTGGGAAAAATTCAAGATTCAAGGGGATTGTATTGTAGTTTATTTAATTCAACCCTGCTCCTGTTTATGTTCACTTGCCTAGCTTTGTGCCACCGATATAGACTATTGATTTCAGTCTCAAGGTCACTCTATTCACTCTCTTTATTATGTCTTTCAGGCTTTTACATGAGGCTTTTCCTAGATTCTTTACTTTTTTTTATTTTTGTTTAAATTTATGACCATTGCTAGGCAATGTTCATCAAATAAATTTTAATTTATTTGATGTAGAGGATCCCTGTTAGCATTTGGAGCTTGAACACCTTATGGAATATTCTTCATGTCTGATGAGAGTTTTGATGTTGTTGATGAAACATGACGAAGTGTAGTGACACTAGTTGTGATACGTGATTGTTGTCAGCTAGAGCATCTTAAGGAAGGAAGCCAAACTTGAATGAGAACATAAATTTCTTTAATCATATGGAGTGTTTAAGGTCTGATTTGCTAAACCAAGATATGCAACGAGTTGTGTTCATCTTATGCCCTCTGTCAAGTAGGAGATTTTAGATGTTTAGTGTGTTTTTCTTTGGTTGCTTTGAATTGTATCGATGTGGTTCAAATTTTCTTTGTTATGATATGTGTTTTAATTCCAGTTATTTATACATGCTCAAGTTTTTCAGTGCCCTTTATTGTGTTTTTCCTTTATTTATTTGTTCTCACTATAAAACCTGTTAGTGTGGCGCAATTCTCCCTGTCAAGGCATGCTGTGATTAGTTTTCGCTTCTTTTTCCCTTTTGGCTTTTGGGGTGGGGGAAGGAGGGTCAAGGGGGAATTGTTTAGTTGCTGAATCTGTTCTTTATTCATCATGGAATATTGATTGAAAACGAAACTAATGGAAGGCTATTATTTTTATTTTTTGAATCAAAAGAATGGGTGCAGGAAGGAAGACACGGACATTCCACTTAAAGGAGAAATCAGTAACTCAAACGTCAGTTAATAGCAGTATAACAGCTAGGAATCTGAGGAAGAGTGATCTAGCTGGAGTAATATTTGGATGCAAGAATAATACAATCAGAGAATGCTTCTCAAAACAGTTGTTTGGTTAGTACCCTTCACTTGTTTTTCATGTTTAGATTATAATGTGTACATACTCTGACTCCACTTACTTGGGAAATTTTTAATATGCTTTCTTGAACAGGAATACCAGGTTCACATTACCCCTATGTAAAGAAAATAGATCCTGGTTTACCATTGTTTTTATTCAACTACAGTGACAGGAAGCTTCATGGCATATTTGAGGCTACCAGTCATGGAGGATGGAATATTGATCCAAATGCCTGGACTGAAGATGGCTCAGGCATTACCCCATACTCTGCACAGGTATCACATGTTAATTCTGTTTTTGGTTCCTAAGTTATCAAGTCTAACCTAATCCATGCTTGTTTCTTTTAGGTTAGGATACGAGTCCAGATGCAGTGCCAGCCATTAGTGGAAGATCAGTTCAGTCCAATCATCGCAGAAAACTACTATAGACCAAACCTTTTTTGGTTTGAACTAGACCAGGATCAAACAAACAAGTTTATCTCAAAATTCTCATCTTCACTGGTCATTGCAAGTACCAAGGATATGCACAACTGGAATTATCTGCCTTGTGATCCTAATGTGAGGCAAGAAAATGACTATATGGATAAATTTAATGATTGCAAAGAGAGCACTACGACCTCTAGCCTTTCTCTGAAACCATGGAGTGCCTTGTTTAAATTTGAAACTTGTCCAGATACAAGAGCAATGACCGAAAAGGAGAACGCTGAGTCATCCAATGTAAATCTTACAAATCTCGATACATCCATTGCAGATCATATTGGTGTTGAAACATGTATTGATTCTACCATTAAGAAAAAATCACTGTCTGCTTTGTTTACAAAGAGCACTGGTCCTGGCGCAAGCAAGATGACAGCAGAAGATAATAATGAATCATCTGATGCAAGCGTGGGCAACGTTGAAAATCTGGATGCCAAGAAGTTAAGCATAACAACCTGCATGGCTACTGCATTTCCAGAAAAATCATGGAGTACTTGGTATGAAAGTGAAAACAGATCTGATGCAAGAGAGGTGATGGCAGTGGGTAGTGATGGAGAAAACTCTGAGGTAGATTCACAGGAAAGAAAGAACTCAGAAATGGAGTCTTTATATCTTCATTCCGTGCTAGCCAAGGTAAGCTGTGGTATTTGTCGTGCTTAGTGTTTTTAATATGGACTTTTCTGTTCCTCTAATTGTTTGTGACATGTCTTGAAGTTATCTATGGAATTGGAAGATTTGAAATCATCTCAGTCAAGTCAAGTTCAAAAAATCAGTTATTTGGAGCATGAACTGGTATGATCTATTATTCATTAATCACTATTGTCTTTGGTAAATGACAACTTTTGAAATGCTATGGTAGTCTCAACTAGTGCAAACTGTTAAAATTGACTCATCTTTAATTAAGCACCTTTTTTGTGCAATTGGAACTGATAAAGTCAACTTCATGAGAACTCAGGGAATTTTCTGTCTTCTTTATAGATCAAACAATTTCTGTGATCAGCGTGAACGCATCCATTAAGCTACCATTCATGTGTGATCTCTTAGTGCAATGCCATGGTCCATGGTTTCTACTATGTATTGTGCTTGTTTGTATGTATTCCTTTCACAATAGGTTGATTATGAATCATTCACTACTCTCTCAAAGCCTCTTCCAGAAGTCGATGCAAATTTATGTTCTGTGAAATTTCCATTTTTCTCCCCAAAACTTTCTTCAACATTGCTTTATTTTGGAGTTTTTGTGTTGGTCAATTTTCATCGTTAATTTTCTATTCAATTTACATGTGTTGAAATGTTGTTAATGGAAAATTCTCCCTATTTAAAGATTTTGTTAAATCTCTGAATTCAACAAGTTTCATATACTTATATGATGAAGCTGGTTACTTTTATATATAATGGAGAGAAGCTCAAATGGGGTTATCATATCATTTTGCTTTTTATAGGATTTTTTTCTCTGTTGGCTATTGAATTAAAACTTGAAAGTAAATTGGCAATTCAGGCTCAATCAAGAAATGAAATTAAACTACTAAAAGATCGGTGCAAGATGTTGGAGTATGTGTCCTTTCCAGCAATGGGTCATCTTGCAGAAGATGGGTCTGAGCTAGAAGAATTCAACTCTTGCAGTGACGAGTTGATACTAATAGGAGGGTTTGATGGTTCTTCGTGGCTGTTGGGTTTGGACTTTTATTCTCCTTCACAGGACCAGATGGAATCTCTAACATCAATGAGTGCAATACGCAGATATGCCTCAACAGGAAGGTTAAATGGTGAAATCTATATATTTGGCGGTGCAAATGATGATGTCTGGTATGACACAGGTATATTTGTTTTTTCTTTCAATTTTTCATCCTTTTCAAATTGCTGGGTTTCTATTTCACAAAGCATAACATTTCAATTTTCTTCGTGTGAAGTTGAATCATACAACCTTTTGATCAAGCAGTGGAGTTCTCGACCTTCCTTAAAGCGAAGAAAGGGAAGTGTGGCAAGTGTTTCTTTGGAGGACAAGATGCTTGCAGTTGGAGGTGGTGATGGGGTTGAATGCTTTTCTGAGGTGGAAATATTTGATCTGAATGTTGGAAGGTGGATCCCTACTCAATCAATGCGTAACAAGGTACCCTTTTAAAACCTGTTAACAACTTGAGTTGGTAGACATATTGAATCTTTCAACTTCTAGTAATATTGAGTTTCGAAGTTTTCTCTTTGAAGCATTGTCTTCTGATGCTCATTCATTTGACTTGCTTTCGTTCTGCCAGCGATTTGCAGCTGCTGCAGCAGAAATTAATGGCATGCTCTACGTTGCTGGGGGATACAATGGAGAGGAATACTTAAAGTAAGATGTTCCGTTCATTTCTTTCTTCTTTTCAATTGCTGGCTGGATGGGTGGTTGTGTCTAATCAATGTCAGAGTTAATTCACAAACATTTGGTATTACCCTTCTTTGAACATATCTGGGTCAATATGTTCCTTGTTTGTTTCGCTATTCTGTACAGAACACAATAGGATAGGCTAGAAGGCGATGTCTTGTAATGAGGGTCTTTCAATTGTTCGAGGACATCTTACACGATTCTTTTACTTTGGGGCACAGGCAGTTGCAGCATGTCTGAAATAAGTTTAATGTATTGTTATTATATTAATCTATTAATTCTGCAAATGGTACTATATCTTCAAAATATTTTGAAATTCTTGCTACCATGTAAACATAATAATCCTTTCAGCACCTACTGCATGTAGTGTTACTCACACTAAACAGTAGATGTTCTTGACTTGACTTTTGGGATTTTCTCATGATGGTCTTACAGAAATATGTTGTTGTAAATTCACAGGTCGGTTGAAAGATATGATCTACGAGAACATAAATGGGCAAGACTCGACAGTATGACCACAAAGAGAGGGTCACTTTCTTTGGTTGCTATGAATGAGAAATTGTGAGTCTATTTATAGTGACTTTTTTTAACCCTTCTATGGAATAATTCTGTATCTATTTAAAGCAATCAAAGTAAAACAGAAGATCATTTTAGTAACTGCCGCAAAATATATTAGTAAAATATCCCCTATGCCTGTGCTTTTATACAGGGCATACAATGCGAGGACTGAACCTTGGAAAATTGTGTTGGCAGGTATGCTTTGGGGGGCTATGATGGGGACAGGATGGTATCAACAGTTGAGGTATTTGATCCTCGTGCTGGTTTGTGGAGGGAGGCAGAATCCATGAACAGTTCCAGGGGATATTTTGGTGATGTCGCGATGGGAGATTCAATTTATGTCATTGGGGGGCTGAATAATGATAATCAAATACTAGACACGGTATACAACTGCTCCCTCCCAAAAAGACAATATTACACCATTTTGTATTTAGCCACTCAGGGCTTCCTTACTGTCAAAATTGTCTTAATTTTCTTTCATGTGATGACAGGTTGAGTGTTTCAGGGAAGGCCATGGATGGCAGGAGGGTTACTCGAAAGCCATTGGGAAAAGATGCTTCCTCTCTGCTGTTGTTGTATGATTAAGGGTCCATGGCAACAAGACCACCTGGTACTGCTGTTTCTGTTCATATGGATATAGGTTCTCATAGACGAGTTAGTTTTATTAGGATGCCTTGCTCTCGCCTTCGCTTTAGTTAAAAAACATACAGAGCACAGTCTCGTTTTTGAAGCTATCATGTCCTCTTAGCTGTCTGTTATAATGGCAGACTGTTCAGAATAGTGAGCGTTATGTGGCTTCAATCAAAATTCAAAGCTCTTTATGAAATCCTTGCGAAGAAGTTGCATAGCTTGTTTCGGTATCACATATGAGATTGTTTTCAATGAAATATTAACAGCTCCTCCCTAGATAAATTTTGGCCCTGTGCTTTACAGTGTCTTACTCCATTTCCTAGCAGCACATTACTGGAACAGGTTAGAAAGTCACCTTGTTATGCTTTTGTGAATAATTTAATTCATTTTTTCTTCGTAATGGTCATCTATTATCTCTTAAGTAGATCCTTTTTTTCATAGAAGAAAAATCATACTAGTCGATCTATAATTTAAGGGTGCTTGTATGGATTAGCCTTGGAAACGGCAAAGGGAGTTTTAGATGGATACATAATGGATCTCGTGATGTAGCCAGTTTTTTTGGATTTTGGTTGCTATCTCCGCTGTTTTATAAGGAAATCAAGAAATACTGAAACAGTCCTAACTAATGGCAAAAAATAAAACCAGAACAATATCTAAACTACCTATTCATATTGTCATGCTTTCCGAGTCGAAATCTTCAATTATAAATTTTTTAGCGCAGCCTAAGAGCTCTCTGACTCAGTTGGCACTTAGAGCCATGCTCGTCACCTCGTCCTGTTTCCAAGCCTCACTAATTTTGATGCTCTCTATCAATTCAATTTCGACCAAATTTTACGTGGTGGAGTGCCGAGATGATGAATTGCTTGGAGAGAAATTGACATTAAATTGACTGGGGACTCTCGAAAGAAGAACGAACCGAATAACAACAATATATTACTGAAAGTTTTGTAGGAAATGCTCCCGAGTTTTGTTTTTTCAGATCGATAAACCACAAACAACAGGCATGCATCGTTCAACTGGAAAACAAAAGACCATCTAATACACAAACAATCCTCTTAACGACCTAGAATGCTCAACAAATTATTCCTATATCAATGTAACTGACGAAAAAGGCAAGCGAAATTACCATCAAAACCTGTGTCTTCTGATAGCCAGCACATGATGCAGAGACCACAAGAAACAGCGAAAATAATATGCAACCCTTGCGAGCTTCCCAAGAATTGCATCAAGGTTACCAGAGACAGCACGGTCAGTTGTTGATACCATGAAATGATGGCAAGACAGCTATAAGAGGGTCTCCATACCCAACTGCATCTGTATTATACCGAACTAAGATGATCAGTTTCTCAAAAACCCAACAAGATGGACAAGAGGAATTTATTCACAGCCAGATAACATTAGCAGTTAATGTTTCACCAGCATCAATGCCTCTTACCAATTTCAAAATTTTCGTTGCACTGGCTTGATGATTTTTATATGCCACAGTTGTAAATTCCAAAGAAATGTCAAGCAATTTCTCAAAAAAAGATTTTTATTGAACAAGGACCTTGTTCTCTACTGTCAGTGCCAAGCATAATTAGCCACCGAATAATAAGGTCTAAGGCCAATAGAAGCAACTGGTCCAAACCCTGTTGCCTCAGAAGTCAAGTTAACGAGCAAAGACCTCACATATCAGCACCACCATTAAAGACAAGGAAGAGTAGAGTTCAACGAGGAACGCTCTGCTTGATGAAAGCATTCCAGGACCAAAATACAACATTATGTAGACAGCGAGACACCTATTTATATTCATAATCAAGTGAACCCTTCCCTTTCACATTTTCCCTAATAAGTAGTTAAAAAGGTATATCACATGTTAAAACCTCAGAGGAAAATGCATAAACTCCTAAAACACTGTATGATAAACATATAACTTGCATTTAATCACATATCACTCACAAAATAAGCACAAATCATCAGAAAAGGGTAGATTGATATTTATGTCAGAAGTGCTTAGTAGATAGAGAGATGCTATGTTATTATATTCCCCCTTTTCCCTTGGCATATCTGTCTGCATGTTGCACCCTTGTTGACCACTTTTTTCTTCAAATTATATATATACATATATCTTGAATGTATCCCATATCTAACTCATTTTTATCAAAAACTCATATCCTAAACATTTCACTTCAGGCAAGCATCTTTATAGTCTGAAGCTGTCTGCAATTTTTCAGAGACCTAATTACTCATTGGATTAGGTACGAGGAAACTATAATGACAATTACTTCAACATGTGCTTCCTGGGTGGCACTCATAGCCTGATTTATTCTGAACCCGGCTAGACTCCATCAGTAGTGTCTATATGTTCATTAGTGTCAGAGAAAAATTGACTTTCAAATTATTTGAAAAATTAAGATGCTAAAAATCTACAAGTGAAATTACAATGGTCGATGTGTTACCTCCATCATTGAAGAGGAGCTTTAGTACTTCTCCCGCCACATCAGACTGCAATCATCAACAACATCATGAGACAAATCAATCATCAAAGCGAATTCAGGTCTGAAGAAACTAAATAGAAGACCCACCTTAACAGGAAGTTCGGTACCAAATTGATCCAAATATCCTATCACTTGTCCTTCCTTAATCACATCTCCCTATAAATTTGAATTTCAAATGTTCAGAATTAAAGAAAGGGAAATGTAAGACGAAGCCATTATGCAACATTAATTTCAATATTTGGATCATTTAAATTAACGCAACATAGATATCAGGAATGAATGTGATTAATGCCATGATAATGAGGTTCAAAGATATCTTTCCACAAAAGCATTCCTACAATGGATGGTAAATATGAGCAAGGAACAAAAAAAGGTTCGTACATGCCTGGCCACAGTTTTGATGATGGAAAAATTATCTCGATCAAATGAAATTTTGAATTTGAGATCTCCAAATTCAGATCATACATAAATTCTAGCACATGCAGGTTATCGGTGTGTGCTAATCTCATCAACATGGCTATTCTCCGTTAATAGATGAGTGAGCATAACTTATGAGCAGCACATCAGTAACCAATAATTACTTCCACGTGTACCACAGGTCTACCAAGCTTAAAAAATGTCTCATCAACCTGGAACTATCTACAATCAAATAACTTCTATTTACTATATGCTAAATCGTTTTTCTTTTTTCTTTTCATTTGGTTTACATAAATCTGATAAAGGCTGCAACAACAGATGAAATTGAAAGTTACCATAAATACAAAACATAAGCTAGGATTGGCCCTCAACCATCAAATCTCACAATGTCATGCTAGCTGATAAAAACTAATACTAAATGGCAAATAACACATTGCTGAAATAAATGAAATTAGGGGAATTGAATATAGATAGTTTAGTTGACAAAATTTCCAAAACAGAGTTTGTTGGCAACAATTCAATAATTCAACAAATACAAAACATCTGACAGACAAAAATGGCATGCCAAATCTACCTCTTTACAGATAGGAGGCTGCTTCTTTCCTTTCACTGTTCTGTTCCTTCGGAATGAGCCAACCTAGCAAAAAAAAAAATAATGATTGCATATGTCACCTTAAAGGCTTTGTTCACAAGTAAAGAGGACATTGGCCTTTTGCTCTCTGGTAACATTACTTACAGTTGGAGAAGCAACTAGAACATATCCACTAGCTCCAGAAGCCTCTAATGCTGCCAACTTAGATGACTTCCCAAAGGAGACATTTGTAAAGGGAGTGGATTTCTCGACAGAGGATTTAGATGGCGATGGCGATGGAGAAACAGCTGCTGATACCTCCATTGGTGGAGTTGGAATAGGTGGTAATGGTGTTGATGATATCAAGGGAGCTTTCACAGCCCCAACGTTCCGCTTCAGATGCATTTCAAAGTCCCCGACCTATCGCAAACAGCAGAGAACCAGTAATATAATGTATTCATAAGATTCAAGGAGATTGCAGAAATGGAACCTAGCATCACTACTATATTCATTTATGCTGAGGTGCTGGAAACTTATTTTTAACAATCAGAGACATTTCTAAGGATGCAGCTGGGCAACAAGAATAGCATTCTGAGAAAGACAAACGAGCACAATATGAATCAGGAGTTCACCTTCAGTTTCAGCTCAGCAATCTCTGTCTCATCACAGACCTCTAGTACCAATGCCTTTGATGATTTGAAAACAATAACAAAGGAAGATTCATGTCAGAAGTATGCAAAATGATATAGATCAAACTGAGATGTTGAATCAAGCCTTCTTGAGAAAACCAAAGTCATCAGCATGATAAATAATCAAACCATCACAAGGGAAGCACAAAGAACAGAAAAGGCCATGTCCTAAGCATTTCTGTTGATAAGAAGTAGATATAGCTTGCAACAACACCCCCAACCCTGAATCTCAAAGGAAAGTTAATGTGAAAATATCTGAAACCCTTATGTGCCTGCCAGGGCAAATAGTCAGCAGGGATGATATTAGCTGTTAGCCTGGTGATTCTGGGAAAGCATTAGTTAATATCAGGACAAAGTCCCAAGTAATTGACTTTCAAGTTGATTGATTCATTAACTGCATACATTTCTAACACCATCGAAAAAGAGAGAGACAGAGCACATTTGATGTCTAGTTTGGTTATTATGTTTCCTAAATCTCAAATTCTTGCAGAATGAGGGAGGATTGTTAACTATTATTCAAGCTTTCTCAAAACAAGGGCACCCAACTAAAAACTTAAAATGAATCTTTGTTACCATGAATCATAAAATCAATCCGCATTTATCTAGTATACAATTAGGCGGCATTAAAAATCATGATCAGATCATCATAACAACATAAAGTAATTTAAAACAGAAAAATGACATAGTCTGAATATAAGAATCCATCTAATACTATAAATTCACAAGTTAATAGCAACAAAACTAGAAAGCAATTAAAAGCTCAAAGAGAAACACTAACTTCAAATCCATTCGGAAAAGTTGCATTTCGCAGAGAATTCTTCTCCAATGACCCTTGTTTATTGCCATCTAATAAACATGCCTCGTCAGTGGCAGCAAATTTAAAAAAACCAAGCCAAAAATAAAAGGCGCTCAAATAATATTTACACATATTACTAGAACATAACTCACCATCACTCTTGGCTATTGCAGGAGCTTCAGATGTTTTTACACAGGATACTAGTCTTAGATTTCTCTTTGATGGATAAGATATCAGTTTCCTGCCAACAGTCAAGCCTTGACCTTGAGCGAGCAAGTTACCTGCAGTGGGAATCTCGAGTATTATATACTTATAGGTGAAAAACTGCATAATAATTAGTAAGATGAACAAACTGGACTGCAATTTTTAAATTTTGAGCCAAACATGCCTTAAATATCAACACTCTCTCTCTCTCTTTAATACAATTTTTATTTCATAAACATAAGCAAAAAATTATAATAGATCTCGCTGCTTGCAACCTGATTTGAATCTAACTACAGAGATAGGATGAAAAAAAAGAACAATTATCGGCAAATTAAGCAAAAAAACACACAAATGCAAGGAGAGATGGAGTTACACTGAAAGGATCGAAGAAGAACAGAGGACTCCATTGGAGAAGAAATGAAGAATTTTGTTTGTAACGTGTAGAGAGGAGAAGACAGCAATGGCTTCCTGTTTAATAAGATCCTTTACAAAATTGTTAGTTCAGTCAGCTTAGCTGAACGGTTCGATAGAGATATAGTACTGTGCCTTCGTAATTTCCGCCCACTCCCCTCAGTTTCTCCACCCCTTCACACCCCACCCCCCCAACAATCATAATAATGAACAAAATTATACAAATTAACCCCTGAATTGAATATTGCGTTCCTATTCAGTATCTACAGTTTAATATTGTTCAATTTCACCCTTACACCATTAGATTTTAGTAACGTTTCTCTGGAAATTGGTAGCAAGATTGATGCTTTATGTGTGCCAGTATTAGCATTATCTTTGCCATCAAAAACCTATGCATGATTACAAATGTGAGGCAAATAAATTTACTTATATTAGATAATTACTCTGGCTTTCTTTCCATCAAGTGCGTGTGATAGAGTCACACGAGTACATGCTATTTCGTGTACCATCACTTGCAATTAGAAGAAACATTTTCTGATTTTTGAATTTTTAAGGCTTTGATTGAAATTAGCTACACATCTTCAGATATCAAATCAGTCCCTGAAATATATAATCTTACAATTCTACCAAAAACTATAGAGTTGTGACGATGCCATCTCAACATTAAAACTACCATTTATGTGCTGGATATTTAGCTGCACTCGCTATAGAATATAATCATGTCATTTATATGACGTGTCTCCCTTTAAAATGTATTTATAATATGATAATATTTAAAATATTTTTTAAAAAATAAAAAATATATTATTTTAATATATTTCAAACTTTGAGAGATACCGGATTTGATCTTCTCCTTGCAAATGTGCAATTTGTTTGCACAAAATATGAGATTGACATACCACATATAAATGCTTCGTATAAAAAGGCTACAGGTCGTTCATGTCAACAACAAGGTTCAGTGACAGTTTACCAGCATTATAGTTATGATATATTTAACTCAACAATAGATTTTCAGTTGGAAGAATTAAATTCTAGATTCAGTGATGAGACAGTGGAACTCCTTGTACTTAGCTCTGCTTTAGCACCTAAAGATAACTTTAAATCATTTAAAGTTGATGCTATTTACAAGCTTGCTGAGAAATTTTATCCTGAAGATTTCAATGAACAAGAGATGTATTATTTGAGATCTCAGCTAGAGCATTATCAGATTGATGTGATTTATCATGAGAGCTTTCAGAATATGTCTATCATTTCTGAATTATGTCGAGGATTGGGTGAAACAAATAAATCGCAGCACTATCATTTAATTGACAGGTTGATTCGTCTTGTTTTGACTTTACCTGTTTTCACTGCCACTACAGAACGGACATTTTCAGCTATGAAACATGTTAAAACTGTGCTTCGCAATAAAATGGAAGAGGAGTTCTTAGCAGATTCTATGATGATTTATATTGAACGAGAACTTATTGAAGATATTGATTCGGATTCGATTATAGATGAATTCTATTCTACAAAACATCGAAGGGTGCAGCTTTGATAGTATAATTTATTTATTTGTATTTTAAATTGTGTATACTTTAAATTTCATTTTTATATATATTTTATGTTATGTATTTGACTTAAAATTTTATTGTTAACTTAACAAATTTACATATTTGAGTGAATGATTGATTTTAAAAAATAATTTCTATGTATTTATATTATAACCCAGGATAACAACAATTCCTGGCCTCCGCCCTTGGTAGCAGACTATTTATAATCAATTTTTTATTTAATTATAGTATTTAATTTGAATTTAATTAATAAAAAAATTAAATTTATATGCTTAAAAGATAAATAATCTAACGGATTATTTTCCTACTCGGTACCTCGATGAATTGTCGTGGGCAAGCCTTACAATTGGATCAAAAAGCAAGGGATTTTGAGGATTCAGCTTTTGCGCCCAACGATGTCAAATGCCGCAGTACCTTAGCATAGGTCTTGTCTAAATTCAGATAAACAACCTGGGAAACTACAGCACAGATTGCTTGGACGCTGTTAAGCTTCCAAGTATGTTTTTTTCTCCTCATCTCAATTGTACGGCGATACTATTGCACGGGCGCAGCAGCACACAAGCATAAAAAACTCTTTTGAATTTATATTATCGTTTTTTCTTTTCAAATTACATAAAAAATTAACGGAATAACATTGTTTTCAATTCTTTTTAAAAAATAATATATTTTTATCTTATCATGTTTTAAAAGCATAACAAATTAAAATCCAATCATTCACCTCAACTAATTAGATCTATTTATATTAATGGGCCGATCATTTCTTATAAAAAACACAATTTTATGGATATTTGCTTTCAAGCATGTTTCATGGTATAAAATATATATTTCTTTGTTGATTTTATAAACTAAAAAATATATATAAAAATAGTTGTCATTTGGTTTTTAATATCAATAATATAATTAAACTTATGATAACATATAATTTTGAATGGTCAAATATAAATCTATCATAATTAAATATAAAGCTATATTTCAATCATATTATGTGGATGCCTTAATTATATTAGACTCAAGAGAAGATTTGATTATACAAAATTTTAAAAAAAATTATTATTTTTATTTTGATAGTTAAATTACACTTAAATTTTTATAGATTTAACTACACAAAGACATCTAAGTTTTAATAATTTTAAAATTTCTCTTGTTATTTTCAATATCAATCAATTAAAATAATTGTCACCTTGTTGTACTTACAAAGAGTGACAATTGCTGAATATCACCGCTCCACAAAGTGACAAAATAAAAATATACTATTTGGCCAAATTTTTTTAGACGATATTATTCCACCAATTTTTCACATTTACTGTGATAATTGCCCAATTTATCTATTATCGGACCATGCATGTTAGAGTTCATTGCATCTATTAAAAATAAAATAGAAGAAGAGTAGAAAATGGTTTAGAAGGGCTTCTAGCATGCGTGCAAACATTTGCAGTCCTCCGAGAAGCAACAAATCCTGGAAGACTAAAGAAAGATGGTTGCAAAGCATCATAGAAAAACAAATGCCCACCATGTATTCTCCAAGATTTTGGGTTTTTTCCCATACATCAATCACAAGGCGTGTACCTTCCTCACTACTAACAAACTCAGCAATCACGACAACAATTAGAAATACCCCAACACAACATTCAAGGAAAATTTTCAGCTTCATCTGTATTTAAGAGGATTTAAACCCCTTCGACGTAAGCTCGAAACTCAAATGCATGGCAAAACAAGCTAAAAGCAAAACACATTTGCCCCGGCAAAGAACTAAAAGCAAGCCAAACTACAAGCACAATACATTGAGTTATTATTGAAGCTCCTTTAAGCTCTCAATGTCATCATGTAAGGGCTCCTTTCCTGAAAAAGAATACAGTATGGCAAACCAAAGCTCCAGATAACTTGCAACAAAAAATTAGTCTAATTTATCAAGAGTCCTGGTTCACTTCCTTTCTAATACTTGACAAATTCATCCCATCTGCTATCATAACTTGGCAACCCTAAACTTTGCCATGACTCTTCAAACAACTAGCTCACAAACTTTCATCTTTCATTGCTTTTCTCCATCTCATACAGAGTCAGTCCACTTTCAGCAATGCAAATCTCAGACCTTAAACAAAGTCTCATGCCATTTGACAACCAACTATCATTTTCCCAAACTAAAGTAAAACACTAATTAGATCTTCAGAAATGATTAATCAGTAATAGCACACCCACACCGCAGGAAAAAAGAGGAAGGAAGATAAATTTAAAATTAGAAACAAAAAGCTTGAAACTATCAAATTCATCATTACAAGATCAATTACTTGAACGATCTAATGCTGCATCAAATTTCCAATTCATTCCGATCTACAAAACCCTAATCAAATCTTTTGCAATTGTTATACCATTGAATCTTTTCACCACTAATCTAAAACAGAAACCAAACCGTGTTCAATCACCATCAAACACGAGCGATAACAGCAGGAGCAGCAGCAACAGCGGCGGAAGAGGCGCCGCCCCCAAGGAAAGACAAGAAACCAGCACTAGCAGGTTCCTGGTCATCAAGAAACAAATCATCAGGAACCCTAAACGCGCCATGAGCACAAACAAGAGCAAACCCAACCATCAAAGCGGAGATCAAGAGCGATCCTACGCTTGTCAAGAAAATAACAACAATCGTCGAAACAACAAGAATCCCCAGCGTCTCACGTTCCGAGAATGTACGGCCGAGAATAACCAAAGGCTGATCTGACGGTCGAAAGAGGTAGAGGAAAATCCAAGAGGCAAGGAGTGATAGAAGGACGAGGAGGGAGAGGGGGTGAGAAAGGAGGGAAAAAGCGAGTATAAGTGCGAGTAAGGTAAGGTAATTGACTTTGAAATAAGAGAGATTTTTTCGGATGCGGGTTGCGGCTTCGGAGATAGAGTCGGGTCGGGCCATGGAGGACCGGTCTATAAGTTCGTACCATGGGCGGCGTTGAGAGAAGCCTTGGCGGATGGAGATGGAGAGGCGAGAAAGGAACGTCCGGAAAGCGGGAGTTGCTATCGGGGGTTGGGATAGGGTTTGGGGATTTGAGATTGGGATTGTAGGAGAGGACATTTTGGCGGCGCGTGAAACTTAGTGTGGAAAATGCGTGGTGTTCGTTTTGAGATCTTTACCTCAAGAGCAAGGAAGAGTCTAGAGGAACAAGGCTAATAGCATTCGAGAATCGGGGGAGAGAGAGAGAGAGATATTGGAGATTCGAAGGGATATTATTCGATGTATCCATCGGCATGATAACGAAAATTAAACTAGGCGATTTGTCGGTGCCATGAGATTTCGTTCATCATTGATTATTCAATAACGTGCAGCTGTGCTGGTCTCCTTCTGGGCCTCACCCATGGAAGGCTCCAATATTTTTTCAGCCGCTGTTTGTAACTGCAAACAGCCACTTACATGAAATTTGAATTTTTTTATGTTTAAAATTATTTTTTTATATTTATAAATTATTTTAATATACTATATTAATAATAATTTTTTTAAATAAAAAATATGTTATTTTAATTTATTTTTAAACAAAAAAATATTTTAAAAAATAACCACTATAACACTCTAAACACCCTTTAATACATCAAGTTAATATCCTTTTATAAATAAGTTATTTTCGGTGAGGCTTTTGGTACCTTAAAAGATGAAATAGAAGCGTTCTTCTAGCTAGCAAAGAAAAGAAGATACAGTTTGACTTGTCACGTTTTAAGAGTTGTCTTCATAAATACCTAGCTCTTTGATTACATGTAGTGTAGTTATAGGATTACTAGTGACTGCTCATAGATTCCTTTGCTAGAACGCCACTTGTGAGTTAATAAAAAAACAGTACCATGTGATTTTCTAGATACCTATGCTCTATGATCTTCGTCGTTTTTGATCAATCATGATTCATGATTTCATATAGACTAGTTCAACCTAACACATCATCTCAGGCTACCTCCATTTAAGTGGTTCAAACCATGTGCAATCCCATCTCTTTTATCGTATTTCATGGAATGGAAATTGACAGCTTCGTCATTATCATTATCTATGAATTATGTGTGATTTATATGCAGACATAATGGATACAAGAGAGAACCTCCAATACATTGAGCTGTTTGACGGGGAGAAAAGAGAGAGTAAAAAGGTGTGTTTGTTTGCTGGGACAAATAATCTCTCTACCATCGAGCAAACAACGAAGAGAACCCGCTTGTAATATTCCTCTAGACTTGTGGTAGTAGTATTTTTTTATAGGACAAACAAAGGCCTGCAGTAATGGGCTGTTTATTACAACATTCAATATATAAATTCTGATGGTCCATTGAAGATGATCAAGTCTTTAAAACGAAGGTCCAGGCTTCAAAATCTGAAACAGGAAGGGACGAGAAATAACATATTTGATAGGTCTTCATTAGAAGTATTAAATCGTTATTCTCCCTTAATTCTTACTACAGTGTTATGAAGTTGCCTAGCTAATCTAGCACTTACGAAGATCCACCTTTCTTTCTGGTTTATCAATCCCAAAAAACGGCAAGCTTTTCATTGAAAAGAGAAACAAACCAAAAACAAAAAGAGAAGAGGATACATTACTCTGAGTAAAATATCATAGTATATATTATATTAGTGTTGTCTTTATAGATAGATGAACACATGATGTGGTTTACATTTGAATTATAGGATTTTGGTATAGTTCGTACCTCTACTAGTAGAAAATGTTTTATTGATCATGCGATAGGTGTAAGTTGAATCACCTGGAGAGGCTTGAGGGGAACTAGTCCATTTTGATGGGCCAACGGTTTTTTACAGCTGATGATCTTCTGTGTGTAGCTGCAGAAATTATGGGAAAGAGCACTTATGGGACTGTCTATAAGACCACATTAAAGGATGGGAATCAAGTTGCAGTGAAAAGATTAAGAGAAAAGATCTCAAAGGGCCAAAAAGAATTCGAAAACCAGGTTGATGTGCTCGGTTAAATCCGGCACCCAAATCTTTTGGCATTAAGGGCTTGTTATCTGGGACCTAAGGAGAGAAAAATCTTGTTTTCGACTCATGTCTAAAGGGATTCTTGCAACATTCTTCCATCGAAAGCATAAATTCTTTTAGTTTGCTTTATATTCTTACAAGCTATTCTCTTCAGCTAGCAGATTGCTATATTTTAACTTGCTGCTTGTGCAGCTAGAGGACCTGATACGCCAATTGATTGGCAAACAAGAATGCAAAATGCACAAATCTCAGGGCCACTGTAGGTTTATATGGTCATTAATTTTAAAACCTGTGAGATTAGTTGAGATATATGTAAGCTAGCTCGAACATCCATGTTAATTTAAAAAAATAATGCAAATAGCACAGGGCATGACGCGCGGCCTATTCTACCTTCATGATAATGAGAATATCATACATGGGAACCTTATATCAAGCAATGCCCTTCTTGATGAACACAAAAATGCAAAAATTGCAGATTATGGACTTTCCCGGCTAATGACAGCTGCTGCCAACACTAATGTAATTCCAACTGCAGAAGCATTAGGAAATCAAGCACCAGAGCTTTCAAAGCTTAAGATAGCAAAAACACAAAAACAGATGTATACAGCCTTGGAGTGTACTTTGGAACTTCTTACCGGGAAGTCTCCTGGTGAGCCAATGAATGGTGTGGATTTGCCTCAACGGATTGCCTCTATTGTCAAAGAAGAGTGGACTAATGAAGTTTTTGACTTGGAATTGATGAAAGATGCTTCAATAATCGGTGATAAGTTGCTTACCACATTGAAATTGGCTTTGCATTGTGGTGATCCCTCACCTTCAACACGACCAGAAGTTCAACTAGTCCTCAGCAATTGGAAGAGAATAGACCAGAGACAGCTTTAAGTCCCGGACCTTCCAGAGTTGATGGTGCAGGGGTTCCTAAACAAATGGGGAAGGGACTCCAGAAATGGGGTTGCTTATTTGGTGGCCAGAGAGTTTAGGAAATAGATTAGACTGCTACAATTCTTTCATTCTCGAGTCTTGGTGTTAAGAGTTATTTATACTGTCCGTAAATACACGTTTGTTCCGATCTTTTTGAGGATATTTTTGTTCTGGCTCAGCTCATCTTGATTTTTACAAGCAGGTTCTCCCAATTGATCTGAAAAACAGGACAGTCTTTTTACCATGTTCGTATTAAGAATTTCTGACTTGCAGCTTAAGATTTTTCTTTTCAATCTTGACTTGGTTAAGTTTCTTTTTTTTTTTTTCCAGATGATAGTTCACTATCATGGCCCTTCTTTACCAAGGATGATTTGCGTAACTTGATTTCCAAGTTCATCTTCTAATAAAACAATCAGCAAGGTAAAAATGCAATCTAGCTTCCGAAAGCTACAGAGATTATTATCTAATCTATCCTTTACTATTTGCATTAGCTTCACGTAACGTTTTGGCATTGATGCACACACTTTCTGGCAGACTACTGCAGTCAGTCAGTCAGCTGTCTGGATTGAACAAAAAGAGAGGAATTTTAAAAATTCTTGATAGTAACAGATGAACTGAAAGAAATCAAAACAGTTTATTGCATCCAGAAACTAATGTTGGAACCGGTAACTTGTTTGCGTTGAGGCCATAACTTGATAGAGGCACAGTTAATCAAGGCCCAGATACATCACGATGCTTTGATTCAAAGTGCTCCAGAGTCCAGATGTGCAATGAACGGAGATCCAAAGGGCCAGTAGATGTGTTATGCGCCAGTCATTTGGAATGCTTATTCAGCCGTGGGCTTTGATTTGCGAATTCTCCGTAAGGTACAAGCCTACGATATCCTTAGAAATTAAATGAATTATGATCAGAGATCGTGATGGATACCTAGAAATTCTTGGACAATAGGATAACTGTAATTATATCTAAATAGAAAAAATAACAACCATAATCTATCCATTAATCCAATATAAATTGTTTTGTACGACAGCTCAATCCCGATGCCTACCAACAGGGGAGGATGGCAGTAACGTAACCAATGGACTGGACTTGGTAGCTTGTATTCAAGTGTCAGTTAGCAAATCATTATGATGTACTATTCACTCATTAATTAGAAGCGCGATGCCTTTCTTTTTTTCAAGGATTAATTAAGTAATTGCCCTCCATAATTTTCTTATTTCTTGTGAAAAAAGTTCGCTCTGTTAACCAATATTTCTAGCTTCACCGCCGCTTGAGTGGTCGTTGGTTGCTGCAGGCATGCTGATGGTCCTGTGGGAATACTGATCCTCTGGTTCTTGAGAGAACAAGCTACGAGGAAAGGTATACATGCATGATTCACAAGCTAAGATGATGCCATGTGAAAACTCTTGAAATAATGCAGCAAGATATTATAAATTTGCACCCATCTATTCAAAATTGCCAAAGAAAATGAAAGCCCATGAACAGGACCTGACCAAACACATGGGAATGACTAAAAAAGAAAGCAAAGAGCGAAAGTTTTATTAAGACAAAGCACCAGAAAACTTTGACAAGGAAACTTTCTGCTCTTCAATCAATTCTTTAATGTTTTGATATTCACACTACTAATGTACACTTTGTTTTCTCAAAGTCAATAACAAACTTACCAACTTATTATTCCATCTTTCATTCTGGTTAACCTATCCAATCTCCCTGTATCATTCTTCTTCCATGCTTCCATTCAAAGAGATTAATATCCGTTCGATTAATATTCGTTCTTCCCTTGTAAATTTCTCTTGCAGACTTTGACTTAATGTCAGCTCGTTTTTGTATTTTTATATTTCTACATTGTTAGGCATTGCCAACTGCCAATTGACCCAACCTCAACAAACCATGCATACTTTTCCTTGTGCTTTAAGGTGATTTCATGCAAGTTCACATTGGCACCTGCTATAGGAAGGCCGTGTGACAAGGTCTCCACTGTGCTTGATTTGATTGTTAGGCTAGCTGAATCTCCTTCTGCTTTGTTGGTTAGATCCGTTCAATTCTGATTTATGATAAATTTGTGGGGGGAAATGAAGTTTTCTTAAGTTTAGTGATGATCCTGATATATAAAAAACAAAAAAGCTTAATTCGAAGCCTTGAAGTTTTTTTGTTTTTATCAAGTAGTTTTAGCTTCAAACTCAGTTTGAGCAGGTTTATAGGCAAAATAAACAGGAAAAGCATTAGGAACGCTTATTTAAAATAACTTTACAAATGTCCCTTCATTTGTGCCCCGAAAGGAAAAAAAAAAAAAAAAAAAAAAAAAAAAAGAAGAATCATTATTGGTCTTCGAGACTGCTGGCCAGAATCTCGACCCACCGATTTCCGACAAACACAATTTCCGGGATGTCCATCATTTTCGAACTTTTCCCTGGCTGTCTTTTTAAAAGGATTTCTCTCACTTTTTGAAAGGCGTTGGGTACCTAATAATTCCCTTTGGTACTAAGGCATTGAGAACATTGAGTAATAATCCTAGTGCATGTCGGAGTGGCGAGAGAGTATGATTCATTTCTCAATCCTTGTTTTATTTCCTAAGTCCTTTCGCCTCTCTATCAGCGAGATGATGAGGGTAAAAAAGTTTCCAGGCGGCTATTAAATAAGATCAAGTTAATCTCCCTATCCCTGAGGATAAAAAAGAGCAATGCTTACCAATGACAACCGATCAAATCAATGTAGAAAGCAATTTAACTACAAGATTTTTTTCCAACTATATACGAAAAAAAATCTTCTATTTTTTGCGTGGATAATTTATGTTTTAAGAAAAAGAGTAAATTATTATTTAATTCTCATGTTGCTAGGGTTTCCAACCAAACTCTCTTTTCCAAGAATCACAGACTAATCTTTGGACTGTAAGTGCTGAGATGCGACGATTTTAGTCATTTTCCTTTCTAAGATACCCTTGTTTTTGCCAAAAACATAAAACCAGTCAATTAATATCACTTTAGAATTTACTAAAACTATCACAAATTGTTAATGAAATACTCCACGATCGATGCCAATTATGAAACTAAATTATAATTTCTAATACAGGAGGAACAACTTATATATAATCACGTTAAGAACGTGGAAGCTGTATAAACACACTCATAATGCTGTCAAAAGATGTTATGGACAACAAGATTTGTTTTTCTTTTATTATTTCGGCAATTCAATGTCAAATTTGACCACCAACAACAAGAACCACCAATTCCAAGCATCGACTGTCAACCTCATTCTTGCTGGGAGACTTTATTTACGACAGGAAATCGGAAACAACACGCGATCATAGAAAAACATTAAACAAGACGATCAATAGTTGATCGATCATGCATCGACAAGTGTAGAAGAATGGAATAAATAGACACGGAAATCCATGGTTCCCATGCTTTTCTGTCTCTTGTGATATTATTCATCACAAGCTACCTAATGCCCTATCATTAATCCCAGTCTCTTTTTATGCATTTCAAACCTGCTGTTTCTAAGAAAGAAATTTTTGGTTAGACCGCACATTTTTCTACTACAAATTAAATCACGTTAATTACACCAACTAAAGACGACTTTTACAGTCATTCGGGGAAGGAAACCGTATTGAATCTTCAGCTATGGGCCGCGCATTTAACCTAAACTGGTGACTTGTATGGAACACTTGCATGATAACGCCTTTTTCAGCCATCTAACTTTTAATCGATGATCATGCATGCTTCTGGACTCCATTATTAATCAGAAGAAATGCTTTTGAGCATGTTGGTGACAAAGCACTTCCTAATCTAATACTCTGCGTGCACTAGCTATCATTTGTTTCAAGAAATTGAAAGCAATAATTGGGTCGCGTTTTCAATAAAATTGACCGTTGAACTCAACTAATCCAATATTCATCTTGTCGTGACATGTAAAAGAAGCGAACTACAAAACCACTATAATGATTTAATCATATTTTTTTTATCTAATAATCAAATGTATATATCTTTTTATCAAATTGTGCATCCATCAATGATTTTTTTTTTTTGAAAAAATAACTTTAAAACCTATATGAATTTTTACCCAGAGTCTTGAACAAAAGAATTAAAAAGTGAAATACATCTCTTTGGCCCAGCTAAAACTACCCGGTTAATGATCCAATGAAATCAATTCTTAACACTACAGATAACGAAAGTACGGCTTCAAATTTTATGGCCATGTCAATTGTAGAAAACAATTGGATTTATACGTGCCTCGTGTCTTGGGAGCAAACATTTTTTTACATAGGTAAAGCCCTCAAAAATATCTCGGATATCAACCAAACACAGAATAAAAAGAGCAATGGCTGCAAACACCTTTTCTTTACAGGAATTACTTAATGTTTTAATCTTCATATATAGACTATTCACTCCTGCCTGGACCATTCTACGTAAAAGGTCAACCAGCAGGCGCTTTCCTCTTCTCAAGTACACTTGGACACATCAGTCTAATATCACGGTTGCTTAAGAAATATATATATTTGATGAAAAGGACTGCATTTTGCTCGCAGATGGTGATGTTACATGCAATAGAGTTATTAATCTTGAGCCTGGGTATAAATTTCAATTAAGCAGGTAGTTCCCCTCAATTACGAAACACTTTAATATCTACCACGTCGCCCTAGTAATCATCCTTGTTAAAAGGGAAAAGAAAATAAAAACGACGAGAACGTGTAATTTCCATTTGGAGTTTGGAGTTTGAAGTTTTTTGCATTGAAAAGAAGCTGTTTGACCATTACGTGCTCTGTCGCTACTGTTGTTGTATCGAACGATACATATGCTCGACGGGGGGAGGGGGGGACGAAAGGCGTTTTCTAGCCTCCCATGGGCCGGGGGTATAAAATAAAATAAGGCCCTTGCGTTGGACTATTGCTTTCCACGTATCTTAAATTATATGCAAGGATGGGGACTCCGTTTTGTGATCTTTGCATTAAGAAAGCATGCAAAACATCAAATCTCGACCTTCTGTGAGCTAAATCGTTTAGTTAAAAGATTAAGGAGAATAGGGTCCAGTTTATTAATTTCCAAATAATTAATTATAGTATTGATGCTTGGTTGAATTTTAGCACCTAAGAAAGACCTGTGCACCTAACATTAAAAGAAATTATAAGCTTTTTTCATAGGGTAGTGGGTGCACCAAGCTAACTAACTCCTATGAGGTTGAACCAAGTTTGCCCCTGCATATGAGCACTTGGCTCTTGACCGAGACCTAATCTGCCAGCATCGCACATTCCTGTGCATCTAATTTTCTTATAAATAGAGCTTCCTCTCTCCCACTCTCCACACTACATTACCAACTTAACTAATACCATCAATCAAGGCGAAGGTTGTTTTTGATTGAGAGAACGATGGAGGGTTTCGACAACATATTTGCCATCAATCATCGTCTCTCTTTGTTCTTCTTGGGCCTTTTGTTACTCTTAGCTTCTGCATTGTCCTTGGAAAACGCCAAAACGCACTCCCATGATTTTGTTGTGTGTATTTTTTCTCTCTTTCCTTCATTAAGCTTATCCTAATCTCTTCTTCTACTTGATTAGAAACTATAAATATTAACTACGATATTTATATTATGATCGATGGTTCAGATTCAAGCAACTCCAGTGAAGAGGCTGTGCAAGACCCAGAATTCCATCACGGTTAATGGGATGTTTCCGGGACCAACACTGGAAGTGAATAATGGAGACACTCTAGTGGTCAATGTTGTCAACAAAGCCAAATACAATGTCACCATTCATTGGTAAATAAACGCTCTCTCGATCTATTTCAGCTTTTCCACATGACGTAAAATCTCTTGCTTTCAGTAATTTTATTTCTTGACAAGTATATACAACAACAATTGTATAGTAATTAACCTTGTATATTGCACCATGAGGCTTGCATTTAATTATATTAGTATCATTTTTTTCTCCAACAGGCATGGCGTTAGGCAAATGAGAACGGGATGGGCAGATGGACCAGAATTTGTGACACAATGCCCAATTAGACCAGGTGGGAGTTACACCTACAAATTTACCATTCAAGGGCAAGAGGGGACCCTGTGGTGGCATGCTCATAGTTCATGGCTTAGAGCCACTGTTTATGGTGCTCTAATTGTCCATCCGAAAGAAGGATCTCCGTACCCGTTCTCCAAGCAGCCCAAGCGCGAAACAGCAATTGTTCTCGGTAATCAAACAACTCACTGCTGAAAAATTAATTTTCGACTCTTGGCTAACTAGCTGATCATGTTTAAGAGCTATCGATTATATACATCACGTACGTGCATATATTTGTTGTTTGTCCAAGCTTATCAAAGAAAAGGTAGCTTAACGAACTAAATATTGTAGAATGATATTGACCATGATTAACGGTGGTTAATTAACGTGTAATGATCAGGTGAATGGTGGAACGCGAATCCAATTGATGTCGTGCGGGAAGCAACTCGAACGGGAGGAGCACCAAATGTTTCCGATGCCTACACCGTCAATGGTCAACCCGGTGATCTTTACAACTGCTCGAGCCAAGGTATGCCTAAATATTCTTGAAAACGAATCCTTAACTCAAGCTTGCTACCAATTAAACAAGCACGTTGGATTGATCGCATTCAACCTCTCACGGCCCTAAGCTCCCTCTCCCCCCCAAAAAAAAAAAAAAAATTCTACACTCATGTATTCTATAATAAAAAAAAAAGGAAAAAAAAAAAAAATTCTACACTCATGTATTCTATAATAAAAAAAAAAGGAAGAAAAAAAAAATGGCAATTGGTTTTTATTTATTCATGGGCCATATATCATGCTATATCAGTTAAAATAACATGATTAACATCCAAGGAAAATTCTAGCTAGCTGGGAGGAAACAACAAGGCCAGAGCACGCAGAGGTTTAAATGTCTAATCGAAGGTTTTGTTTTATCCTTGGACAGAACTTAGTGGTGTTAATGATGCTTCTTCTTCTTTTTCACTCGCATGCATGTTTACATGGACCCAAGCATGAAGCATCCACCCACTAAGTCTTACACAAAACGTCTGAGACAGTTGTTTGTATACACTGTCCTATTTGGATGGATAGTGTTTAGTAGTGTTGGACCTATGGGATGGATATTCACTAACAAGCCCAGGTCCAGAACACTTCAACAAAAACTTGAATTCCCAGTGCTCATTGTTCTTGGCTATGCAAACCATCAACACCACAGAAAATAATCTACTCGACATGAATTTCTTTTGCAGATACCGTAATTGTGCCGATAGACTCCGGCGAGACCAATCTTCTCCGAGTCATCAATTCTGCACTCAATCAGCCCCTTTTCTTCACTGTTGCCAACCACAAGCTCACTGTCGTTGGTGCGGATGCATCCTATGTCAAACCGTTCACCACATCAGTCCTGATGCTAGGACCTGGCCAAACCACTGATGTTTTGATTTCCGGTGACCAGACACCTTCGCGGTATTACATGGCAGCACGTGCCTATCAAAGCGCACAAAATGCACCATTCGACAATACTACCACTACCGCTATTCTTGAATACAAATCATCCTCCTGTGCTGCCAAAAATTGCTCAGCAAACAAGCCAATCATGCCACCGTTGCCGGCCTACAATGACACAGCCACTGTCACTAATTTCACTACTAGCTTTAAAAGTGCTGATAAAAACTTAGTCCCAACTGACATTGATGAGAGTTTATTCTTCACAATTGGTTTAGGTCTCAATCCTTGCCCGTCTAATTTTAACAAGTCTAGCCAGTGTCAAGGGCCTAACGGAACCCGCTTCACTGCAAGCATGAACAACGTCTCTTTTGTGCTCCCATCCAACTTCTCTCTGTTGCAAGCTCATCACCAACGCATACAAGGAGTTTTCACCACTGATTTTCCAGCAAATCCACCACGAAAATTTGATTACACTGGTAATGTGAGCCGGTCCCTCTTTCAGCCTGTTGCTGGGACTAGGCTGTACAATTTGAAATATGGTTCAAGAGTTCAACTTGTATTGCAAGACACGAGCATTGTCACACCAGAAAACCACCCAATCCATCTTCATGGATATGACTTCTACATTATCGCACAAGGATTTGGTAATTATAATCCCCGAACTGATCCATCAAAATTTAACCTTGTTGATCCACCTCTCAGAAACACAGTTGCAGTCCCTGTGAATGGATGGGCGGTCATTCGATTCGTCGCAGACAATCCAGGTAAAAAACACAATTCTGCATTATCACTCTAAGATTTCAAACTCTAGCATCAATTCAACTCCGATTTTAAATTAAATGATTCCGTTTTCTTTTGCATAAATAGGTGTATGGCTAATGCATTGCCACCTGGATGTCCACATCACCTGGGGTCTTGCCACGGCTTTCTTGGTAGAGAATGGAGTTGGAGAATTGCAATCCATTGAGTCCCCTCCAGAAGATCTGCCTCTATGCTGAGATCAGAAATAAAAAGGTGTCCCTGTTGGTTGGAATTCATAAGCCCGACAATAATATATGGTTCCGTTAGCTGTAGTGTCTTAGTTTCGTTTTCCCCTGCATTACCTTTTGATGAAAGATGTAATTTAATGTTCTCTCTGTTTCTTAATCCCATAAACATGAGGGATGTAATTCAAAATTTACTTAATTTGAGGAATATTCAATTTGAGGCAAAAATCTAAATTATGATTGCAAGAAGTTCCCTTGGAACCATAATTATTAAACCTGAGAGTTGACCCTTCTATTAAATTGGATTTTGTGTCAACTTGAGTTGATATAAAAAAATTAAAAAAATATTAAATTTTTAATATTTTATATAAAAATTAAAAAATAATTTACGTGAATATAAATTATATATGTTACAAATAACAAAATTTAAAATATTATTTTAAATTTTTTTTTTATCTTATAATAAAAAAATATTTTTATATTTTTTTAAGTTAAAATATTTAAATCAAAATTTTTTTTATTCTATATTAAAAAAATATAACTTTTTTTCTTGTAAAAATAAAATATATATACTAAAGAATTTCAAATTTTATATTAAAAAAATAAAATATTATTCTAGTATTTTTATAATTAACTTTAAAATTAGTTAATAAGTAATTAAAAATATGAAAAAAATAAAGTGATTTTTGGTTAAGAAAAAAATAAAATTTAAAAAATAAAAATTTAAACTGATTTTTAAATGAAATAGACCTGCCCAAACTCACATGTAAAACCCGGCCATATCCGATAACTATGCTCCAAACTATTTTAATGCTTTCATCCAATCCATGTACATGAATTCCATTTATTGGCATTGGCCCGCACCTATTCACCATACCTGCCTCCTTCAACTCATTCCGTAGCATAAAATAGCCGCTGAATTATATGCTCAAATGGCACGCTCAGCTATCTCATTGAAACAAGTTGTCCTATTATGAGTTAAGAGAAAATAAATTAATTTTACAATGCATAGGTAATTATTACTTAGTCTCTGCAGTTTAAAGAGACTAATAATTTAATCCCTGATGTTTTAATTTCTAAGCAATAAATTTACCCCGGCATTCATTGCTCTCTTAGAGATCCCAATTGGGAATATGAAATTGACTCATTGCTCTCTTAAGAACTAGAGATCCCAATTGGGAATATGAAATTGAAGTTGGAGGAAGGGGACTCAATCGCGGGTGCGTCGTTGCATTGAAAGGAAATTTAAAAGGAGTTAAAAAACAGGATTATAGTTATCCCTTCATTGTAATGATATTCTTAACGATGCGGAAAACAACATATCAGTTGCTGTGGTGTAGTGGTTATCACGTTAGTCTTACACACTAAAGGTCCCCAGTTCGATCCTGGGCAGCAACATTTAGGTTTTTATCTTTATTCTCAGACAGGAAGTTTAGTTAACCCACGAAACTGAAGCTCGTTGAGATTGGCTACGAAGTTTATCGTGGGCACAGGAAAATTTCGGGATCCTCCTTGCTTTTTTGAAGTTTATCGTCGCGTAATAAGAAAGTGACGTCAGTCTTTGGTTATTGATAATGAAATGTCAGTTGCTGAATACGACAACAATATTGCTGAGCAGAAGCCATTTGTGAACCTTCGTATAAGTGGGATTGATTCACTGATTTTGCTTCATCACTCTTTCTGTTAGCATTGCGGCTTGTTCGTTAATATGCACAGGGATTATGCTTCATACAGCAACATGCCAACAACTTTAGCTTTCCCAATAGGAATGCCGTCAAAACTTTCTCTTAAGAAATAATATGGATCCGTGTTGTGTTAGCATGTTTAGTGATGATCTGTTTCCCATAACCTTACAAGCAGGCCATCAATTATGTGATCATTTCTGAAGCATCATATATAACCACTGGTAGTTAAGGCCTCAGGGAGAGTGTATTTGACGCATTCCTGAGGCCTTCCCAGGCTCTTGTGCTCTGCCATAGGTTCTTTGCAGCTTGTTCGGCCTACAGAATGGTTTCACGCGGTAGTGTTTTTATTCTGCGAGTTTAACCACACCATTCACAACTACCATGGAATTTGAAAAGCCAAGAAAGCAGGGTCGACCAACAAGCTAATAATGTATCAATTATAACAGGAAAAACAAAAGTGATGAAAGATAAAGCACCAGAAAAACTTTTGACAAGGGAGCTCTCTGTTTTTCAATCATATCCTCATTTACGAGACTATTAATTGAGAATCTATTCTTAAGAAGTCAATAACAAACATTACCAAACTGTGGCCTTTTCTCTTCCAATCTTGTTCACCTATCAAGATCCTTAACCATCCTTGTCTCTCTCTAGATATGCTTCCATTCGAAGAGATCAGACTGTTTCAATCATGGGAATTTGAGATTTAAATACCTCATAAACAGCTTGTCCGGAATAATTCTATAATGAAATTTATTTCAGCTATTGAATTTTATTTTTTTTTGGAATAAGTTTTAGGATTGTGGGAATCATTTGAAGCAGTTATTCCTCATTTTTTACTCTTAAAATCATCGAAGAGAACGCGGAAATAGATAAATAAACTCCAAAGGAAGTAGTCCTTTTGACAGCATAACGGGAAATAAAAAAAAAAATTGTTGTTTTTTATTGGCAATTTAAATTAAAAAATAAATTACTTTGGATGATGACAAATTATTAGCTAAAAATAACAGCTAAAATCAAATGACATTTAATTCGAAACGCAACCCGTGATGATATCAATATACCACATCAATTCAATATGCAAGCAATCATATTACAGAGTTGTATGCCTTTTTGTTTACCTATTTTAAGCATCTCCGACCTAATTATACATAGTTGAGAAATTTGTCGTTGGACCAAACAAATAATTAATTGTATACCTCGCACAACAATGGAAAATAACTCTACACTCAACTTACAAAAAGACTTTCAATATAGGGGTTGGGTGGTCCATGTTTAACATATGATCAAAGACTCCGTGGTCTAGAAATCTAGAAAGTGGCATGGCGTACACAAGTTCTTCTAATTATCACCTTAAATTAATTGCCAGGAGTAGCTCTACTTCTTTAGCTTTTATGTTTGCTTTTCAAGTACGAGTTTTTTTTAAATTTATTAAAAACTTATATAATTATTTTTTTTTAAATTTATTAAGATACCTACAAAGCTCAACTGAATGTTTACATTAATAAAAAAATAAAAACATCACGTTGACTTTTGATCCAGCCATCCTCGGATTTGTCCTTCGGCAAGCTGGAGGAACTGCATCGTGCTGATTAATCCTGGACGTCTTCATTTTTTTTTTTCTGGGCCAAAGAAATCGGTATATATCCTCGAAATCTAAAACTGGTAAGTCGTTGCCATTGGTACAGTTACCAGCTAACAAGATCACTTAGATTCACAGTAACATTTGATGAGAATAAATTACCTCTAATAGTGCACGGCTTATCCCTTAATAAGGAATCAAAATATGTGGTAGCATTGTTCATGCCCGTGTCAATATTTAACCCTGAACTCTTCAGGTTAGTCAAGGTTTTTTTTTTAATTAAAAATTAATTTTTTAAAATAAATTTTAAAAAAGTAATTTTTTTTAATATTTGATAATATAATAAAAAATAAATTGAAAAATATTTTCTAGTGTTTAATTATGAAATAAAAAATTAGTTGAAAAATAACTTGTTAATATTTTATTTTTTAAAGTTTATTAAATTAATAAGAAATAAATCTTATAAATTAAAAAGTTGAATAAAAATTAAATTAAAAAATATATAATTTCATAAATTAAAAGAAAAAAAAATTAAAACAATAATAATAATTATCATTTTATAAATTAATACAAATAAAACAAGTAACAATTAAAAGAATGACAACCAAGTTTGATAGTTAAAAAATTTTAATTAAAAAATAATAAGAAAAAAGTGAATAAAAATTATAAAAATAAAAATAAAAATTAATATAAATATCAAATTTTAAAAAATAAAACTAAAAAAAAATATTTAAAATAAAAAATATATATTTGGAGGCCGAAGCCAGTACCCTTGCCTTTAAACGAGTTTGACCTGCGTTTCTTCTGGTGCTGGACGCTTATATATGTTGAAGCTTTATACATCGAAGAGACGAAAGAAAAAAAAATTAAAACAATGATAATAATTATCATTTTATAAATTAATTTAAATAAAATAAGTAATAATCAAAAGAATGGGAATCGAGTTTGATAGATAAAAAATTTTAATTAAAAAATAATAAGAAAAAAATAAAGATAAATTATAAAAATAAAGATAAAAAATAATATAAATTTTAAATTTTAAAAAATAAAACTGAAAAAAATATTTAAAATAAAAAAATATATATTTGGAGGCCCAAGCCAGTACCCTTGCCTTTAAACGAGTTTGACCTGCCTGCAGGGTTTCTTCTGGTGCTGGACGCTTATAGATGTTGAAGCTTTATACATCGAAGAGACGTACCGGAATTGCAATAAAAAATAGCACCCCATTTCCTTTTAACAGAAAACAGATAAATGGAAGGGACTAAGTCACAATCCCTTCTTTTTTCCTTACAAAAAAATTAAATTATCAATGATGGTGATTTGTTGAAATTCAACTAGAAATTTAGCGAAAAGACTTGTGAAACAAGCATTTGAGAAATTATTCAATCTCGATATGCCAGTGGGTGCAACAACTCTTGTAGGATTGAAGTAAGTTTTGCCTTAGAAATCTGACCACTTCCTAAATCAAAACCTAATCTGCCAACCTCAAACAACTCGTTATGCTTCACACCCATCCTATAAAAGGATTTCCTTAACTCCCTAATTTCATCACCACTTATCTTAATCAATCACCACTCAAGGAAAGGCTTGGTGTCTTAAACAAAAAAGAAGAAAATGGAGGTTATCAACCGTATCTTTGCCAGTCGCCATTGTTCTTTCTTCTTGCTCCTGCTGCTTCTGGCCTCAGCAATGTCATTAGCTGTTGCAAAAACCCACCACCATGATTTTATTGTATGTCTAAATAACTCCTTTCTCCTTGCTTGTGTTTGTGTGTGTGTGTAATCTATAAATTATCCCCCTTCCTCTTTCTCCTGACATTAATTTGATATATTTTAAACAGGTTCAAGCAACAAAAGTGAAGAGGCTATGCAAAACCCACAACAGCATCACAGTAAACGGAATGTTCCCGGGGCCAACCTTGGAAGTGAAGAACGGAGACACTGTAGTTGTAAAAGTTGTGAACAAAGCCCGATATAATGTTACCATTCACTGGTAATTAATAGCATTAGTGTCTTTCAACTTTTCCAGACTGTTCATATATATATATATATTCCATGACAAATCATTATACGGAGCGTGTGGCATTTTTTTGTGCAGGCACGGTATTAGGCAAATGAGAACGGGCTGGGCAGATGGGCCAGAATATGTAACACAATGCCCAATTAGACCAGGTAGAAGTTACACTTACAGGTTTACTATTGAAGGACAAGAAGGAACACTTTGGTGGCATGCTCATAGCTCCTGGCTTAGAGCCACTGTTTATGGTGCTCTAATCATCCATCCAAGAGAAGGATCATCGTATCCATTCTCTAAGCCAAATCGTGAAACACCCATACTCCTTGGTAATTAGTTATCCATCATTAACTTCCTCGCAAAGCATTGTTAATTACTGAATCTATGAATTTCGAGAAAGTAATCAAATAAACATTCGTTTGTTACAATTGTTGATTCTAACGAACCATGGTGTTCAGGTGAATGGTGGGATACGAACCCTATTGACGTGGTGAGGGAGGCAACTAGAACCGGAGCGGCTCCTAA
This sequence comes from Populus euphratica, assembly GCF_000495115.2. Lineage (NCBI taxonomy): Eukaryota > Viridiplantae > Streptophyta > Magnoliopsida > Malpighiales > Salicaceae > Populus > Populus euphratica. The sequence goes on along the minus strand of NW_011499845.1, from coordinate 2,195,943 downwards.
TATATCTGATGCTTATACCATTAACGGTCAACCTGGTGATCTTTATAACTGCTCCAGCAAAGGTAAATTAACCACTATGTATTTGCTAAATTCTCACAAGCAGTGCTGTAGTAAATAAACAATGTAGGACCTGCTGAACTACATCAGAAGAGCCCTGTGAGAATAGTTTATTTGAAGCCTAAAAGGGCCCTCTTTTAATTTGAGTTGCTAATCCACAGTCATCTTTTTCCAAAAAAAAAATATTCTAGCTTTATGAAAATATTGTAAATTATAACGATCTAAGAATTCTTTGTGGGCTTAGTGGGGTGTAGCCCAATGGCTTTTTATGGAGACGAAGACCATTTCCAAGACTTCCAACTAAAATAACTGATATTTGATTAGTGCACGGAAGCTTCATCCCATCAGTATTTCGTAGATGATGATCTCATGGACCTGATATTGTTGCAGATACTACCATCGTTCCGATCGACTCTGGTGAGACAAACCTCCTTCGAGTCATCAATGCTGCACTCAATCAACCACTTTTCTTCACCATAGCCAACCACAAGTTTACAGTTGTTGGTGCTGATGCCTCCTATGTCAAGCCCTTTACCACCTCGGTCATCATGTTAGGACCTGGCCAAACCACAGATGTTTTGATTTCTGGCGACCAACTACCTGGCCGATATTACATGGCAGCCCGAGCTTATCAAAGTGCACAAAATGCACCATTTGACAATACTACAACCACTGCCATTCTTGAATACAAATCTGTTCTTTGCCCTGCGAAGTGCACAAAGAAACCATTTATGCCACCACTTCCAGCTTACAACGACACGGCTACAGTCACAGCCTTCAGTAGAAGCTTTAGAAGTCCTCGAAAAGTTGATGTCCCGACCGATATTGATGAGAACCTCTTCTTCACAATCGGACTAGGACTCAACAATTGTCCTAAAAACTTTAGAGCCAGGCGGTGTCAAGGACCCAACGGCACTCGTTTCACTGCTAGTATGAACAACGTGTCCTTTGTGTTTCCTTCAAAAGCCTCGTTACTGCAAGCATATAAGCAAAAAATTCCTGGAGTTTTCACCACCGATTTTCCAGCAAATCCACAAGTAAAATTTGACTACACTGGCAATGTCAGTCGTTCCCTCTTTCAACCTCTTCCTGGAACTAAGCTGTACAAGTTGAAGTACGGATCAAGGGTGCAGGTTGTGCTACAGGACACGAGCATTGTCACACCAGAAAACCATCCGATCCATCTCCATGGATACGACTTCTACGTCATCGCTGAAGGATTTGGGAATTTCAATCACAAAACTGATAAATCCAAATTCAACCTTGTTGATCCACCAATGAGGAATACAGTCGCAGTACCTGTGAATGGATGGGCGGTTATTAGATTTGTTGCTGACAACCCAGGTAATTTAAAGTTGATCTAAAGTTGATCCATGATCTGCTTCAATTTGAACATTAAGCTCATTAACATTTTTTTGTGATAATTAAACAGGTGTGTGGATAATGCACTGTCACCTGGATGTTCACATCACATGGGGTCTGGCCATGGCGTTTTTGGTAGAAGAGGGGATTGGGATTTTACAGAGTGTCGAACCTCCTCCAGCCGATCTGCCAATATGTTAATTAATATCAATACATAAAAGAAGATTTTACCATTGTTGACACTCATAGAAGCCAACAGCTATAGGATTTTCTTTCACCTTTTTATCTGTTTCTTGCATTCAATTTCCCATGTTCTTCCCTGCATTTGGGGACATATTTCATTATTGTATTCTTCCTCTCTTGGCTTACAAGCCTTTGAAACAAGAGCTGCCATCTCATTTTAGTTATTGACCTGCTTTTTTATTGATTTTCCAGAGCTGTTTTTGTTTCTCTTCGTTAATAATGCATTCAAACTTTTTGAAATCTCTGCTATATGTGCTTTGAAATGTTTAACGTTTCGAGCACTTCCGTAGTCAAATATGAATATAGAAATTGGGAAGGCAGCATAGTCACCAATTTTTTTCACCTCCTCGAAAGGCCAGCCCTTAATATTCAATCCCCTCAGCCCAAATCCAAACACAACCTCACAGGCCGAAAGGTGAAAAATATGTTTTTCCTAAATGGCTAAATATGCATTTTGTGTTTGAAAATATGGTTTATTAAAAATCATCAATTTTAAAATCAATCTAAATAACATTTGAGACTTATTAAAAATCAGCAATCTGGTAAGGCAAGCACGTCGCTGATGCATCGAGCTCCTGAGACTCGATCCAATCCACCATATCTCTTCATTAAATTGTTCTTCCGGGGCCTCTGCCAACCATTACATGTTATAATTAGTCTCACTTGGAATCACATCCATATTTTTATGTTGTAATTAGCCTCCACTCACTGCACTATTTGGACTATGAAGAGTTTAAGGGTGTAGTAGTAATTATGGTTAAAAGTATTTTATAATAAAAAATATATTGAAATAATATTTTATTTTATTTTTAAAAAATTATTTTTAACATCCTCATATTAAAACAATCTAAAAATATAAAAAAAAATTACTTAAAAAAATATATAATTCCAATCATATCTCCTAATAAACCATTTTAGTTCTAAACATAACAGTTACAAGTGCGGAGACTTCACGGTCATTAGGACCGACCAAAAAGAATATCTATGCATTGGAAGAGAAATGCCTTGCCGTGCTCATTTGATAATGAAATCCTCATATTGCAAGTTGCTGGTGCTTCTGGCTTGGCAATAAATCGCCTGATGAATTGTTTTTAATGTGATGAACTCCATTTCTCTCGAAGGGAGCAACGATGAGAAGATTACCTATGTGCTCATAATCTTATATGGAAAACCATGCTGAAATGGCGAGTGGCTGCAAGACCTCTACAGTTCTTTGAATAATTCTCAAAGGCACGCACCGTTCGATCTGATCTACGAGACATGCGTGTTTATGTATGTGTTAAATGAACATATTTTTTATGCCTAAGCTCAATGGAGGTAAATAAAATTAATGATTTGGATTCTAGCGTTGTTTTTTAAAATATTTTAAGATAATATTTTTTTATTTTTTAAAATTTATTTTTGATATCAACACATTAAAATAGTTTTAAAATATTAAAAAATAATTATAATTTAAAATAAATAAATATAATTTAAAAATATAATTATACATAATACTAAACAGGTCATAATTATCTTACAAAAACTCATTATCGTTTCAAAATAAATGCCATTGTGCGATGATGAGAAACATGGAAGGAGGAAACAACGGATGGTTCATTTATAAAAAAAATAATAAAATAGATTGGATTATTTTGTAACTTTTTACGAGTTGGTCATTTAGTATTTTTTATTTGAATATCATAAATTAGTCGTTTTTATTAAAGTTAATTGCTAGCTTAGTGATAGGGTTACTGAACAACCTTAAACTGACGTGGTTATTGAATACCTCTGTAACCAATGATTGTCCAGCAATGTAGAATGTCAAGAACCACTGAACCTATAAAACACGTTTTTTTTAATGATTTTTAAAGATTATCAGATAATTAAGTCAAATTCAAGACTAGCGGGAAGAACTTGTAAGCATGTATGTCCTGTTACAGAGAAAATGTTAGGATTCTGAAAACAAAGATGAAACTCTTTATAAAGAACGTTTATCTATTTTAACCTCGGAGTTCAGCTAATTTATATACCTTGAATTCACATGAGTGTATTAATGCAGTGGTAATATAATTTATTCTCTTGTTATTTGTAATTTTAAACTACTTTAAGATAAAGGCTAATGTGACAGAAAAAAATTATATTTGTTACTATTGATATTGATAATGATTATTTAAATTAATCCCTGCAGCTGTACTTTTCTAAGATAAAGGCTCTATATATACATCTTATCTTATTCGCTGACATTGAATTTAATAAATTTGACTAAATGGGAATGTAATTTATTTCAATTATGTACAAAACAAAGATTTTTGTTTTGTTAATATTTAATTTTTTTATCTTTTTAAATTGATATTAAAAATATTTTAAATGATAAAAAATACTACAACATAAACATGTCCTTATCCAAGATTTTGAATGGAAGAAAAATCTCTTCTTGTTTGAAAGTGTCAGCATACTGGACATCAGGATGATTTTTATATAATATTAGAAAATATGGTTATATCTGTATTTTTTAAATATTAATTTTTTATTAAAAATAATTATATATATATATATATTATATCATTTTAATATATTAATATTAAAAATAATTTTTAAAAATAAAAAAAATTATTTTAGTATATTTTAATTAAAAATACTTTAACAAATAATTACACCTATATTTTTAAAAGTCACTTCCAAGGACGACGTGCTTTGGACTGATCGGGTCTTGAGGCTTCCAAAATTCTAAGCGGATGACGTTTGCTGTTAGGGGGCTCGTGTTCGGGAAGGCTGGTCTGAGCCATGTGTACCGAGATAAATTTTGAGTTCCGTCATGATTTTGGGCCTACGTCTATCCTAAGCCCAGCTATGAATGAATAAATATGGACCGAGTACGGAGCACGGAATCACTAGGGGGTTGGAATCTGCCTCGGCTCCCGCGCAATAAAAATCGTCACTTCTCGGAAAAACGTCGTTATAAAGATCGTCACCTCCTTGTTAAAAAACGTGGATGCTTTGCCAATTCAAGCGATCCGTCGCTATTCAATGGGTTCTTTTCTTTTGAATGTCGTCAATGATGACATTATAGGTGACACTTCACCCACCCACGGGACAAGATTGCTTTCACGTTATTTTGAAACGCGGTGACATACATAGATAAGGAAAATATTTTTAAAAAAAATAATTTTTTTTATTTTTTACTTAAAAATAATATATTTTTTATATTTTAAAAAATTATTATTATCTCACTCTTAACCACTCTAACACCATAATAGGAATACCTTTGTTACATTACGGTACACGTTTTCCTCTCTGACTAGCCATCAAAGTAATATTATACTAGTAACTAAAAAACGTTGACACTCGATTTAATTGCATTTTAAATTTATTTATATAAACAGTAAATTATATTAGTATAGGTTTTTAATTATTTTAAATCAACCTCGTGTCTTAGCTAGAGTTGTTAGTGTGTGTTGCATTTCAGAGATCACAGATTTAACTTCTATGAAGCACAATATTTAAAATAAACTCAAATTGATTAACATGTTTTTCTAATTATTTTATATTAACCTTGTGTATTAACTCAAGTGATTATAGCATACTTTGTACACTAGAGCAATGTTTGTTTTAAAACAAACACAAGCAGTGTTTTTTTTTTTTCAGAAACAAAGAGTGGAAAAAAATAAAAACCTAAGTGCATGTTTAAGTTTTTTCAACGGTCTTCTGGGTTTTTTTTTAAAAAAAAAAAAAATTGGCCAATTGGGTTTATCGATCCCTTTTTTTTATCTTTTGGGTTTTAATTTTTTTATTCCATGTGTTTTGTTTTTATTGGGTTTTCTAGAATTTTTTTTTATAATTTATAATTTTTTTCTAATACAAAGTTTATTTTTATTTTATTTTTTAATATCAAGTTATTGGTAAATTTTATTTTTTTATGTTGTAATAAAAGATTTTTTTGCTCTTTTTTTATCTTTTGTTTTTTATTTCAATTTCATTCTATCAGTTTTTTCAATTCATTAGTTTTTTTCATTTATTTTTTTAATTTTATTATTTAATATAAAATTTTTATTTAATTTTATTTTTTAATATTATATCCATTAATGTTTTTTGAACCGAACTCCTACGTTAAAAGTTCGACAATTTAGTTATTTTTATTTTACATTCATTATTTTTTTTATTAAAATCACAGCAAAAATGCTATCAATAAACTAGCACTAACTCGAATTTGGATTATTGACCTTTGAGGTGAAAAAAATAAGTATTTTTATATATTAATATATTTTTAAAAAAATTAATCAAACAACACAAGTAAAAGAAAATTGGGGTGATCATCACGGTGCATGTCCTAATAAAAAATGAAACATTTCAAATAAATTGTTAAATAGGCTAAACACAAATTGCAATCAAGAGAGGGGGGGGGGGGGAGAAGAAATTCAAATACATATTGAACTTTTAATGACAGCCGCACTTATACTGTTGAAAAGATACTAACAAAACAAATTCAATGCAGCTCGCCAACTAGAATTGAAGTGAGTCATATACCTTTTTAGATGTCGATTCATATTAAAGAGATTTTTTTGACATCCTTGTGATGTTATTTCATAGTGTTTTCAAGGCAATTTCTTCCCTTTTCTTTTATTTATTCCCTGAGAAATATTCTCATCATTGTTTGTTTCGATTCATTTAATAATTTCTTTGGAGTGGCATGTTTTTCACCAACAACATCCATGTTGTTTCCCCAGATTTTTTAAAATTGTTTTATTTTACTATTTTTTTAAAAAAAGCAATGCTATTTTTCAATAAAATAAAAAACTATGCAGCTATAAGCTCTCTTTTTTCATGTCCTTTATAATATGATAATCTCACGACACAATCTTAAACGTCCATGATAATATTACAGTAACCGTTTCGTATTTGATCCTGCAATGTTGAGCTGAAACCCAGGCTTGTGTTCTCGTGTTTCTCGGTGTTTTTATTCTTATTTTTTTACGAGGGGTCCTTTTTATCTTTCCTTTTTTCACTAGTCTAAATCACATCTACCGAAGATCGCACTTGTAAAATAGAGTCAATTTCAGTCCATAGCAGACACGAGCTTCTCCATGTGAAGTCTCTGCTACGCAAACATAGCATTCTCATGAATGTCTACTACGCAAACATAGCATTCTCATGAATGTTTACTTAACGGATTAATATTTGATTTTGATAGATGAAAAATGTTTATTTTTTCAATATTTAGTGATCATTATTACCCTGCTATTCTAAAACAATTAGAAAAAAATCACCCGGCTCAAATCATATTAGAACAATTTATAAATATTTTAATTTTAAATATAGATATCACAATAAGTGGAGTTAAAATGTTTTTTTATTAATTTTTTTTTGTTGGTCAAGTGGATTACTCTTAGACCAATCAAATCAATTGAGTTATGTTGGTCAAGTGGATTGCTCTTAGACCAATCAAATCAATTGAGTTATATTTATACCAACTCCATATAATTTAATTTCAAACGTGGATTAGATGAGGAATTAGATTAGGAATATTTTTTTTAATTTTCATTACTTTTTTAACCCTTGATTGGGTTGCTAATTAATCAATCAAATTAATCTGATCACTTTAATATAATTTTTATTTTGTTTAATTTTAAATCTCAACCAGCTAAAGAGTTAGGCAATGAATTTTCAAATTAACTCATTTGATAGGTTAATAACAATGTTTATTAATTCTCTATTATCTAAATATTTTTTTATTATGTTAAAAAAATTACATTGCGCAACACAAACCTATAAATTAATAATAATATATGCATTTCAAGAAGAACATTTGCATAATTCTAAATAATATACATTTTTTATTCTGAAACCATATTTATTAGAAAAATTAGTTACTTATTTTGGCATGCTGAATCTACGAACAAATTAAATTACCTTCAAAAGATCAAACAGAACAAATTATCTCTATTAAAATACTGTTTGAAAACCAATGGCAATTAAAATGAAACAAAAAGACGGAATAAACAAGTTCAAATGGCATAATGGAAATTTTAAGGAAGCACCAGGGAGAGACTAGTCAGAAAGAGGTCTAAAGAGGGGAATTCCTTTGGTGCCGTGTAGAGACGAGAGCCTCTGTAGGTTCGAGAAGGTTCGCGTTCCCCGGTGCCACTAGGTTCGAATACAGAGAGCCACCAATGTAAAATCGACACGTCATCTATCAAAAATCTAATTTACAAAAGTATCCAGATAAAGTCTATAAATATCTCGGTGAGCTCGAGTTTCTATAGATCTCTCGATTATTAATCAATTAAAAGCCGTGCGTCGCCTCTCTGTTTCTTTTAAAACCTCATTTTCTCGTTCTCCACAGCGAAGAAAAAAGAAAAGAAAAGAAAGAAACGCGCTGAAAAGAAAAGGAGGTCATCGTACGACAACAATTCCACAAGAGAATTAGAAGTCAAGGAAATTTAAGATTCGTGTCTGGTCTCGAAGATTTTGATTTCTTGAAGCGAATTTCTTCGCTATTTGTTGACAGGTTAGTTGGTTAATCTCAGCCTAAGGTTTATATATATACTCAGCTTCTTTTTTGTTTCTAGGGTTTGATTGATTGAATTGGGGACCTGGGCTTTGTTTAATTGGTGATAATCTCTGGTTTCTTGGTGGTTGATAGGTAAATTTCGCTTTCCGGGTCAGGGTTTCAGAATTTGGAGTTATTATAATTGGAAGAAATTCTGGGTATCAAAATCCAATTGGATTGTGAGCTATTACAAAGCTTGTTTGGTGTTTGTGTTGTGGTAAATTCTTGTTCTAGAAATTGGATCTTCTTTGTTAAGGATTTGTGGGCCTGTTTGGTTACAGTGGAAATCTTCTTACTGTCTGGGTTATTTATATACTTGGTGGTCAAGACAATTCTCTCCGTGCTGCTTAATAATACTTACTCTTTTAAGGGCTTTAATTGATAGAGGCTTATTCCCTGCTAGTCAAGGAAAAATCTCCTTCTCGGAATAGAAAAACTTAAAATAGGACAAAATAGAGAAAACTCTACGAACAAGTAAATTTGTTGGCCTGAGAGGATGAGAATTAGCTGGTTCTCTATGTACACATATATCGAACATTAGCTGTAGTGGAGTCGCTCTTTGGAGATTTTGAGATTTGTTATTATATTGTGTTTCTCCTGTTCAAGTTTGTGGCAGTGGTGCTTAATTTTACTTTTCTATCTACTGCAGATTCTGAAACTCTTGTAGTTTTCCAGTACTGGGATCATAATTATTGGGTCCTGAGATCGAGAATATGGGTACTCTTATTCAAGGTTCTAACGCCACTTCCATGTCCATGGATTCTAGCAAGAAGAGGAAAAGGGCAAGTAATAAATCTGTAGCTGAGACCCTTCAAAAGTGGAAGGAATACAATGAGTATCTTGATGCTCAAGGTGATGAAGGTAACAAACCAGTTCGTAAAGTTCCTGCCAAGGGCTCAAAGAAGGGGTGCATGAAAGGTAAAGGAGGGCCAGAGAATTCAGTCTGCAATTACAGAGGTGTGAGACAGAGGACATGGGGGAAGTGGGTTGCTGAGATTCGGGAGCCAGACAGAGGGCCTAGGCTATGGCTTGGTACTTTTCCTACTGCCTATGAAGCTGCTCTTGCCTATGATAATGCTGCACGAACTATGTATGGTCCTCGTGCTCGTTTAAACATTCCAGATGTGGTGAATTCAACAAGCTCATCGAAGGATAACTTCTCTGCTGTGACACCATCATATTATTATTCAGCTGCAAGTCCTGCTGACTCCGTCACCACATCAACCCACTCTGAGGTTTGTGCGTACGAGGATCCTAACCAGAATGTATTAAGCCATGCTGAGGATTGGATGACAAATATATCAAGCCAAGCTGAGGTTTGCGAGCAGAATGCATCAAGCCAAACTGAGGTTTACGAGCAGAATGTATCAAGCCAGCATGTCGAGGATTGTTCTCGGGGAGTTGAAAAAAATAGCAAGCTGAGTCAAGATGAGCTGAAGATTCAACCAGAAAATCCTTCGTGGGCCAATGACTGTCACGACTACGGCTGGGATGAGATCTTTAGCGTAGAAGAGCTGCTAGGGGATATCGATTCTGGGATGACAGGAGCAGAGGGGTACTTCAGCTTAGGATTTTGACAGTTTTGTAGCGTTTTCTCGAGTAAAATAGTGTTTGTATTTCTAGGCTGATTGAAGGCTCGTAAATTATAATGTAAACTGGTTTTTTAGTCCCTTGGTTTGCATTTTGCAAACTAGAAGCCAAACTTGAAAAGCAATTGTTAATTGTCAAACTGATGCTAGTGAACTAAGCTAGAGATCTCGTCATTCATTTAGGGGGTATTTAATTTTTTTTTGTACTGTGTTTACGGGTCTTTCGGACTTTCTATTTGCTGATCTCATCTATTTGTAGTAATTAATTCAGTTACTTATTTAAACGCATAGCAAGCTAATCATTCTTACAGACATTTTACTACACTATTTTTTTTTTTACTTGAAATTATATTTTTTATTTAATGTTTTCATATGTTAATTTAAAAAAATAAAAAATATTATTATAATATATCTTTAAATAAAAAATATTTTTAAAAATAACTGAGATTATCCATTATGATACTATACGTGTTATCTAAACAACATGGAAGCTAAGGTGGAAGTCCGCGTTCGATAGAAAAAAATTACTGGCTTCTATCTTTTTCCTTCGATGCAATGCGCCTGTCTGTCACTGAAATTGTCTGGAGTAAATCAGTCAAAGGGAACAAAAGCTCAAATTCACGAGACGGAAGAAAAGCAGTTCGAATCAACGGATAATTTATTCCCAGTGCCTTAGATGAGACGAATCACCACCGCTCAAAACCCATTTATTTCCCTGGATGAGACGAATCTCGCAGACCGTGTGCTTACTAACACCACCGCTCAAAACCCATTTATTTCCCTTCCTTATAATTTAAAAATAATAATGCAAAACCTTTTTTTTTCCCATTGATCATAGATTGTATGGGCTTATCTACGAATTCAGGTCAATAATAGATTATGGGCCTGGGCATCTTATGTAGATCTTGATATAATTAAAGCCCGGTCCCGTTGTGAGTGACCAGAGCGCGCGTTTTATTAGCTCGAAGTTTAAAGCTTATTTGGACTGTTGTTATAATTATTTTTTACATAATTTTTTATATTAAAATATTTTTTTATATTTTAAAAATCATGTTTAATATTAACCTATTAAAATTATTAAAAGTTAAAAATATATTAAATTAAATAAAAAATAAAAAATATATATATATAATTTAATTTACATTCAATTTAATATTAAAGAATAAAATTTAAAAAAAAACTTTACTAAGTTTTATTTCCAACATATTTAATAAAGTCAACTGAGTTTTTTTTCAATTTTTTAATTTAGATTAGTTTAGATTTCAAGTCAATTTTATCCCAAATCAATATGTAAGGTTTGTCTAAATTTTTAAATAATGAGTCAAATTAATCTAATTAGGTTGTATATATTAAAAAAATTATATTTTCTTGAACAACTTTATTACTTCCTAGCTAGTGATTTCCATATTATTATTTTTTTAAAAAAAGGCTCGATGGCATAGTGTTCCACATTTATCAAATACACACAACTTGTCTCTTTATAATTGTGATAAAAAAAAAAAATTAACCTCAATATTTTATCAACTTCTTGCAATCAAAAGGAAAACTCATAAAATAAAAGAAGGAAATCAATTAATTATTTTCTTGAAAGCAAGAAATTTACAAGAAATTAGGACCACCTAAAACTAAAATGAAGATGGACAATCAGCTCCTATTGCTAACATTACAATAAGGAAAGTTGTTACTTAGGAAGTAAATTGAGGATAATTAGGCCATATTTAAAAAAAAAAAAAAAAAAAAAAAGGAAAAAAA
>NW_011499845.1:2135337-2184151 GCF_000495115.2 Populus euphratica | reverse complement strand
CCATGTTCCAATCTCCTCTCCTGCATTACGTTTCTTCGAATATTATCAGCTCAGATAGCAACAATTCCAGATGAACTCTTGACCTACGCAAGGACACGTTACTTGTGCAGAGACCTCGAATTTAAGAGATACTCTAAGACATGATCAAGTAAGGAAATATTCCTCGGACATCACAAGATGCTCACATGTAAATATAAAAAGCAAATCATCTATACCTGTTCTGAATAAATATAATATTGAAAACCTTGAAGATTTAACTTCAACAAATATTTGAATTTACTCTCTATAAGTTAATTTTATAATATAAATTTCATGTTTTTAAAGTTTATAAAATTAATTAAAATATATACAAACTAATTCGAGTATTTATTAATATAAAAAATAATATTAAAGTAAAAGAATTAAAATAAAAAAAGAAAAGGAAAAATCAAAGTGATCCCTTTTCATATTACAGTAATTCACCCCTTTCCTTCACACGTCACTGTTTGACCGCTGTACATGTAGCATGTACTACCAAAACAGACCACACTCATGAATTTACTACCAAACAGGCCAACTGGTTCCCCACGAACAGACACCTATGATTTTACCAACGCAATAACACAAACCCCGAGGTTCTCAGTGACCTGAATCATTGTTTTATATTTTAAAATTGTTTTAAAAAAAATTAAAATTGTTTTATTATATTTTTTAAAATTAATATTTTTAAAACATTTTAAAATAATTTTAAAAATAATTTTTATAAAATACAAAATATTAATTTAATATATTTTAATTAAAAAAACATTTTGAAAAAACTACAACCATTATTACAAACAGTTTCTATAAGATTCTTCGCCCAACTATTCCCCTATCGGTTCTAGCGAGTACCGAGCATCCACATCTCCAAGTCCACTCCATTTCATGGCTCAGTGTCTCTTTCTCGATGAAAACCTTGCCGGAGCCTAACACTTTTCCATCATAACTCACCTGAATCTGCCTTTTTATCAGACACACAGAAGTTCTGTTAAGGTATTTTACTTTTAGTATAATAACTTCCTTTCCTTTTACATACCTCTCTCTTTTTCTTTCATGTTTGTTGAGACAACCCTCTGCTCTGTCTTCCTTTCTGATATAAAACTGATACTGACAAGGGGTTTTGACTGGTTCAAGCTTGAGTGTTTCTTAGATTTCATTTTGGGGTTGAAAAGAGGAGACTTTTTTTGCAACATTTCTCTCTAGGGAATGATTGCTAGAATGATAAAAAGGTGGATTCCCCCTTAATTTTTCCAGTGAGAAAAAAAAAGAAGAAGAAGAAAAGGGGGTTGTAAATTTTGTTGCTTAACTACTTACCACAGAAGTCTCATACTCAACATCATATATTAATTGCCGATTAATTTACCGTATCATGGATTTATAACCAGGAAAAGAGAGCGAAAGTCACTACTCACTAATGGGAGTGTAAATAATCACGTTTCTTTCCCTGTTTTTTTTTCCCCTTTTAATTTTCTATTTCGTAGAACAAGAATCCTTGAGGTAAAAGCGAGAAACTATTGCATGGAGCTGGTTCATTCCACCAAACTAATCACACTCGCTTGGTTTACCACTCCCACCAAACTAAACTAATCACACTCGCTTGGTTTACCACTCCAAACAGTTATAAACCGTAGGGTCCATTGCATCAACCAGTTAAAACTGTGCTGGACCAACGAGCGAACTAGTCCTTGTAAAAATTTCTCAGGTGAAAGCAAGTAGGCATTATTTTGATCACCCTGGCTTGAAATGATAGCACTAGACTTGGACTGAACTCTGTCATGGCTATATTAAATAATTGATGGTATGGCAATACGAAGGATAAAAAATTAGCACCAAAAACAATAATGATGCCATGGCACTGCCAATCTTACCGTTTCTTTTCTTTTCTTTTCTGTTTTGTTTTGTTTTTTGCTCTTAAAGTGACAAGTGTAAAACTTTTAACTCTCTCCAGTCTTGGTTTTGCAGAGGTGAGAACCATTAGACAAAATGCAGATGCTTATTGACCTATTTTGTAGGACTCGTCATTCCCCACTGGTTTAGCCAAGTGGAAAACGGGGGAGCCTGGGATGAGCTGTTGAGGCTCACATCTATAGTTTGAATCCTCATTTATGCAGCCTCGATTATTGCATTGTGGCTCAAAGGACTGTTCACTCACTTGGAATTTACTGGTAAAAGCTTGTTGCATCAAATCTAAATTACTAGATAAAGAAAAGCTACTTTGGTGGAATTTCATGTAGTTCATGAACATTAATTGGTTTCAAGTTTGAATGTATCTCATTTAAGTTTTTTTTTTTTTAATGTATCTCCTTGAGTATATGTTGATGCTGTCATTTTCTTTCAGCTAACTCAGGGTTTGCTGAAGAGAATTAGCTTCTTCGCTGATTAACAATGAAGAGAAAGCGTTTACATCAGTCCAAGCATTCATTTAATGCACACCGTATGTTTTACCTCCTTAATTCCCTTACTCTCTCTTTTTGTTTATTTCTAATGTTATCCTTAACTTTACTTAGGAGCGAGCCCCGATACTGCGGAGCTTAAGTTTTTGTTATTCTGAGCAAGGAGTCCATGCTAAATATAGGTTCATGTATTATCATAAATCGTTGGCCTGTGGAAGTTATATAAGCATTTATGTGTTTTTTGGATTAGCTAAATTGTCAGTGCCGCATAATGTTTGAGCCAAGATGGGACAATCATAAAAGACAAATTGATGGTGTGAACCATCAAATTCAGATTTTTTTTAATCTTAAAAATCATTTGTCCTTACTATTTATGCAGTGAGGAAATCTGCGCGTTTGATTGTTAAGAATATTCTGATTTAAGTTGCTGAAACCTGGATGTTTTCATTTTTCAAATGGCTATGGATTCCCGAAATATTTTTTGCAATTGTATATGCACCACGTGTTGTGATAACTATCTTTTTAATATGGTTTTGCAATTGTATATGCATCACATGTTGTGATAACTATCTTTTTAATATGGTTCTATTGATGCTCTATTCGCTTAGCTTTTGAGGCCTTATGCTGTGGCTCTTGGCAAAACGTGGAGCTTATACAAATCAGGGATGGGGCTATGACTCTGCATTTTGTAGATAACCATCATAGAATTGATGAGAAGGGTCCTTTCTCAAACATTCGAGTGAAGTCAAGGAAAGCTACTTTATCTGATTGCACCTGCTTTCTGAGGCCTGGTATTGATGTTTGTGTGCTTTCATCTTCTGAGCACGCAAAGAATACTGGGGAAGGAAATTCAGAACCTGTAAGTGACCTTTTCATGTTGCTGCATTACTGAAGGCTCTGTAAATATGAGAGGACTATAGATGGTGTACATTTATCACAATCATGCTTATCGAGTGTTTTCAACCATTTGCATTTCTTTAGAACAGCACAAGACTTAACCATGATTGAAAAAAGGTCTCATGGCTTAATAAATGCACATCATAATGCACAAAACATTGAATTACTTCCTCTAATATCCCTGTCACCCACAGAATACATGATAATTTTCCTGCTTGAAAGAGCTTCCCATTAAATTTTGCAGCAGTTAAATTTCAAAAGTTATGATGTTCATATTTAATGTTGTTTTTCATATGCTTTTTCCTATGTAGGTGTGGGTTGATGCTAAGATAAGTTCTATCAAGCGAAAACCTCATGTATCTCACTGCTCATGTCAATTTTTTGTTAACCTCTATGTTAACCAAGGCCCTCTTGGTTCAGAGAGAGCCAGGCTTAGTAAAGAAACTGTAGCAGTAGGAATCAATGAAATTTCTGTTCTTCAGAAACTTGACAATGATCCATGTGAAGCAGGCAACAATCAGCAAGAAGCTCAGTTCTACCGTTGGGAATTTTGTGAGGACTGTTCTTTAGTACAAAGAAGCAAACTCTTTTTGGGGAGGTTTTCAGCTGACCTGACATGGCTGCTTGTAGCATCAGTTCTGAAGCAAGTTGAATTTGATGTAAGGTCAGTCCAAAATAAAATTGTCTACCAAATTTCGGGTGGTGAGAATGAGCACTGTTCATTAAAATCTAATAATCACATAAATTGTGTAACTTTCAAAGTGAAAGACAGTATTTCAACCCCATTTGTGGTCCAATTGGTTCCCACTGATGCTTGTAGTGAAGTAGGCCATATTAGAGACACCAATGGGACCGAACAATCACCATGCTATGATGTTATGAGTTTGCGGCGGTCAAAGCGTCAAAATATACAACCTGAGCGCTTCCTAGCCTGTGGTGCTCCTGCAGAGACAGAAATTGGCTGGGTAAGATCCCTGCCATACACGCCACTGAAATGGAAGGCAGAAGAAGAAGAAGAAGAAGAATTGCACTTACCACTGGCATACCTGTTTGGGACACATGCTGGTGCAAGTTGTGCAGAAGAGCAAACTTGCAACGAAGTGGGAGTTAGTTCTCCTAAACTAGAACTCTTGGAAGGTATCCCTGTTTCCAGAACCAAGACTTGTTTGAAGGAGATTAAATCAAATCTGGTTAACAGAAGAGAGCACCAAACTGAGCCTGGAGAGGTTCGAGCAGGCATGGCTAAGAGAAGAGAACGCCAAAAGTCAACCATGGCTGACCAAATAGTACACCAAACTCGACTCAGGGATGCTGAGTCAGGCATGGCTAACAGAAAAAAGCATGGAACTCAAATTAGGGAGGTTAAATTAGGCGGGGCTAACAGAAGAGAACACCAGGATCAACTTGCTATTGTTCCTGTGCATACTGAAGATGTTCTGGTAACCTTTGAACAATTTGATTCCCCAGTGAAGACTCCTGAACACTATTCACAAGCGTTTATTGAATTTCCGATTAGTTATTACAGAAAAACGAGTTCTCCTGCTGCACACAGGAAGAATGATCTTGATGAAGATTTGATGTTTGGAAATGGATGGGGTGGAAAATTTTCTACTAAGAAAGTTCAAAGAGCAAGATACCGATCCACACATTTAAAGCAGGATAATTCCTGTGCGCCAATGACTTACAAGCGGACAGCCTTAAGTGCTGGCGCGTACAATAAACTAATAAGTTCTTATATGAAGAAAATTGATGCCACAATCAAGTCAAAGGAGGTACCACGCATTATTGACCAGTGGGAAGAGTTTAAAGCAAAACATAGCTCAGATCAGAAGGAGAAAATGGAACCATCTTCAGTTAAGGATGATGGAGAAAGCTCAGAAACTGAAATGTTGTGGAGAGAGATGGAACTATGCCTCGCATCAGCATATATACTTGAAGATAATGAGGTAGAACTGTTAATTTGATTTGATTCTTTTTTGTACAGGTGTGTTAATTCATATTAGTTGTACCGTTTTTTTTTTCTTCATTACCGTTTCTGATTGGCTCAAGGATTTGCAGGCTCTACTTTCCACTCAGACTACACAGAAAAATTGCCAGCACGAATTCAAACTGGATGAAGAAATTGGGATATTATGCCAAATATGTGGCTTTGTGAAAACTGAAATAAAATATGTTTCAGCACCATTTGTAAGTCAAATTTTTAAACCCATGATGCCAATGTTTTCAATGTGGCTGCTGTACCTCGTTTATTAGCCCTCTGGATAGACGAGTGAGTATGAAGGAGAGGCACTTAGTAGTTATAATTAGGTATCCTACTGCTTGTGTAATGTATACTAAATTTCATCTCATTGCATTTTGGTTGGTCTTTGACTGTAGTCTCCTAGGTGGGGTTTTAATGGCAGGTTCCAACTTCTGTTGTTCAGTTTCAACCATTTTGTATGGGAGTATCTAATGCTATTGTTTCAAACAGAATCCTGATTATACTATGTGCGTTTAAATTTCTCTAGATGGAACACAAAGGCTGGACTGCAGAAAGTAAGCCACAGAATGAAGAGGATTCGGAGGTTAAAACTGATGAAGATGAGGGCTCGAGTCTTTTTGGCAATCATACTTCAGGTGAAGATGTGCCTGTATCAGAAGTGAATGACAATGTTTGGGACTTGATCCCTGAGCTTAGACCGAAATTACACATGCACCAGAAAAAGGCTTTTGAGTTTCTATGGAAGAACACTGCTGGATCCTTGGTACCGGCACATATGGAAAAAACATCTAAGAAGATAGGTGGTTGTGTTGTCTCTCATACTCCTGGAGCTGGAAAAACATTTCTCATCATTGCATTCCTTGTCAGCTACTTGAAGTTGTTTCCAGGAAAACGGCCTCTGGTCCTTGCTCCAAAGACAACTCTCTATACCTGGTACAAGGAATTTATCAAGTGGGAAATCCCTGTTCCGGTTCATCTTATCAATGGCACCAGATCTTCTAGAGTCTTCAAGCAGACTCCAGCAGTGCTTCGAGGATCAGGTCCAAGGCCCAGCCAGGATGTTGTGCATATTTTGGATTGCCTGGAGAAAATGCAAAAGTGGCATGCCCACCCAAGTGTGCTTGTCATGGGCTATCCCTCATTTCTGACATTGATGAGAGAAGACTCAAAGTACAACCACAGAAAATATATGGCTAAAGTGCTGCGAGAGAGTCCTGGAATGTTGATACTTGATGAAGGACACAATCCCAGGAGTACAAAATCCAGGTTGAGGAAGGTTTTGATGAAAGTGGAAACAGATTTGAGAATATTGCTTTCAGGTACTTTGTTTCAGAATAATTTTTGTGAATATTTCAACACCCTTTCCCTAGCAAGACCAATGTTTATCAAAGAAGTTCTGAAGGCATTAGACCCGAAGTTTAAGAGGAAAAAGAAAGGGGCACAGAAAGCACGTCATTTGCTGGAATCTCGTGCCAGAAAATTCTTCATAGATAACATTGCAAGCAAAATTAATTCGGATGAGGCTGAAGAGAAAATGCAAGGTTTGAATATGCTGAGAAACATGACTAATGGGTTCATTGACGTGTATGAAGGCACAGCTTCTGACACCCTTCCTGGTCTACAGATTTACACCATATTAATGAATCCAACAGATATTCAACATCAGATTTTGGTGAAACTCCATAAAATAATGGAAAAATGCCCTGGATACCCCCTGGAAGTAGAGCTTTTGATAACTCTTGCTTCAATACATCCTTCATTGGTCAATTCTTCTGTCTGTGTTAAAAAAATTTATAATCTGGAGGAACTGATGGAACTTGAGAAGTTAAGATTTGATTGTAAGAAAGGGTCCAAGGTGATGTTTGTGTTGAATCTTGTGTATCGTGTAGTCAAGAACGAGAAGGTTCTGATCTTTTGCCACAACATTGCACCCATTAAATTATTCATTGAATTGTTTGAGAATATCTTTAGATGGCAGCAGGGTAAAGAAATTCTGGTTCTTACAGGGGAACTAGAGCTGTTTGAACGAGGAAGAGTGATGGATAAGTTTGAGGAATTGGGAGGGCCTTCAAGGGTTCTACTTGCATCAATTACAGCTTGTGCCGAGGGAATAAGTTTGACAGCAGCTTCACGTGTAATTCTTTTGGACTCGGAGTGGAATCCTTCCAAGACAAAGCAGGCCATTGCACGAGCTTTTCGGCCTGGCCAACAGAAGATGGTTTATGTGTATCAGCTTCTGGCAACAGGCACAGTTGAAGAGGACAAGTATCGTAGGACAGCATGGAAGGAATGGGTCTCACGCATGATATTTAGTGAGGAATTTGTGGAGGACCCTTCTCGTTGGCAAGCAGAAAAGATTGAGGATGATGTATTAAGGGAGATAGTAGAGGAGGACCGGGTGAAGTCATTCCATATGATAATGAAGAACGAGAAGGCTTCAACAAGTTGATGGTAGACTACCTTCCTTAAAGAGTAAGAAATTTCCTGGTTTTGTTACAGTTTCCTCGTTTTTTTTTTTTTGGTCTTTCTCTAGCTTAATCATTATATCTGTTTTTCATTTTATATTATCAGGGCTTCAATATTGCTTATGTTTCTCTGTGGTTCCAGAGGTTCAAGTAATTGCTGCAGTGGAGCTGACGGCAAATATAATAACTTGCTGAACCATGTCTTTGCCATTCAGAATAAGCTCTATGCCCAAGTTGTTCAAGCGGTTTCTTTGTCAGCAGGATAATATATCTTAATGCTGTTTAGCTTAACGAACTGGTTTAGTTTTCTGTCATTTCATTTCCAATGCTGTTAGATTATCATTCAAAATCACATTCCTAATTGCATTGGGAAAACTTTGTTCAAAACCTTATGCGTACATACATGTTAAGTCTTGACATGCTAGGTTAAAGAATCTGGTGCTTTGAAACCTGCCCGCACTGACGACATCATGATAACTCATTTTAGCTTGAAATGCAAGTACCTGAATCATCTGATCAATTTCTCTGTTTTGATGTTTCATGGGATCATATTTTACATGGAACATGGTTATTTTAATAATTGAGATACTTCTTATAGTCAATAATGATATTTATAGCTTGTTTTGCATCAGTAATCTACTTGCATACTTGTCGTTTATGTTTTATCTTCTGAGGCAAACCCATAAAGTTGTCTCGATCATCACCTTTTTTTTTATATGAATCCAATGATTACTTTCTTTGGATAATCATGTAGAACTGTTTACTGGAAAGCCTCATTTATTATTATTATTATTATTATTATTATTCTATTTTTTACCACTATTTTTGTGAGTAGCACAGTATCAACTATTAAGAATCAATTTCAGTCCTCTCCTGAAATTGTAACAGGAAGTTGAATCCACAATTCTTTTCGCTGCCTTTTGGGCCTGGCCTTACGTTTTGGGCTACATATAATTAACTGGATCGGGGTTTCCTGCCTTTTGAGATTATAATCCATGGGCATCATGCCGACAGTAATCCTTTTGGTCCAAAAGAGGCCCACTTGCCTATTCAACATCAGCCTTTTTTCATTTGTGAGCTGAGTGCATCGCTTGAACGGAGCTTCCTTCATCCAAAGTCACCGGACAAAGGCATGGCAGATGCTTCAATTATGTGGGTATCCATTTCTTGGCCAGAACGGGAGTTTGACTGGAACTTGACCGTGATTGGAGAAAGCTCCCGCTACCATTACTTGTAAACATGTTTGTGCTTAATTATATTCGTGGTCAAATTTCCACTCTTTATATTGTTGAGATGCATATGCAAGGTGATTGGTGGAAATTATCCACACTAATTGAGTAAAAAAGGTGAGTGGCTAACATGTATTAATATACCACTAATTCAGTAGTTGGAGATGGTATACAGTCATGTTCGTAAGCTTTTGCATATATATAGAATTTCATTAAAAAAAAAAAAACCATAGCCTCGTCCGGGCGCATGGTTCCCCGACATTATACAGACAGATAAGGAACGAATGAAAAGGTAAGTTGCAATATTAAAACGAGAAACCGAGTTGTTCTCGGCATAACAATGTGCATCACTAGCGGACACCACACTACAGTTTTGATTTTGCAGTCTTCGAGAAGTCTTTTGCGGAGGTTGAATTGGTGACTCTTCTTAAGAGGGATACGTATCTTATAGTGGTGTTAAGTAGCAAAACCATGGGTTGGATTCGATGGATATACCACCATCAACTTGCAAAACTGTTGGCCTCTCAAAGTTGACCTCAACCATGAACTGTTAGAAGCATCTATCAGCCGAACATCCACGGTATGTCCCAAGTTGACAAAAATAAAACAAGCATCAATTGCAACTTGGTCCTGAAAATTTATAACTTCAATTCGACTCTCACATATAATCCACGCCAGATTAATTTCCTTGACTAAGAATTCCATGGATCCTTTTTTTTTTCTTTTTTTAGTATATTGGGTTAATGAGGCAACTTGGTTGCTATTCACAGTCTTGTTTGTATCTGACATAGGGAAGTTGTTGATTCATGCCCCCACGGCTAGCCTACTTGTAATCTCTATCTTATTTATTTCTTGGTGTTTTTCCAAGTCTATTCGTTATGTTGACAATCTTGAGTGAATGTTTTTTGGCCACTGTATACACTGCACGGCTTTCAATTGGCATTGGTTTCCGAAGAGTTGCAGGTGATTCCCTTTTCTTTTTTCCTTGAAATTTCTCCTTTGTGGGAAGGTTTATAGCATGTACTTGACACAGCGTATTTTTATTTTGAAAAGCAATTTTTAATGGAAGGTCAATTCATGAAAAATAAATAATTTTTTGATATTTGATAATATCATAAAAAATAAATGGTAAAGTATTTTTTAGTTTTATTTAAGTTTATCAAAAGAATGGGGAATGGGTTTGACATATAAAAATTTAAATGATGAAATTAAAAAAAAAAATTATTTTAAATGAAAAAATAACAATCTAAAGAATAAAAAATAAAATATGAAAAATAAAAAAAAAATAAATTAAAAATAATAATTTCATAGACTATTTTAAATAAAATAGATAGCATCTAAAGAATAAAAAAAATATGAAAAAAAAATTAAAAATAATAATTTGATAGACTATTTTAAATAAAATAGATAGCAATTAAAAGAATAGAGATAATATATATATATATATATATATAAATTCTCAATTAAAAAGAGAATAAGAGAAAAATAAATAAATAAAAATAAGGAATGGAGTTGGAAAAAAAATCAAATTTCAAGGGATAAAATAAAAAAATATCAAAATAATATATATATATATATAGCAACCAAAAAATTAAAGATTAAATTTGATATAATTAAAAAATATCATGATTTTTTTTATTTTTTCATAACTTCAAGAAATGTATTCTACTCAAAATAAAAGAAACTTTTTTCTTAAAAATAAAGGAATTTTTTTTTAACTGTAAAATATTTTTTATATATCAACTCTTTTTTTTTTATGGTAAACAAACATTAAAAAATAAATAGAAAGTAGTTTCCAGACATGGCAAAAAAGTTTGGATACAGTTACAAGGTTTCTTTTTTATTTTATTGGATTGAGAACTGTGCTCCGAAAATTACACATGGATTATTCCACGGCTAGCCGCTCTCCAGACATCCTCTAACAAAACACGAATACAACCAACATGGCTCTCTATATATTTAGTGGTGTATCGAAGTATTGTTGTTTGTCTTAAGGGAAAAATAAAGACACGAGGAATGAAAATATATTTGGTTATTGCAATAGAGACAAAATCAAGTTTGAGGGATCTAGAAGACAAGACTATGTTATATATATATATATATATATATATATATATATTCCTTTAAACATCTCATAATTTAAATATTTAAATATCAATCCACATAACTTAATTTTCATCATTACATCTGAAAACTAGAAAATATGAAATTACAAATCATAAAGGAAGAAAAAGAGAAATATAACAAGAGAGAGGTCGTAATATTTTATCAATTTAATAATTTGTAACAATTACAAAAAGAATAAATTAGAGTAAATTATTTTTTTATTGAATGACAAGCAATGAATATCATTATTAAAAAATAATATAATAATTAAAACATAAATAATATATAAAAATAAAAATTGATCATATTATGAAAAAACAAATTCAATGACCAAAAGGTATGGATTGAATGTTAACAAAAAAAATATACATTTGTGATGAAATTATTATCTTGCATTTTCAACTATTTTTTATTTCAGTTTTGTGTTGGTATATATATTAATTTTATTTGATATATGATTTATTTATAATTATTTATTTTATTATTAAATATATTTAAAGGAATAAATTATTGATTGACTCGGTCATAATATTTTTAACTATGATATCATTTTAACAATGAATTATCTCTTTTAAGATGATTATAAATCATTTTTTAACATTTATATAACAAGCGAATAGATGGTTTTAAACTAGTTTTAAGAAATAACATGCATTATAAACTAAAATAAAATAAAAATAATGATCTCCATTCTACTTCCCTGGCAAGAACATTGCATCGCAAACACTGGGTTAATTCCGTGGCGGTAGGTGCAAAGACAAGTGGAGTTGCGCCAGTTCCACAACTGCCAGCACCCAGTTCCAAACCGAGGAGTCCACAGAATAGATTCTGCAACTATAGCATTACACGAGAGGTTGTTTAGCATCCAAGGAAACAAATCCATAGAATAAAAGCTCGTGACCCACGAATCAATTATGCTCTCTCTCCAGGCATCGCATGCATAGGGCAGTCCCTCGATACAAGAAGAACCATCTCAGATCGATTGCCTTCTATGAGAAGCATCTTCAATCATATATCTTCCAACTCTCTTTGCTCTCTCCACATTTGCGAGGATAGCTTGCCGTGTCGCGGCAGTTTTTATTTTTTTGATTAGAATATATTAAAATAATATTTTTATTTTATTTTTAATATTACTACATCAAAATCATAAAAAAATGCTATAAAAATTAATTTTAAATAAAAAAATATTAAATTTAAAGCAAATAAAATATTTAAATCGCAAAGTCGAACACCCTTAAATTTAAAGCAAATGAAATATTTAAATCGCAAAGTCGAACACCCTTCAACTAGGTAGAAAACCACTGGTTATAGACTTAAAAAATTATTATAAAGTTAAATTACAAATTCTAACCTTATAACTTATTTATAGTAACCCATGCCACATTTATTTTCCAGAAGAGTTATTTTTAATTTATTTTTATAATTAAATATTTTTTTAAGAAAAATGAATAACAGCTCAGAATTAAAAATCGACCTTTCAAGTTATTTCAAACATGCTCTCAATATTCTAATGCCGTCCACTTATCGATGATCATTCCTTTTTTGGGGTCAACAGTACTGTACATAACGCTATCAGTGGGAGTTGTAAGCTATCACCCAATCGCTGGCAAGGGCGGTCAGTTGGAAAGCATCTAGCTTTAATTAAGGCTCGATTACATGGAAACTTTAAACTTAAGGTCTTCCAGTGAGAGCGCAAAGTCGTTGTTGTCGTTCTTTTCCTGTCTTCCATAAACCGAAGAGCTGGTCCCGACTTGAAAACAATCGAGTTGATTAATGGAAGTTGGTACGAATGGGAAAGAAATAAGGGGGAAAGGACAACAAAGTGGAGATAGAAAGTTGTCCGAAGATTAAACTACACGGTAATACCTCAACTAGCTAGCCACTGGAGTAGAAAGATGATTAAATTGATAATGGAACTATATAAATCCCCAAGTTGGATGGCCGAAGTTATCGAAATACCCCTGCGCATAGCCGGCGAAAATAATTGCAGTAAATAGATTTATTAATTAATGGAAAATAAATAGCTACCCCCGAACTCGATCCACTTGTCCCATTTTTCTAGAAGCTTCACATAAATGTATCATCCACTAACAGCTTCGTAGCTTGGAATTGCCCTTAAAAAAGTGTTTTTAAAAATCACAGTGTAAAAATCCCACATAAATGTCTATAATAAATGACGGCAATAGCGTCTAGTCGGTGGTTGAAATTATGTAATAAGCTCCCAGATCTCGAGACAGTGTTGCTCTTTAACCTACGGAGAATTCCAGTGACCAATCCTGTCAGTTAAATATCGTGTCCCTCGTAGCAAATAATTGCTAATACTAAAATTCCAAAGTTGCATTTTCAATGACAATATTAAAAAAGCTGACATAATAATTAATTATAGGATTAACGGTTAAGCTTTTAAAATTAACACGCCTTTGACATATGTGTTTATCTTGGCCGCTAAGGTTTGATGTCATATCATTTAAGGTAGTGAAAAAACAATTTTTTTTTTTTTTTCATGATTTCAGTTATTTCATTGATGTCATATCAGTTAAGGTAGTGAAAAAACAATTTTTGTTTTTTTTTTCATGATTTCAGTTATTTCAGGTATTTACAATAAGGGTGTTCAAGAGTATTTTGTGCACGATAAAACAAAATTCCTTGAACTTCCTTTCTCGTCTGGTTTCCCTTTCTTCTTTGCCGCTCTCTCGGCAGAAAATTAGTCTCCTGTACGTGCAGTGTGTTAATATATTGTATACACCCATGACATGCATTTAATGTCACAGAAAAATAAACAGACCTCATTATTCACCTCACCGTGTCATCAAAACAACACAGTTTGCTTCAGTCCTCTGATCAGCTGCCTTCATTTTACCTACATTTTCTTAATTACTCTGTTATTTAGGCAAGATACATACAGCAATGCTTCATGCATAACGTTAATTGGTATCTAATTGTTTGTGAGCAAAATCGATTGATGTAGGAGTAGCTGTATAACACGCTTTCCCGTTCCTTACCAGTAATTTATTTTCGAAAAACAAACAACCAGTTTGGGTTCCTTTCCGAAGCATATAATTTATTTTCCGGCGCGTCTTTTCTGCTTTTGAATTCAAACTAAAATTCAGATTTGTTGCCGAGTTGCATTCAACTTAATTGTACTTTGAAAACGGAAATTCTTATTCGACGACGGCGAAGAACTTTTTTGTCGTGGATGACGACTAGGATGACGAAATATCAATCTAGTTGCAGGCACACGCCAGCTGGGTATGAGAATTATGGGTGCTATGTATATTGATGAATGATATTTATAAAAAGAAATGTATTAAAATACTTTTTACATTTTTTTATTTTTAATATTATAATATCAAAATCATCATAAAATACTAAAAAAAGCATTAATTTAATATTTTTTAAGCTGAAATTATTGTAAAAAACTTCTAAAAATAGAAACATAAAGCTGCGACAAACACCACTTTGTCACAATTCTACCTCTAAAATTTCCTAGGAGGATAATGTATACAAACATTTCGTAAGAATTTTCAGAAGCGGCATCTCACTAGAGATATCTCTCTTTTATTTGAAATTTTACTTGATTTAAACCGGTAGCATCTATTTATAGGCAGTGAATTTTTACAAGGACCTCGCTTGGTATAAAAGTGAATTATTACAGTTGCAGCTTCGATATGGTTAGTGATGAATGACTCTGATCAGTAGCCAAATATAGGAGGCTTTTTCATCCAAATTAAGTTTGAATTTTTTTTCAAGATTTCCCGTGCATTTATAAATATAATTTTGGACCTTTGGTACTTTTTCAACCCTTCCCTAAAAATTTGCAAATATAGGTTCCCCTCTTACATAGTTTTAATTCATACCTGGCTTTGATTGTGGAACAAGTTTGGTAATTTGTGCTCCGAAAATAATTTGTTGAATAATACTCAAAGCCCCAAATCCTTCAATTTCTACATATATATATATATATATATATATATATATATAAGTAAATGCATGTTAATTTTTTGTTGTTAGTGTCCATAAAATAAATAAGCGGATTTAATAAAATCTACAGCGATAGGTGATCAATCTGATCACCACAGCAGATCTGGGACCAACTTGATCATGTCTTGTATGCAACGGTAAACAATTTCATTTTCAAATGGATAATAAAAATTGAACATGTAACTGTCAACGAGTCGAAGATTTTCGAGAAATCCGTTCTCCATGTTGCCGTATGGGTTATCGATAAGAGCCCACTTGATACCATTTTTTATTTTCTATTTTCAGAAAACCAAAAATATTTTATATTTGTTAATTCTTATTTTATAAAAGTTATCTGCGTGTTTATTTAACTAGGTCTTTTCGTACATACCTAATCTAACAAACATGAAAACATATTATTAATTAAAAAATATCAATAATCTAATAATGACAATTAAATGATGAAATCACAACAACAATATTCATAGTACTAATGGCTTATAATAATTATTGATACAATGTTAAAAGTTATAAAATAATTATATCAATACTGAATTTATAATGATCATAAGTCATAACTTTATTAATAAATAATGACAATGGTAGTGAGTAATAATAAGATGACAGAAATGATCTGTGATAATATGATAATAGCGAGGGTATAAGTAATTTTTTTGTAACGGCTTTGAAAATAATATTTGTGATAATGTTGATAGATTTTATGGTAATGTTAATAATATTAAAAAAGTGATAATAGTAAAAAAGATAAAATAAAAATATCAAGATTTGCAAAGAAAAAGGCTTCTACTATTCAAGTAGGGTGCCGTTTTATGAAAAAAAACAAATTCCAGTAAGTGGGCTGTGCAAGTAAGAAATAAGCATTAATTAAATTAATTAGACAAAACAATACATGTCATATATATAATCATGCTATCAACACAGATTATATATATATATATATATATATATATATATAAAGATTCTAATACGCATACTAATTAAATAGTAGATTTATGTTTAAATTAAAATAAAAAAATTCATTTATTTATTGAAATTATTTAAATAATAAAATTTTTATTGTTATTAAAAATAAATTATAACAATTTATATTATTGAAACAGTTGAAAAGTTAAAAAATTAATTATAATATTAACAAGAACTAATTTTCACATTACAAGCGTTTATTTATTCCTGTAAATCTATAACAAAACTTGAATATTGTGGTCATAAAACAAATGTTTTTTTACTTTAAAAAATTTGTTTACGATCTATTGAAAAGATATTGAAAAAATTGATTAGATTTTTTCTTTTATGGGCTGGATAAATTAAATAGCGTGTTAGATTGAAAGAAATAATTTTCATAAACCAAATCCAAGCTAGATTTAACCTAGCAAAGAATAATTTCATAACAAAACTTGAATATTATGGTCATAAAACAAATACCTTTTGACTTTAAAAAACTTGTTTAGGATTTGTTGAAAAAATATTGGAAAAATTCATCAGATTATTTTTTTACAAGATCTTTTACGGGCTGACAAAATATATTAACTAAGATTTCTTAAAAAATATTAGGATAAAGTTCTTTAGATGGTTTTGGATTTCACCATACAATAAAAAAATATTTTCATCAATACTATATATAAAAAAAAATCAATGTAGAATAGAGTTTTTTAGATGATTTTAAATTTCACTAAAATTTATTGACTAAGATTTTTCAAGATTATTTGTTCATTTACCGTGTTAAATCTTGACAATACAATCTAATATGGATCACTTAATCCCTGACAATACAATGTACGTCTGTATATATATGAGCTGAATGTTTCTCTTGAAGAATCATATCTAATTAAACGAAATATCTAACTAAAAAGATCGTGAAACCCCCAGTTCGATGAACAAGACAAGCTAAGTATGGATCACTTTAATTCCCCACATATATACATAGACACACACACACGCATGCCAAATCTTGGGATTGTAGTCTTATAGCAAGGCACCTAGGAGTTTACAATCTTTATCACCCATCTATAGATCAGGGCTTGGTTTGATAAAGGGATTGAAACTCCACTGTAATTTCATTGAAAAAACATTTTTTAAAAAATGTTTTTTGAAATAGAATAGCGGGTTGTGCACTAGCATGGCAATTAGCAAGCTTGAAATTCAAAAACTATAGTGTGTACGTATATATATGTACCAGTCACCTACCTAGCAAATGACATGAACAAAATGGCATTATAGTAGTTTTAAATTAAATAATGGAATAATCTACCCAAATTAAGTCCAAAGAAGTTGCAAGTTGAGTATCAACTTGCATAGCCTGCTTGGTAATATCACCCTTAAAATATTTCTCATACCAAACTAAATCTCTTCCATAAAACATCAAACTAATCCAAGTGGACAACAATTTCCTTCTCTAGCTATGCATATATATCTCCATGAATGTATCTTAAGCCTAACCGATCACCGAAAAAAGATAGTCAAAAGGTTTAAGATGCCTGCATCAATACAGCTCCAAAGAGCAGCAGCCACCAGCACCACAACTACCCGTACTGGCTATAAACAACCACAAACCACCGTGAACACATGGAGGGTCCCACTGGCATGGGACACTCCGGTACCAGACTACGTTTCTTGCCACCACACACGCACTCCGGGGCCCAACCAGTGTTGCTCCGTGGTGGTTCAGACCATCAATGCACCAGTTCCCACCGTTTGGTCTGTCGTCCGTCGTTTTGATAACCCTCAAGCTTACAAACATTTCGTCAAGAGCTGCCATGTCATCGACGGAGACGGGAACGTTGGCTCCCTCAGGGAGGTTCACGTGGTGTCTGGCCTCCCTGCAGCATCAAGCACGGAGAGGCTTGAAATTCTTGACGATGAACAACATGTTTTGAGCTTCAGTGTGGTCGGTGGCGTTCACAGGCTAAATAATTACAGGTCTGTGACCACGCTTCACGCATCGCCCAATGGGAATGGGACAGTTGTCGTCGAATCATACGTTGTGGATGTACCCCCTGGCAATACCAAAGAGGACACGTGTAGTTTTGTCGACACAATTGTACGGTGCAATTTACAATCCTTGGCTCAGATTGCTGAGAAGAAGGCACGGAATAACCAGACATCAGTAACATCGTGAGTATCTGTATTGATCGAGTCTTTGTCCCGATTTGGATAGATTGATGATCACCATGGAATCTTGATCGATGCCCTCGCCAGAAATTTCACAGATCGGTGGGCGATGGTATCTTTTGATTCTGTACATGTCAACTTTGTTTCCTTTCGAGATAACCACTGCTACTCCATGAGCACATAATCACGGTGAGTCAGGAAAAGTTGTATGGCCTTTGAAATGCCCCTTAATTTTTGTTATCTCGTTATTTGAGCCACTGAAATTAAATATTTTTATTCTTCTGGGAACTAAAGAAGATCAATAGTTGTGCGAGTATAGTAGTCACTAGTTTACTTGATCTTTCGATTTTTCCCTTTGTATTTGTTTTCTTTCTTTCAAGAAATATTCTGTAATGTTAAGAGCGTTGGGTCTATGTTCGTATCAACCCCAGTTTGTACGAATATTTCCTTGGACATATAAAATAAAATCACCAAGCTGTCTATTAATTAGTAATTAACAGAATACATTTCTATATGTTTTGTGTGTGATAATTATGAATAAGAAATTATTTAAGATATCTTCGCTCTCATGGCAATGGTATATAAGCATTGCTCAATGAGTCTAACTCTCATGTGTTTTTTGAAAAAAAATTATGAGTGAATTTCTGCTGGGCACCATTGATTTATTAGCTAGCTAGCTACTAGCAATTTACCAAAATGCAAATAATTGCTCACTGGAACGTATGCCAACCCGATGATAAACAGAAACGTCGAACTATGGATCTCGTGCTGCAGCCATAATTACAGTCTAATACACAGACACCTTTGGCATTGCATTTAAATTTTTTGAAATTTTTTAGTTTTAAATTAATTTTTTTATTGATTTTTTATCATTTACATATAAAAATAAAAGATATTATTTTAATATATTAAAATATAAATATAAATAGTAATCTTTTAACTATACTTCTAAACAGATTTGGTATATCTAAACCATTTATATATATATATATATATATATATTATTTTAAAAATTATTTTTAATATCATTATATTAAAAAAATTAAATATATGAAAAATAATTTTTAAATAATCTTTTTTAATAGGTTCGTTTGGCACACTTGCAAACAGTGTTCAAGGTGTTAAAGACTTAAAGGTGGTTTCCAACTTTATATTTGCTTCACGTTGATGATTTAGCATGCTTTATTTCAACGACAAGGAGATGCAAAGGATAGCTAGTTGCCTAGTTGTAATTGGGATGTAAAAGTATGATGTACGACAATGTTCCTTTTTCTCAATTCTTGATCCTGGAGCCGAGAATACACTGTCAACAATTGATTTGGTAATCAGCGTAATTAGTATACATGCTAGCCGCAGGGCTCCTTACAGTTTGCTGGGACAAATTAGGAAATTAGTTCACAAAAATCAAAGAGTATTTTCGTACTTTAGTACTTTAAAGAAACCAATAAAACAATATAGTATAAAAAAATTTAAAATTATAAATATTATACATGACTCTTTTTAATTCTAATAGTAGATTTATTCAATATATAATAAAAAGAAAAGGAGAAATAAAAAACTTTTTAGATACATAGATAATTTGATGATGGCACTATTATTATAGTTAAAAATATATCTATGAAATGAATCCAATAACACCAAGAAACATTAGAAATGATGGCCAGAGTGCTACGAGCCTTTCAAATGTGTCTAAACTTATTTTTCTTCAAATAGTCTGGATAACACACTCTAATTATAGTTGATAATATTTTTTAATGTTGTAGAATTCATCTCATCAAGGTGTTTTCAATGATATTGGTAATGTCATTATTAGAATTTTAATATGCCTTCAAGATCTTTTATTTTACATTTTTCTTGCTTGTTTCTTTTCAAGAGTTATAAGGAAGAGAGAGGAGAGGGGAAAATAATGAAACCAAAGAAAAAACTCGAAGCCACACCAAAGTTCTGATAATGACAACATTAGTATTGTTGAAAAGATCTCGACGAGAAGAATCTAACAATATAAAAAAATGTCACTAGCAATGACCGGAATATGTCACACAAGTCGTTCGAAAATGAATGAGTCTCATCATATTTGTTGACTAAATGCTACCTTGCTATATATTTTCATGTGCTATGTTATTTTATCTATTTTTCCAAGTGTTAAAGTACTAAAAAAAACTCCAAAATCAAAACGATTAACAAATTAACGTAGGAGCAAAAAGTTTTAATGAAGGGCATGATTTACCTTGTTATTCTTCTGAAG
The DNA here is from genome assembly GCF_000495115.2 of Populus euphratica. Classification (NCBI taxonomy): domain Eukaryota; kingdom Viridiplantae; phylum Streptophyta; class Magnoliopsida; order Malpighiales; family Salicaceae; genus Populus; species Populus euphratica. The sequence goes on along the minus strand of NW_011499845.1, from coordinate 2,163,728 downwards.
CGTAACAAAGTGAAACTCTAATTATATGGCTCAACCAGTTAACTAGTTTCTAATGATCAGTAAAACCAGTTGATCGGTTTAAAAAATAATAAGGAAAATGTCAAGATCGCTGGGATGAGGAGGTCTTAACAAAGTTTTTGATATATAAAGATTTAACGGTTCGTGTAGTGACACAGTAACTATTATAGGAAAAAATATCTTTAGAAACTCCTGATAAAATTCAAGTGCGATCTAACCGTCAAATAAAAAAGTTATAGCATTTTTTAGCAGTTTTTTTGGTCTGGTGCGACTAAATCTTTCCTTAAGTCTAAACGTGTTTTATTGGTCCATAAATACATTTGTTGGCCTATCTACATAATCTATCTAGAATAGATCCTCATTTAATTAAAGCATGCTCAAATCTGTTTGTTCAAAATTACTTGTTATCGCAAGCCCGATTACATCATTGATATTGAAAAATAAAAAACAACTATTGTATGAACAATATCTTTTTAAGATTTTGATCAAAGTATATAAGTTGAACAAAAAATATATATCTTGAATCATGAAACATATTTGGTGTAAAATATTCATTAAATTATAGTTTGTCTAAGATGATCAACCAGTTCATATAACTAGATCTAACTGATGATTGGTTGAGCCAGAAATATTATCTTATAATGCTTCAGAAACATGATCTTTATTAAATATTACTATTCTAAATATGACTAACTATCTTGTCGCGTTTAAGAATATTAACATTCAGTAAATGTCACATTTTTGTAGTGTGCTAAGGTATAATTGTGTTTTTTTATTGAATTTTTTTCTAAATAGTGATATTCTGATAAAAAAAAATTAAAAAACTTTGCTAATTTTAAAAAATATATATACAGTAAGGACTTGGCAGTGGTATTTATTTTTTCTTTGAAAGTTCTCATCCATTCAAGCTAGAAATTGCAAAGAAATCTCAACATTTCAACCTGTGCTCTTGTTGAAAAAACCCTAGCTAGGAGTTCTCGAATCGCTCATGTTTTGGATGGAGAGCTTGGATACAAAGTTGGAGAACTGTCCTTTGCGATTGGGGAATCAACAGGTGCTGTACCAAGTTGATTTTAATTATACAAAACATTTTATTGGATGCGGAGGCAACTTGTAGTTTTTGCTACCTTTTATTTTCCCTCTCTATGTACAAATGTTGTCTGCTCTCTTATTTGTTCGGCAAGTTGGTATGCAAGTGGGCAAGCAGGCCTTTATTTTTTTTATTTTTTTATTTACGTGGGGTGTCCGGGCCAGCTTACGCGCACCACGACTAATCCCCACGGCCCACTGAACATCCTGCAAGTTCAATGAGCAGGTAAGGCACCACGAGAATAACAAACGTGCATAATAAAATTCGAACCTAGATGCAGAGGAAGGGAACAAACCCCTTCCACCACTAAACCAGAACCTCAATTGCAAGCATGCCTTTATTGAACCCCAGCAGCACTAGCCTGTTCACGTCACGAACAAATCAAAGGCACCCGTGTACATCCTAATTATAATCTTTTTAGTTCCTGTTTATTATTGCCGCGTGGCATGACTTTTTTTAAATTATTTTTTATTTTAAATTTTTTAGTAGCTTTGGAAAATTAAAAAAAAATTATTTTAATATATTTTTAAATAAAAATAAATTAAAAAAGTAATTGTTATCACACATACATCACTATAATTATTTTTTTAGTATGTTTATCTGAATTTTTATCTGTTTTTGTTATATTTTTAACTTCAAATCACTTGATTTTATGGAAGTAATTATTTTTTAAAATATTTTTTTATTTAAAAATATATTAAATAATTTGAAAGTATTTTAAAAAAAAATTTAAATTTTTTATTTTTGTATTTACTTCAAAATAATATTTTTTTTCGTGTTTTTAAATTATTTTGATGTACTAATGGCTGGCTGCTCAAACAAAATTAACGAGGCATAGAAAGTAACATGTCTTGGAGAGAAATAAAGCAAGTTTAGTTTAGATTAATTCGTATTAGGAAATAATATAAATTTTATTTAAAATTTTAGAATTTAAAATTAAAATAATTATTTAATATGGTATTAGAATATAAAAAAAAAAAAATTGTCAGATGATAATGCCCCAAATGTTTTTTGAAAGGATGAAAGAAGGCCTTGTTAAACATAATCCAGGCCCAGTTTTATCCATCCAACAAATTTTGCTAATAAAAGGATGTAAGAAGAACTAGTTTTTCATTGAATTTTAATTTTTTTTGTTTAATTTTTTATGGAAAACATCAAAAAATAAATTTTAAAAAAATATAAAATATTATTTTTTATGTAAAACATCAAAAAATAAATTTTAAAAAATAAAAAATAAAAAATATATTATTTTAATATATTTTCAGTAATTTAAAAACAATATCTTTCACATTTGGAACAAGATTATCGGATTGAACAGATGTGTTCTTCTAAAAACAATATCTTTCACATTTGGAAAAAGATTATCGGATTGAACAGATGTGTTCTGGGATAGGCCCACAATCAAGTTGAGGTCCAGCATTAATTGTTGCTCAGCAAGCACTGCCTCAAGCTCTTAACCCATAAAATTAAAAACGAGGATTGATTACATGTCTTTTCACTTTCCAGTTTTCTTGGGTCAAAATTGATAGATCATGTTGAGTTCTTCCAAAGGAAAGAGGCCAGCTGCATCGCACCTCCAAATGGGGGACGGATCAAACTTTCAGTTGTCAAGGATCAATTACGCTGGGAATTTTTTTTACTGGAGGGGATAGTTCTTTATTTATTTTTCAGAGATGAAATTGAAATTGTTTAAAATTATATCATATGGTTTCATCCTCGAGGGGCCAGGGCCATACCGCTCCCCGTAGATTCATTCCACTGTATTGATTATCCATATAAATTGCTAAAATAAGGGCAATTTGAAGAATTTCGCCTAAATGTTCCAATTACACAAGCTAGCAACACTCTTCATGACTACAGATCACAGAACTAAGTTCATCAAATCATCTATCACAGTGAAGAGGATCAAAGAAAGGAATTTCCAGGTTGATTAACCTGACGTAAGATTTTATTTTCTGCGTTTTGGAGAAAAAGAATGACAGGGGTGTTAAAAAAAGTTGAGGACAATTTCTCAATTCTTGCGTCATCTTTGTGCAGGAACCATGTTACATTTTTCTACAATGTTTCAGTTTTATCGGATGTTTTAAAGAACACTTGAATAGGAGTGGGGACTATTTTAGTTATCCAGATCCTCTCATATTCTTTTCTTTATATTTCATATCTTTCTTAAATTCAGAAGAAATAAACATTATTTTATTTACTTCTAGTATGACAACTTAAAAATCATTTCTTTATCCCATTCAATTCAAATCGTTAATGGTAAGATATAGAACATGATTGTTAATGATCAAATCCAATTCTCAGTGTCGAGTGAAGATTACAGAAGGGTAGGAATGAAAAATGCTTTCGAAATGGAGATGGTCCTTACAGTGGAGTCAATGATGTCTTGTGTCCAGGCCACTGGGCTAGTTTGTGTTGTCGCTAAAAGTGGTTGATCGACGTGGGACCGGGAAGGTTGAATCATGAATGCTCGGTGAGATAGGAGAAGCCTCGTGCGGGCTGGGCCAAGAGGCATACTTTTAGGGATGATCAATGATGGATCATGCTGCGAATCTACGTTTACTGCAGTTTCAAAAGGTAAAGTGTAATTCCCGAAGTATAATAAATTCAATGCAACTAGAATTTGATTTTGCAACCGGAACAAATCAATTCAATTTTCTCGTGAATTTTCTTCAGCAACAGTATTTTACACATGGTCATCTTTAATCTCTTTACAATTTCCTCATCCTGTTCGCATTTTCCCATGCACCACAATTTCCAAAGAAAATCACACCTCTGCACCAACATCAATTCCCACTTGAAATAAGCAAGATGTTTCACTTGCGAGTGGATGGATGTTAAGGATAGAACAGCTTGGCAAATAAGAGTTCGTTCCAGGTATCTTGAAGGCCTGGCAAACACCAGTGCACACAATCTGCATAGCTGACTGGATTAGCAATTTGCTCAGGAGTCAGGGGATTCCATTGCTTCTTGTGTATTGAGGTGTGCGCATCTTTGCGGTAATTTGAGAGTTGTGTGATGTTAAGAAATGTGATGGGGAATTTTGATTTCCTAAACACCTCTCCAATTACTTGCATTATGCTTTTCCTGCAATCCGATCCCCAGTACGTGGCATTGTTTATCAAGGTCGTTTCATTGAAACAGTTAAGACCCGCTTCGCCTCCCCAGTCTATGCTCCTGACAAGCACATCATTTGTTAGTTAATCCCCTGTTTAAATAAACTTAGACACCTAAATATTTGCAACTATCTCCCTTTCTGTTTATGTAATTCTGTTCTGCTTCTTAGATCTTTGGTCCTTTTTGGTTCGTTAATCTGCAACATCCATGTTTTTTTTTTTTTGGAAATTACATGATCAAATGGGACACAGTCTACTCACTTGCCATGAGAAGGTGACATGCTAGTGAAAAAGACCCTTGTTTTCTTGCGGTCCATATTCTTTCTCGCCCATCTCAACATGCTTTTCATTGCCATACGATAGGCATCCTCAGTTGACAGCTCTACGATATCTTTCGTTTCATCTTCAAAAGAACCTTGCCTGAAAAACATAAGCTGTTATACCTTGATTTTTCAAGCTAACGAAAATCAAAAGCTGTGTGACAAGTTAAGAGTCAAAAGTATTTACAAGACTTTCATCTTGAGGCCAGTCATCCACCACAGGTAAGTATTGAAGACAATAATATCAACGCCTTTCCAATTTTTGCCATGTTTATTGATCGAGCCTTTCCTCACAATTCTATCTGATATTCTATGAACGATGGCATTATCCGAGTTTGATTCAAGGAGAAATGGTGCCCAATAGAACTCAATTGTTGCATTGTATTCCTGTACAATCATGAACAAGGTTACTTTTCTGTGTTTACGACACATTTTAATCTTGCTTAAAGCATAGTGAAGCCAATTAAAATTATAGGAGAAAATCAATTATTGTCACCTTGGCAGTGAAGACCGTTAAAGAATCGAACGTTTCCATGGATTTTTTGCCTTCAGGGATGAGTCTGTGAAGAAGACAGACCATGGAGACAAATTGTCCTCGATTTAAGGAATCGCCAACAAACATCATTCTTTTTCCTCGTAAGGTCTCAAGCATCAACGTGGCATTAAAACTGCACAGTATACATGCGACAAAAGCACTGTCATTTACATGCCACAGTTATATTAACTGCACATCTTTAATTTCAATATATTTATACATAAAAATAAAGACTATGAGATTGATTGACGTGGTTAAGCCTCGTTCATTTACATCACATGTTTTTTTTTCTTATTTTGGTAAATATTGATTGAATAAATTAACTAAATGGGTCTGTATAAATAAGACTTTGTATAGTAATAAGATAAAAATTCTAGTGATTTTTTTAATCTCTTCTAATAAATATAGATGTTCAGATCAAAGCAAAAACAGCAAGAAAAAAGAAGAAGAAGTACAGCTTAAACACTCGAGCTATCTTTAATATTTCACGGGAATTATAATAAAAAATATTTTTTAAAATATTTTTTATTAAGAAATATATCATAATAATATTTTTTTTAAAAAAAATTACATTCACCAATCAAAACAATCTAAAAATACATTAAAAATTATTAAAAATTATATTTTTTAAATATAATACAACCACAATACTAAATAACATTTTTAAAAAATAAAAATAAAAAACTTCCTCATCCATCGATCGTGGTTTCCAACAACCCCCCCCAACTGTGTGTTTTGTAGAAATTGTTGCCTGGTTTTCGAATAATTCACGATTCAATAGAGCTACTTCCACCCAAGAAATAATATTAAAAAAAATTATGGGGCTGCTTGATATATAATTCTCTTATGCATAAGTGATCGGGTTGGCCAGCATCTTTTGGAGTCAAGCCAACCAATTAGATGGTTGGAATCCTAAAACTCGTTAACATTGGACCATTTAGCAATCACTTAATTAATTTGTTCCATTCAAAATTAAAATATTTACTCCATGTATTGTTAATTAGATTTCGTCTTATAAAATGGAAAGGTCTATTTTAATTTGCTAGCTAGCTGAGCACCTAACTGATTAATTAAAAAACCCAAAAAAAAAAAACAACCGATCTCTTTTTCTTTATAAGTATGTAGAAGTTGATAAATATAACCTTTTCACAGTTAGGAAAGAATATAATAGCCACGCAAGATTCTAGCTCTATGGCATTATCATAACATCTAACTACAACTTAAAATAAGAATGCTGGCATCGGTATGATTTTAATTAAAACTTAATTTGCTCAAACTGTAAGATTACAATCCAATTTAGCTAATTTGGTAAGTTTAAATTACCTGGGAAGATCACAGCCATGAGGTTGCCATCTCCAGTATTGATAATCCTTGTCGGGCCTGCCATGCTCTTGACATGTCAACTGTGGCTGTATGTACGGACACTCCGATTCTTCGTAAAGAGGCCGAGTTGAATCGTCCCACACCCACCTCCCACTAAACAAGTCACACCCATCTGGGGTCTTCCCTATCGAGAAAGGTAGCTTCTCCCACCTCTTCTCTAACCCCAAAACATGACATGAACGGCCATCTCAGTAAACCACACATTTTTACACGAAAACATTTTTTTTCTTTTTAAAAAGAAGAAATTATATATGAATAAAGAGAGTTAAAATTTGATATCCACCGATGGACTCAACTCACCGGTTATGGTTGCTAGCCGGTCCACGTTGGGGTCAAGCTGGCCAACGAGGCACACGAAGTCCTCGCCGTAAAGGATGGCAACAAAGACAATGAAGGCTAATAAAGTGAAGAGGTAAGGAGAGAGACGGGCCTTTCTGATTAGAGATGAAGAAGAAGAGGAAGCAGTGAACGGTTGCTTCATATTTGTTAGTTTGAGATTACATTTATTAATGTTCATGGTGTTATATAGGAACCATGTAGGTTTGGAGCAATAAGGAAAGGAAATACTCATGTTGTTTTTTTATGTGTCGTGATAACCTTCTTGTTTTTTTGTTTTTTTTTGGGTACGGTTCGAATACAAGACGACACAGCTCTCTCTCTCTCTCTCTCTTCCTTCTTCTTCTTCTTAATATATACAATTGATACTCATTAATATATTAATTTAAGATGCATGGTAGATTGCTAATTCCCACACATTATTGAATGCGAATACAATTGTCTTGTTCAAATGCATGATTGACGTCATTAGGTGGATTGCTATTCGAGGATGATACAATGTTTTTTTATAACTATATACATGATAAATCGAGGGGAAAAAAAAAAACACAACGGTTATGATATGTGGAGGAACAGAAAAAAAATACAATTCTGGTTCTCTATCCTTTGCCTTATCTTTCTGGCAATTTTAAAGGAAGTTCAATGTCAAAATAAATCGTTTTTATGCTGCCAAATTAATCATTTTAATCAACTACGTGTAATTATTTATACAACCATTGATTTCTTGGCGTGGAGTTTAACAAAACCTTATGCATATATATATATATATATATATAAGGAAAAAGAAATTCTAAAAATATAACATCACGGAACACGTTGTTTGTTCTGGCCTACGACCTTACAATTTGCAATTTCACCGAACCCCTGACCAACTAACGTGCATGTGATTTGTGTACCTTTTTAGTATTGTATCCACGATGTTTTATTTGACTTGTTTGGATGATTAGAATTAGCTCACCAGAGCAATGATCTTCTGGAAAGGGAAAAAAACAACAACTTGTAGACATAGAAAAGAAGAAGCTTTTTTCCCCTCCTCGTCCAAAAAAATGATGCAAAATCAGCTCCTGGAAGATTCTGGAAATGTAGACATCCAGCCATCTCCACACAGATTACAGCAGTATCTGATAAAAACTGAAAATTGTCCGAGATTTTTAATATCTAATTTGCTCACTGTAGCTAATCATTTTCATCTAATATCCTGGTTTTCACGTCCACATCATCTGGGGCCTAGCGTGTTGCAAAGAGGCACCCGAAATGAGAGTCAAAACTCAAGAGCACAAGAGGAGAGAAGACCAAGCCCTCCTGGGAAGGGGCGATGATAATTTCTGAGTTGGCCCTTGTGGGCATTGCATGATTGATAGAGGAAGCAATGATAATTTCTTAACTTGTACGTTAAGATCAGTGAGAGATGGCTAGCACATAATTGTCTTCACTTTTCATGGTAGACTTGACATTTTAAATACACAAACGATTCATTCACAACTATAACAATACGATCAAGAGAAGATGAGGAGGAGTTGCAATTCTTTATTCGAGAGTTCTAGGTGAGCATTTGGTGACATTTCTGCTTCAAGTGGTTGGCCATTTATTTATTTATCTTGTATAATACTTCAAGTTCCCCTTCAGTCCATGTCATACAAGCTACATAATAGCTGCAATTACGCAGACTTTAGGAAATATACAATGGCGACGGATTAACTAATAGTAGAATTAAAAAAATTGTTACCTACCTAATGATCCTCTCCGCCCTTGTTGTTTATTAGCTGTCTATTCGTTCTTGTTGTGCCGTCGACTTTGGGAAATTAGTATAGAATAAGCTTGTGGTTTAATTTAAACATGAAGAAGTATTCAAATGATGAAATAGAAAAGAAATACTGACATTTTATAGATTATTTATGATACGTGACCTGGCTGTAACTTCTTTTTTCGAATGATGAAGGTGCTCTCGAATTAGTTTCCATGGACCCCAATTTCAATTAAGATTTTTGACGAAACAAGCCTAAAAACAGTTGTGTGGCGGTAACCTGAGACACATAGACGCGCTTCATTTTCTCAACGGCAAGCAAACACGAGTAAATTATATCAGCTAATATTTTCCGATTTTTGGTGTAAACTAATTAACACGAGTCACGGGCCTAATAAAATCTCCATCGTTTGCACATCGAATTAAAGTTGGGTTAAACCTTAGAGCCATGATTCAAAATGATATCACATAAACCCTCGAGGCTTCCATACTACTCGAGTACCATGTTTTCATCAGTCCATGGCTCTCCGTTTTTTTGCACTTCTATCTGGTACAATTTTAATACCTTTTGCAAGATTCCTTATGTTCACCAAAGAATGATGCCATTCACCATTTTTTTAATAAAAAAATGGCATTGTCTTTGCTGAATTAGCGACACACAAATTGAATAGCTTCATATACAAACCGCTGAGTAGGAAAGCAGGAAACCTTCCGAGATCATAGTTGGGTATTAGTGAGTTCAGATGCAAATGGAAGTAATCATGCCAAGTAGAATACTCAAGAACGTCACTTCAAATGCGAACATTCAGATTATAACATGAGTCAGAAACAGCTGAAGGCTTCTCATGTCTTTATCATCTCGATTTTTTTTTCTCAACAATTCCATGGCATCACTAGATTTTCTCATGCACAACCATCAGCTATCTGTGATTTCCAATCCTTTATGCATTTCCTTTCTGCCTCTTTTTACCCTTTACTAGGCCAAATATAGATGTAATGAAACTTTATATTCCATCGCTTAATAAAACATTAAATAAAGTGCTTCTAATAGCTATAAAATAGGCCAGTTTCCAAAGTAAATAAATTAATTCTCTGATTATATCAACCTCTTTTTGCCTCGTCAAAACACTTTGATAATTTGCTGTAGATTGTTTTAGACATCCCACTATCTTTAGGCAAAACTAACCAAGCTTGCAGGTTCCATCTGCTCACCTCACAGGTTCCATCTGCTCCTGTCCCATGTTTCAATCACACACTCTTTAACACTCATATCAAGTTCTCAGACAACATTATCTACACACCTGTTCTATCTTTCACAAACTTCCTTTTGTGCAAAACCCGAGTTCGGAAGAAAACAAGTTTTAGAACTCACTTAAATTACCTGCTGCCTGGAAAAGATTCATCATGTTTTTGAGAGGAAAAAAATGAAAAAATAAATACCATTGCAAATTTTGCTTCGGCAGGAGTGATCTAAGATTGGAGTGGGAAGGAATGTGTGCTTGAAGCAGGCAGAGTTTGAGGTGTAGCATTTTGGAGCACCTCATAATGGCTGAGAGCTTACTTATCAGGGCTATGAAAAAATTAGAATGCTTTGAGAAAAAAAGGGAATTGCAGGATAGACCTAATTGAATTTGAGATGCAATGATAAACATTTGAATGCTATGAATGAGAGAATAAAGAAATGAAGGAACAGGCACATGAGGGCGCTAAAGGTGTTAGTGGAATGTGGGGGTGTAATACAAAAATGCATAATCTAATATCAAAAAGGAAAGGAAAGAAACTTCAACACGTCACATAAAAGAAAATGAATGATAATACTTTATATTGTCATGTCAAAGAGATTACAATCTATTGAATATCATCAATGAAAAAAAATGAGGAAACATGAAACCTGGATATTGTGGTGTAATCGTGAACAGGATGGTTGTGCAAAAGGGTTTTCAAACCCTACTTCAAGCATACATTTCAGACTTGACCACCAGTAGCTTTTCTAAGATGGAACCATCAGTGTGGTCGGATTTACTTGCGCGAGGTTCATACGCAAATTCGAGCCTCATCACTACAAAATCGTAAATCAAGTCCCAGATCTTCAAAAGTTGACAGGAGAATAGGAGTTTCGATAACCTTCAGTAGGTCCTCTAAATCTCCGTACCAAAGATGCAAAAAAGCCCTGCAAGTGAGAAGCAAAAAAACATAATATTGTTATATTGTTTTCAGATGTCTGTATTCAACATTTCTATAATTGGTAAATTAGCTAGCAGTTAGATCTTTCTGAGCAGCAATTATATACTGTGAACTATGCAGGCATCTATCATACGCTCACTTCAAAGTAGACCACCACCACACCAGACTTCAACTTCAGGAACTTTAAAGCAGATTTTTTTGTTCTTTTCCAGTGACACATTGGTGAACCTTAGAAACCATCTCTTAAGACAACCGAAATGTGTCAAAATCCCATAAATCATCTAACCACTTCTATTCATAGTTGGGTTAGTAAGTATCCCATGGGATCCATTCTAAAAAGAAATACCCCATGGAACCAAACAAAAGACTTGGACAATTGAGAGAACTCAATCTTTAGAGATATGTTCCACTCTAAGTGTGCAAGAAAACCAGTTGAAACTAGGCATGAATTCTGTTCCTCCATGGGCAAATACTTTATGGGGAAAAATCAGCTAAAACATTTGCAAGATAGGTACATGATAGTAACGTCAGCGGATAGTAACGCCACATCACTAACCAAGGAAACACAGCACATAAAAGGAATACCTGTGTTCTGTGAGGTAGCCTGGTCCAGAAATCCAAGTTTGGAATCATCTGATGAAAGAAGGAAAACAAAATCAGTTAAATTTACAACTGCCTGTGTGACTGATTGGTGGCAGGAGGTTCATCTCATGAATGATGTCTTTCCTACAACAATGAACATGCTTTGCTATTTGCTTCTCATGCATTCCTTAGCTGTTTGGTGCTGAAAGAGAGGAAAAGAAATTTGGACACCAAGTAAAATTGAGATCCATCACCCCAAATCAAGCATGACAACCCTACTGCTACAAGAAAGACATTTCTGCAATCACACAAGAAACCCTAGAAAAGAAGCATTTAGGAAATTGTACTAATACCCCCAGAATTACATCCTAATAGACTAAGATAGAATTGCATCATAAGGTAGAAACCAATTAACAAAATCATAGCCAAAAAGAGGACAAAAGAAAAGGATAATCAAGGGAGAACGAGATAGAACTTCTGATGTCTGAATCCAGAAAAGTTTGATTTTACTTCTTATGTTAGCTTTACAAGTTCTAGCAGCTCAGATTTATGTATCATAAAATCTAGATCATGCCACCATCCTTTGGCCTACTGGGGAACAGAAGCCACTATATTGAAAAGCAAAGTCGGGCTTGTTTAAAAAAATGTGGCAGCATTTGGCTAACAATATTGAAATCATATAATGATCATAGCCTAAGAAGACATCCTAGATCTCATATTAGCCCACAATAAGGAACTCTTATCCCACAGCAGAGACAATGTGGATCCCTAAAGTCAGATGATTTAAAGCACTGTAAAAGTTGCATTACTGGGATGAAGTTACTAACTGGACAATATTGCTGCTAATAGCCATCTAAACAGTTCAGACAATCAGAATAACAGCTATGAGATGAAACATACATCTAACCCATGAACTCCAAGGTAGAAATGTCGATAAACTGCACCCGCCAATAAATAACCTCCAAAAAGACAAAAGACACTGAAATTTATAAAAAAAAAAAAAGAAAAGGAATCAGATAAGCATAACAGCTTCTTCAAAACTCAAAGAGTCACCAAATGAATGGCATTCATAAGAGGAGGGGAAAAAAAAGAAGAAGAAAAGGAAACCCTTACGTGATCATCAAGGTACCAAACCAGCCCCATCCTTTTCCATGACCATTGATCGTGGCACAACCAGAAGGGTGCTGTAGCACTGCGGCCTGTCAGAAAGAGAAAATTAGAAGCCTGAAATACTGAAATGCAAATTAAAGCATATCCACCAGCATTTTCAATGTCCGAAACATAAAGTTGACTGCACAGAAGAAAAATGACAGCGGGCACCTTTGCTAATAACACAAACTATGATGTGACCAAAAGATCCATATCCAGTAGATAAGCAAAGAAGCAGAAGAAGTAATTTATAAGATCCAGCACATGGATTCTCTATAAATCTCACTTGCATGATTTACAGGATTCAGAGAAATAATGAAATAAGTACCACCATAAAGAGTAACACTTGAAGGCTTCATAATTCTGGACCTAGTCTGTATGCATAATAAGCATGTCATTCACAGCACATATCAGTTGCGTCTAACAATTCCCAGAGAACACTGTGTCACTAACTAATCATAAACCACAACCACTTTAACTTATAAATGATGTATTCAGTAACTCACATAATCACAAGTCCCTAGTTTCTCCAGTGAGTGTGGCCCCTGTGAAACAGAATGATAGATGAAGTCAAAGGGTGCAGATCAGGTATTAACAGCTCCAGCAAAATTAATGTGGTACAATAAGAAAGTTTGGAGGGAAAGATTCAAGGAAAACTCCCTCACATTAACTCTATTTGAATCACAGATGACAGAGACAGAGAGTGAACAATTATGCTTTGATCCGCTGCTTGTCATCTTGACAATCACACCCTTGTGGGGATTTTGATTATCTGCAACATTGATGCGTATAGGCCAAAGCACTAGCATAATCAATAATTTAAAAAGGTAGAGGTGAAATTAGGGGAAGGAATCTCATAAGCCACAGGATCATAAAGGGTTAGCACACCCATGCTGCCATAACCAACCCATATTGGAGACCCACGCATAAAGAATTAAATAGATATAACACTTGTATTATGTATAGAAAAAGGAAAAGATAATTATCTTACCAATAATGTTAGTGCTAGTGCTAGTGACTTTTCCAATAGTGGTGCATACATCATAACCTGCAAACATGTCAGGATCTAATCATAACCTGGGTCTAGTTTAACATGTTTCAAGAATGGTTGTCTCTAAGACTAAAATAATAGAGCTAGGGAGACATTTCCTCGTCATTCTGATTTATTACATGGCAATATAATATTCAGACAATTGAAATGGCAAAGAAATATTTTGGATAATGATGGCAATATTACCTCTGTGATTGAAATTTATAATTAATTTAGAAGCTGTGACATGTCTAAATGAGTGGTGAAAACTAGTTCAACAAGATTATTACTACTCAGTTGAAACACATACAATGCTCTGCCAACATTAATGATGATGCACATGTTGTGTACATATAGCTATCTCATTTTGTAACTTGTGAGAAATGATTTAGTTAAGGACATGATGTTCATTTAAGTCACGAGGAAACAATACTATTTGTCTTTGTAGCATAGGGATGCAAATTCTTCACATTCCGAATTGAATTAACACCTTTTAGACCTGGTGCATTTGAATGTATAATATTAATTTACACTAACTAGTTACAAATAAGATGGCACTAAAAAGCCTTATCAGTTAATAAAACAACATATTAGATAAGGATCTGCAATATTTAAGAAACCATATTTTTTTAATAACTGAGTTAATCATACTTAATGCTTATTTTCAAAACAGACTCAGATATTGGGGAAACCCGATATTTGAAAAGAAAAACTTTAAAGTACATCAGTAGGGTTTAGGTATAAATGCAAGTATGGTGCAACTAAAATATCAAACATATATAAACTCTTTAACATTGTTTACCTTCAATATTCCTTGCCATGAGAGCACTGCATTCCAAGCCACAACGCGATGCCCCCCCGCAGTCCTGCAGTAACCAAAAGACAGTCAAATAAAAAACCTTTTGTAACTCTGATGGCAAATAGAATATCTGCTTCTTGGCTAACAGAGTACGTGATTGAGCACATTAGCAGGCATCCTAAACATAAAGGATTGAACGAGAGCACATGGAATCTGATGGTTCTCCACCCAATTCTTCATTGATGAAAAATGCCAGCAAACTTCTGCTGCAGTGGATGAACAAATGCCACCTGACTTTAATGATATGTTTCAACAATCCACTGGAACATCTCTATATGGTCTACCTAGAGAGCATATCACATGTTCTCTAACCCAATATTGTAGACAATGATTTTATCCTTAAGGGTAGATTGACAAGATAAACATGCAGTGACAACTCCAATTCCATATGACGAGGATATGCCAAACTAAATGAAGATGAATCAGATGCATACAATGGGAATGTTTGACTTGTGCTGATTCTGAGTCCATCTCATGTCAATGCCGTAACAATATTCCTTTGATGACTCATCATTGAGAACTTCCAGCTCCCAAATATATATATATATAAACTATAAATAATCTTGATGAGAGGAATTTACCAGGCAGTCAACACATCTAGGGGCATCATGATTAAAAATCATTCCATCACAGAGCTGCTCCATGAAACCAAGAAGAAAAAATCAATGGAAAATCAACTGGGATAATTCAGCTGTAATTTCATGTAGAGGGATCATTACTGGAAAAAAAAATAGAAAATTAATAGCAAATCTTCCTGTTCGAGTTCAACACCTCTAACCATAGCATTGGTTTCAATTTTTCATCAGATCGAGTATATTGATGAATTTCAATCTACAAGATTTTGATTCCATACAAAATACCAGCTCTCAAACAGTGGAAATGATTCAGAATCAAGATTGTTATTGCAAGAAAAGATTCATAAAAGAACCTTAATGAATATGCAGCATTTGTGGCATGGAACCATATTGCTGGGTTTTCTAATTAGGTAATAAATTGTTGAACTTGAATCAGCAAGATCTTGTTTCCGAATTTAAAAGGCATCAACTTTATAATTTGCAAGTCAGATTCATAAATAACAATCCTGGAATGTGGTTATTCTTTACATGATATTGTGGAAGTTCTAATGTGGAGTTAGCTAAGTGTGTGTTTGTTTTTGAGGTTGCACCGCATCTGATAAACAGGTAAGCATACTGCTTACACAAATAACAAAGATCACTTAGAAAACGAGTAAATAAAGTGTAACCTGATGGAGCCAACCTGAAACCAGAGCACAGTCTCGTTCACTGCTACCTTATAAAACCTATATCAGTCACACCAACCAAAAAAGAATAGAAGTTATAGATCTCCATCAGAATCCATCCCTATTTGATAAAATCAGGATTCCCTGAATCTTGCAATACATGTGACATGGTCCAGCAATGATTCTATGCTGGATTTGATATGGAAAAATCATGCATACACATGCATACAAATCGATTTTTAATGTTTGCTATGTTCATTTCTGATAAACCCTTCACATAAATTAAATATAAATCAAACATTCCATGTTTATTATTTTAAACATAAATCAAACATTCCAAGTTTATTATTCTCATTCTTGGCCTTAAACAACAGCTCAATTTAACTAAGTCTCCCTTCCACGCTCATAAAAAATTCATTGGCCCCACTTTGCTCTATCCTTATTCTCTCCATGGATAAAATCACTTCTTGTACCAGCAAATTCAAAGTCTACATGAATACATGACGAAATCATATCACATGGCTGTCTTTCAATTTATCATCACATAAGTGGCACATTCACTTCCTTATGGCTGCAACTTTACTTTTTATCCAATCTTTGTCGTGTTTCCACGTTTCCTACATACATCTCCACAGTATTGTCTCCTACTAGCCTAGTTCTACTCAATTAAAAATCCCACTAATGCTCGACTCTTTCCACTTTCCATTACAAAATCATCAACATTTTAAACCAGGGGTATAGAAGTGATAATGTAAAGAAAAGAAAATCATTATTTCACCTAATTTACATTATTATTATGCCGAGCTATTTTAACACGAAATTAAGCAAGACAACAGTATCTAATTGAACAGTGAAATGGGAATGCCATCAAAGTGAAGCAAGCACGGTACGGTGAAAACAGAAGCAATAAGAGAAAATTCAATGAAGATAGGAAAAACCCAGATCAAGAAAGAGAGACGGCAAATGAATACCCATCTTCGCTGAGGACACCGTGAGGAAAATTCGGGAGCGGAGAAACTAAGTTGAATCTATAAACCTTGTCTCTAACAACGAAACTAAGCTCGCAGACTGCAGAAATTGGGTCGAGGGACCCGACTCGGTGTAGAAGGGCAATGATTAGAAAGTAGTATCTCAGAGATATGAAGAAACTTATGGTTATTTTCATATCTCTCTTCTTTTCCTGCTTTGCTTTTTAATGCTGTTGAGGTACGGCAGGTAAGAGCGGGGAGAAATTGCCAGAAAAGAGAGCGATAGAAGTGCACAAGGATCCTTCCTCGTTTCCTGAGTCGCGGTCGATCCTGGCTAGCAGGGAAAATATGCCAGTCTGTCGTTGTTGATAGTCAATTAATTCATGGAAATGGGTCAAAGCCCATCTTGGAAACAGAGGGCAATGTGGGCCCATATTTAAAGCAATCCAGACCTCAGAAAGGCCTGCAATTCTAGCCCAGTCTTTATATTTTTATGTCCCAGAGCTGAAAGTTATCTCGTGTTTACGATAAGTTAAAACTCGCGATTCAGCTCAGATATGTTTTTATCTCGAAATTGATTTCAGCTCACCTCGAGCTTGGGTAATTATTCTTTTGGAAAACTAGCTGGAACGACTGGTCGTAAAATTTCCTCCTTTCATTTCAAGAAGAGGTCATCAGAATAGCATATTTTCTGAATTCATTTATTTGGATACAATAACCTACTTAAAATCTGATTGGAAAAGGAAGTATAATTTTAATACGTGGAATCATGTTCATGAATATCTCATATACATGTAAAGTGAAGCAACCCTTCTATTTAAGGGCCTTGAATATGTTAATTTTGAAATTAATGGTTTTGGTTTTTTTTATAAAAATAATAATAATAATTTTTTTCAGATTAACATGCATATTCAAATCAATTCAAATCAGTTTTCACGCATTTCAGTTAATTCTATGAGCCCCAAAGTTGATCATTATGTAAATTTAAGATTTATGAAACTCGAACGGATAATTTTTAAAAAGTAAATTCGATACTTAACCAATTAAGTTATACTCTTAAGAATTAAAATATTAATAATTTTTATTATTTATTGATTAGATAACATAAATCTTAAACAGTTAAATCAAAACTAACTATCAAGAAATTTCTTGTACGTTATATTGCTACTAACTTTAAAGAATTACAATGCTACTAGTTTCAATAATTCATAAAATCCCTATTTTTCTTCTTTTTTTTCTTTTTAACTTTAAGATATTTGGAAATGTGGTGGCCTTTTGTTTTTAAAGTATTTATTACTTAAAAATATATCAAAAAATATTATTTTTAAAAAATTATTTTTGACAAGGACATATAAAATTAATCCAAAAATACTAAAAAAATTAAATTTTAATAAAAAGTAAGTCAAAACTTAATCTCGAACACCTTTGAAATCTTAGCTTTGCATTTTATAGGCTGCTCGGATGTCATTGACCGACCTAATTTTTTTTAATGTAAAAAAAAAAAGATGTGCTAGGATTATGCAAGCATTTTTTTTATTTTAAAAAAGACTAAAGTGGGGTCATTGACTCGATTGGGTTTAATGAGCTTAGTTGATATATAAAGATGAGTAAAAAAATACAATAATAATAAATAAACTAAAAAAAACCAGTAAAAAAAAGGTAAAAAAAATCTCGACTCTAGTCTATTGGGATTAGTACACCCAATACACAATTTGATCATGATATTGGATTAATCTTGTTAAAAGCAAACTAAATAACATCATAAAATTTAATTATTAAATAATATAATATTACATAATAAGATAAAAAAAAAAACAAAAAACAAAAAACTTATATTACATAAGATTGACCTACTAGCCTTGTGATTATGAGCAACATATTGGAATAATCGATAAAAATAAAAACAAGAAAGAAACACACAATGATCAATTCTCAATCAATTAAATATCATGATAAAAAATAAAATTAAATGTTGAAAGATATTATCTAACAATGAAACAAAAAATAAATATGAATGTGGTAACTTCATAAAATGTGTGTATCAAATCTCAAGTTTCAGCAAGCAAATTATTAAAGAAAAAAATACAACCTAACAAGATAAAAATAAAATATTATAATCCGAGCTTTTTCAAGTCAGCATATAAATTTGTATTTTGATTATAATATCACGATAACCTTGATGAAAGTGAGTTAAGTAAAATTATCAAATTTAATTATCAAATAACTCAATATTAATATTGATAGGTAAAATAATTTATATTATTTTTAAAATAAGTAAAAAAATCCAATGAAAAGCAAATAACAAATATCAATGGATCCCAATCTCTAATTAACTAGATGTTGGATGATGGAAAAAAATTGAATACATAATAGAAAGAAAAACAAGTAAAATAACAATTCTTAAAACTATAGATATGAATTTAATTGAACAGTTTAATTATCAACTAATTTAATATTAAAAAATAAAATAAAAATAAAAAACAAAAAATATTTTAAAAAAATAAATTAATCAAACATGACAGGAGAAAAACTAAATGATGATGAAATTATAAAAAAATAAATTATATTGGATAAAATAAATAATAATTAAAAAAATAGAGGCTAAACTTGTTAGTTTAAAAAATTAAAGGAAAATAAAATAAAAAAACATTTCAATCTTATAATTATTTTCAAGTAAAATAAACAATAATAAAAAGAAGGCAGACAAAGCATGGATGAAAAACATTTTAAAAGGTTTTTTTTGAAAAAAATGAAGGGTTGGACACCTAAATCGAGGGGGAAAGAAAATAAAGGAAAATAGCAAAGGCTGTCGACACTAAAACAAAGATTTTTCAGCAAGATATACGTGTTTGAGATATCGCTAAAACAAATCTAATGATATCTAGAAAACTATCATTTATACACCTGATAATGTTGTGCAAGTTATTCAATGACACTCGCAATTCTCACACAGTAAAGTTTATGTTGCACATGTCAATTATTTTTTATTTTAAAATAATATTTAATATTAATTAAAATACAAAATTAATCATTAACCTACTTGATTACCTGATTACAATTAAAAAACCAGAGAATGCAAAAGAAACCTGGATTTCAGCCTAATAATTTATTGGTAATTCAATACTTTAACGGTGCTTAAAAAAAAACAAAGAATTCCTATATAAGTTTAATACTTTTTGGCTTTTAAGAATAATTTTACTGTACTAAAATATACAAGAAAAATGATATATCCAAATCAATCCAATAATTACCACTAATTAATGTGAAAAACATAGTACTGTCCCTGATAACAAATTAGTTAATTTTATCTGACAATGGTAAAAGAGTCATCCAATGCACAATGCAATGAATCCAGTGCTGGAGTAATTTGCTGCTACCTTGTTCTTCTTTTTTTAAATGTAGCATCCGTGCTCGCAAGCAACGCTTAACAAGCCTGTTCAAAAGACTGGGCCAGGCTTTCGTTCCTCTGGTGTCATGGACCTAACCGAAGTGCTGTAAAAGAATAAGAAAACGTAAGCAACGTTCGTGTTCTTTTTGGAGAATTATATACTTCTCCATTCAATCATCCTAAAACAACGTTTCTGTTAATTTCAGACACACGAGCAACAAAAGCCGCAGCATAGATTTTGAAGGGAATCAAAGAAGCGGCGGTACCTGAAACCCTACAATGGACACCACCGAATCACGGAACCCAAACAGAGCATTAACGAACACCCGCTTCTCCGATTTAAAGCCTTCAATATCCGAGCCCGTTCTCGAAGCCTTAACCAATTCCGGGTTCGACTACTGCACACCGGTTCAAGCCGCCACTATCCCTTTACTATGCAGCTACAAAGACGTAGCAGTCGACGCCGCCACTGGATCCGGAAAAACTCTTGCTTTTGTTGTACCTCTCGTCGAAATTCTTCGCCGATCCTCTTCTCCCAAACCTCACCAGGTGATTGCTTTCTTATCTATTTTTTATGCGTTCTGTTCGACCGCTGAAAACTGGGAGCGAGCGAAGGAAAGTTAGTGTCTTTTGTTGTTTGAATTGAAAATTGGTGATTCTTGGGTCCAGTTTAGGTTCAGTGTTCAAGTTGCTTAATTTAATATATTGGTTTAGTTTTGGTCTGTTTTAGTTGTGCGACTATTTGTAATTTGGTTGAATCGGGATTTGAATTGTTGAAAAATAAGCTGTTCACCCTTTCTCTGATTTTCTCAGCCCTGCTTAGTTACTGAGATAATTTGAAAAATGAGAAGAGAGTTTTAATGCTTTTAGCTGTTTTGACTTTTGGGAGTTTGTATCATGGTTGCTTCCTTGCATTTGTTTTTAATTTTGGTTCTGTAGCTTAATAATTAAGCTGATAATCTCAGTGCTTTACGTGGTTAACAGGTGATGGGAATAATTATTTCTCCTACAAGGGAGTTATCGTCGCAAATATATAATGTTGCACAACCTTTTATTGCAACCTTGTCAAATTTTAAGTCCATGCTACTTGTTGGAGGCATGGATGTAAAAGCTGATGTGAAGATGATAGAGGAGGAAGGGGCTAATTTGTTGATAGGAACACCTGGGAGGCTCTATGATATAATGGATCGTGTGGGTGTCTTGGACTTTAGAAACCTCGAGGTAGTGATTTTTAACCACTTGATGAGGTTGAGGCTTCTTATACCCTCGTGCCTGTTATGTTTCATATGATATCATTCTCTAGTAATGCAAAGCACGTACCTTGATTATTTCTTTATAAAGAAAACATGACCACTGAATTAGGGACATCTGATAAAATGTTGCATGCCTTTTTAAGAAGTTTATTGAGATAACCATGTTCTGAATTGCTAATTATGGAGATTGTGAACAAGGATGATTTGTGGTGCACAACAAAAGCAATCATGAAGATTACTGGTAAATTTGCCATTGGTTGAACAGGTTTTGATTTTAGACGAGGCGGATAGGCTATTGGATATGGGATTCCAGAAGCAGCTAAACTCCATTATATCTCGCTTACCCAAGCTTCGTAGAACTGGCCTTTTCTCAGCTACTCAAACTGAGGCTGTTGAAGAGCTATCCAAAGCTGGACTGAGGAATCCTGTGAAAGTTGAAGTTCGAGCTGAAACAAAATCATTAAATAACTCAGTGTCTGGTCAACAAGTAGCACCTTCCAAAACACCATCAGGCCTTCTACTTGAGGTATGTTGTATGTTGTGTTATGCTAATTCTACAAGGCATTAATTTGTCATTCAACCTGGGTTATCCCTTACATGTTAATGGAGAATAGTTCTTGGTCAATATTTGTCTTTAGTGGAGTCAATATGTTAACTTATCTTTTCTTTCTGCAGTATCTGGAATGTGAAGCAGATAAGAAACCATCTCAGCTTGTTGATCTCCTTGTTGAGAACAAATCTAAAAAAATTATCATGTAAGTTGTGTTCTATCTCGTAAAAGGATGACAAAGCAATCTAAGTTATTAAGGTCTGATGAAATATCATTTATTCTGAAAAATGATTTCCATAATCTGCAGATACTTCATGACATGTGCTTGTGTCGATTACTGGGGGGTTGTTCTTCCACGTCTCACTGTATTGAATGGCTTCTCTTTGATATCTCTTCATGGGAAGATGAAGCAGGTAAAAATTCAAAGATGAGCAGAGGTTGTTGGTGAAGAAATCTCCAGCAGATCGCCATGTGTTCTGACATTTTTATATTTGTTTCTTTTTTTTTATGCCTGACAGACAGCAAGAGAGAAAGCATTGACTTCATTTACATCTCTCACAAGTGGCATTCTTCTGTGCACTGATGTTGCTGCACGTGGACTAGACATTCCTGGTGTGGACTGTATAGTGCAGGTAGTGCAGTAACTATCCACACTCTGCAGCGTTGTAACTTTATTAAGAGAATGTTACTTTTAATTTTTAATTTCTAAGGTTAATTGATAGGTGAAATATTTTTTCATTTAATCTTGCAGTACGACCCCCCTCAAGACCCAAATGTCTTTGTTCATAGAGTTGGTCGAACTGCTCGGTTGGGTAGACAAGGAAGTTCCATTGTTTTTCTGTTGCCAAAGGTGTAGCTTATCACTTCTTCATTGAAGCAATTATTATTAGCTCTTAAATGTGTTATTCTGAATTCTTTTTGTTCATGTTATTTTCTATCTATTGCTTCACCTTACAACAAAAGTGATCAATGTAGTCACTTCTTGCAGGAGGAAGCTTATGTGGAATTCCTGCGCATAAGAAGGGTTCCTCTTCTGGAAAGGAAATGTGCAGATGATGCACCAGATGTTGTTCCTCAGGTGACCTCAATTTTTCCCAGGCAGTAACTTAGAAGATGATGATAGAGCAAAAAATCCTGATTAGGTTCACAATGCTATTAGCATAACTAACCTTGATGTCATGAAGCACCATGGTCAATCCTGAATGACTATTTTCTCTTATGGTGCATGTGTCATTGTCAAGCTTATTTGGATTTGATTGCCAGCACTACACACCGAAATAATTTGTGACTAATTATGGTACTCAATTCTGCTAGTTATGTTACATGTTGAGATATGATTTTTTACCCACATGTTTGAAAAGTTAACATCTTCACTGCTATTATTGTTATATTCTGACCACTGGCTTGCTTTCTAGATACTGTATCTAGCATCATATTTCATAGTTTTCTTTTCTGCTATGCCCTTCTATTTTTGCTCATTGATCCAATATTTCTGGTCGTTACCTGTTTCAGATACGATCTGCCGCTAAAAAGGACCGTGATGTCATGGAGAAAGGACTGAGAGCATTTGTTTCGTACATTCGTGCATATAAAGAACACCACTGCTCTTACATTTTCAGGTTAATAATCATGCTTCATCCTGTTCCTAAGCTACTGCCTCCCCCAACCCACAAAAAAGCATAACCCCTAACTGGACAAGACCATGTTTAGGTTTCCCATCCTAGAACCTTTACTTCTTTTGGACTGTGACTGGGTTCGCCTTATATTTGTATTTTACAGGTGGAAAGAACTAGAAGTTGGGAAGTTGGGCATGGGATATGGCTTATTACAGCTCCCATCAATGCCAGAGGTAAAGCACCACTCACTTTCAACCAAGGATTTCACTCCAGTTGACGACCTCAATTTAGAGGAGATCAAGTACAAGTAAGAGTTCTTCACTATGCCTTGCTTTCCACATTAATTGTGAAGAAGGGACTGTTTGTTATGTAGCAGCAATTACAATACCAGTGTGTGAGTACTCATGACTAGACATATCAGGACTGAAATTGTTGAATGTTCTCATCCTTAGAGTCTGATTTATTATTTGATTCATATTATTCTGTCATAGTTCTGCAGCTTCAAAAATTGGTTTGTCCCCTCACTTGAGCTTTACCTATATTTAAACGAATCTCTAAGGCTTAAACTCCTTATCCCATGCATATCTTGTCCAGTGTCCACATGGACATGGTGTCATAAAACTTCATCTTCTTGTTTTTCTTATAGCAACTGAGTGCTAATAGCCAGTAATTGTGATCAGGGATAAATCTCGTCAGAAACAAAGACGGAAAAATTTGCAAGCCAAGAAAGAAGCACGGGAGCAAGAATCAAAACCCGAAAAGGGAAGCAAGACCCCCAGTGCCGCAGCTACTGTCATGAGAAAGAAAACTGCTAAACAGAGACGAGCTGCCCAGACAGTTGAGGATGACGAAGAGTTGGCTCGGGAATATCGCTTATTGAAAAAACTGAAGAAGGGGACAATTGATGAAAGTGAATTTGAAAAGTTGACAGGAACCGATGAACTACTTTGAAGTGCGTGATTTGCAGATAGCTATCCTGTGAATTTGCATGAATGGATTGTCTCCTGCGACCTGAATATGGGCTTTAAAGTTGAGGAACCAACTTAAAACTCTTCTTACCCACTGGCAAAGACATCTGAAGCTTGCCCCGAAAACTAAAATTCAGCAAATGTTGCAAAGTTTTGATGCAGAGAAACTTCACATCCGATAGAGAGACCTCCGATTCCCTCCTAGTTTTTGGGTTTGCATGAGTGATTCAAGTGGTTGCTTCTGTTGCCATTTTTTTTGTTCTCTCCTTACGTGTATGTTGATGTTAGTGGTTGTCAGTGCACGCTTTTGATGTTGATATTAGTACGAATTCAAATTGGAAATACATCAGTGGTAAAAGGCTTTGATACGAGAGATGCACTTGCCTGAACCGTATGCAACCGAAAATATTATTAAAAACAACTGAAGTTTCGCTCTCCATCTGAGCATATCCCAACTCGTGGTTCCTAACCATGTGATGACATAAACTTTCAGGTCAGAGGAGCAGGCGTGCATAAAAAAGAAGCATGTTAGACTTAATTGGGAGCAATCTCCTTTAATTGTATGCTAGTCTTTGTACTGTCTGAAGCCGAAGTCTTCAACCCTTCCCGCGGAAAAACCCAGAAACCACAGATATTGACAGCTAACGATAAAACACAAGGACTAGCGACACTGAAAACACCAATCAATAACTTGAATACAAGCATGCATTCAATGATAATCCAATCAAATACAACCCATCAATTTCTTGTACAGCGTTATTATATTGCATATCCTTCTCCATCACCATCTCTGATGTTTCTATGATACGATCCTATGGAACATGTTAATTTACCTATTACGAGAGAGAAATGCGAATACGTGGTAAGACCTAGAGAAAATCACCAAATCTTTATTACCTGCAAGGACCCCTGTAAAATAATAATAAAATGCATCATTTCTTGCGCAGGATCCTTGCCTCTGATGTATAAGCATGGATTATATCAAATATTTTTAGCAGTAACCATTCACCTATAAACTATCCTTTAAAGAAGTATGGAGCATGGACATCCTCAAGTCTGTTTCCTTATTTTTCCGTATTTGTTGCGTAAAAATGAACGTGAAGCACATGTCCACACGTGCTTTCAAGTCTTTCAAAATAGTCCCACCAAACATCCGCACCAACGGCAAAAAACGGAAAACAAAGTAATACTACACAAAGACTTTTATCAGAGAATCAAGTTAGTCTGATTACACTTGATTCTCTGATCAAGTTAATGGAAGAACTTCCTGCCAAAATCTTATATTACAATCACCATTGTCAATCCTTGGATTCAATACATGTAAAAACTGCCAAATCCCGAATCTCTTCTTGCAATTTCCTCCTCCTAAGGCCTAACCATGTCTGGATCAAATGAACATCAGTCCTCTACCGTGGACACTCCTCCTCCCAAGTAAATAACTTCAAGTGCTTTCACTACCCTTTTAACGGATGTTACGTTCCTGTTGAGATTTCTGTTGAGTTCGGAGACAATAAAGACACATCAAGTTGGAAAGGAAGTGAAGAATTCAGTGCTACTAATTAGGCTGGGGGATTTCATGACTGAAAATTAGGGGAAGATTTTCTGATAGTTTGTTGGAAGAAATCATGGTTGAAAATGAAATGTGTTCTCCCCCATTTTCAGCTATAGATACTGGCCATCAGTAAGAGCATGATAGAGCCTGCACAAGTAGCTTGAAGCAGCAAGCAAGGCAGAGATAGAAAGAAGCGTGAGGCAACTATATAAAATGAGAGTTGAGTTGACGTGTTCCCCCTCCTCATTTCTCCTCTCGTTTACTGTAGATTGTAGTTTTCTCTCTATTTAATGAAATTGGCTGCTCTGTGAACATAGATAGTTGCCAAACATTGTGTTCTGACATCAATCTTAGTCCTAACAATAGCTTCTACCTTTTTTTTTTCCCTTCTTCAGAGCAAGTCAAAATTTCTCTCCTTTTCGAAGTAACAACTTGGAAAACGAAATAACGGGGAGTATTGCTCGACCAGAAAAGGGTACTCGTAAAAGAACGAGCCTATGCGTTAGCAGAGCATAACCTCTCTCATAATTCTTTATTTTATTTGTGCTAACATCTCAAACCGCAATCCAGAATCTTAAAGCCCATCACTACTTGCGATACATGAAGTTTCCTGGCAGTAATAATAAACAAAGCATTTGCTTGTAAGTAGAAAATGGATTTTCACTCCTTTTAGATTCCCTCCAAAACCATACCAATGACCATAACACACCGTAATGATGATGAAAAAAAATACTCCAAAACATAAACTAAAACTATATAAAGAGATTACTTCCCACTGTCTTGTCTCTCAAAACAAACAGGCAGATGAGTGACTGCTTATATCTCTCCTTCGTGCCTGCATCAACCGCCAAACCCTAGTCACTCTGCAATTTCCTTTCTCTAATACTAAAAAATATGAAATCCAATGACCCCCCCGCAAGATCAAGAATCCTCCACCATTGATCACACTCCTCCATTCCAATCTCATACCCAATCAAAACCTTTGAAGAGCTTGAAACTCGTTCTTAGCTTGAATCTTTTCACTGCCCATTTAACAAATCTTATGTTCCTTTAAAACCCAAGTCTTAGCCAAATAGGCCTAGGCGTCTTGTTCGCCATGATATGCAAAGAGGTTATGTGAATGACAAGTGGGTTCAAGGAGGGACTAATCCTGATGCTTATGCTACTTGGCATTGGTATTTGATTGATGTTTTCGTCTACTTCTCTCATAGTTTGTTTACCTTGCCTCCTCCTTGCTGGACTAATACTGTTCACAGACGTGGTGTCAAGGTACTTTAAGTTTCTTATTTATGTCTTTGCAGTTCTTGAGCTGGAATGTTTATATATATATATATATATATATATATAAGTTAATTTAGTATTAGAACTAGTTTAGTTGTTGAATTTAGCGATTTTTTTTTATTTTTGGATAATTATACGTCAGGAGATTCTTTTTAGATTTTTTTGGAATTGCCCAGGAGGCTGGTGTGCGTTGGCGGGGCAGGCGACAGAGCTAGCTAGTTGCAGAGGTGAAGGCCTCCGAGTATAAATTATGGCCATTTTGGAGTTTACGAGTGAAAAGATTTTTTCTTTTTGGATTATTTTGAATGGGCAGGAAGCTGGTTTGGCAGTGAAATTGTGGGTTCTGGTTCTTTTGTAGTTTACCATAGTCTTTTCCTTTTCAGTTTGTATTGATGTTTGAAAATGAAGAAAGATTTGTTGCAATAATGTCTCATATGGTAGGCTTTTGCAATAGTTTACCATAGTCTTTTCCTTTTCAGTTCAAATCTTCTAAATAACATATTTAGTTGATTTAAAAAAATGGCTGGTTCAATGGTAGTGTACATTAGTGGTATAACCTTTGCCGGGAAAACTTAAGACTTTTTTTCTGTGAGTGCCAAGTTCAGAGCTTGTTTGTAGAAGATTTTTGCATTTAACTCACAGAGATCAGAATTTGGTGTATCCGAGATTCAATTTTTATTTTCATGGAAAAAGAATTCGGTTGAAATTGAAAAAGAAACCACTTGTTTTCTGTGGCAGTCCAGGCATTATGGTAGTGGTTTCCTTGGGTGTTTTTTTTTTGTGACCTATATTATTCCCACTTGATGCGTTGTTACAAGTGACTGGCTGGAGGTATTGATGCATTCGATGTTATTCCCTGTGCCTGTTGATGGAAGGTGTTCGGGACTTCCGTAACAGAATGGGATGAAGGAAAACTTGTCCGCAATAATTGCTTGCAACAATGAAGTCTGCTTGGATGAATGCTGAGTGATTGGCAGAGCTTGCTGTTGATTTGGGCTTTTTGATGGATGGCTGGTATGTATTTTGTTAAATTTCCCATGTTAAAGAATTTGCAACATGTCATTTCATTCACTTTCTGGATGTGCGTGAAAATACTACTTAATTAGTGCAGTCCTCAATATAAAGCCTCTTTCTTTGACAATTACTGCCAGAGAAATTTGCAATTTTCTTTCGATCTAAGAAATATGTTAAATATTTGAAGCGAAAAAGAATGCTTTTTGGAGGAAGAG